>NC_092772.1:40663123-40963123 GCF_047496795.1 Chiloscyllium punctatum
TTCCTTCCTGCTTGTCTTCAGCCACATTCCCATGCTGTTTCATTGCTTCACCTTTTCCCTTTTGATTTGGAAAGCTCCTTTCACCTGCATCCTCTCTGTCAGTTTAATGCCCTGTCCATAAACCTACCGACATGATTGGCCAAGACACAGGTACCAGCACGGTTCCAGGGGGACCATTCTAATAGAGTTTTTTAAAAATCAGGTATGGGATGTGTGAGTCTCTGGCTGACCAGCCTTTCTTGCCCAGCCCTAGAAGCCAATGAACTGGGTAACTTGCTCGGCCATTTCAGAGGGTAATTGAGAGGCAAACCCTTTGCTGTGGGGATGTCGTGCAGACCACGTGAGGATGGGCAGATGTCCTTCTCTAAAGGACAAGTGTTTGGATTTGTTGTACATCAGTAATGGTTTCATGCTTATTTGTGGATTGTTAATTATTATTTTTAAAATTATTGATTTCAAATGTCTTCATTTCAGATGGCGGGATTCAATCCTGCCTCCCCTGAACATTAGCTGAGGTTTTGGATGCATTCTCTCGCAATAATACCACTAGGCCATTACTTCACCTGCTCACTGGGTGCTCATGCCTGAGCACTGATACCAGGATACCATGAAGCTCAACCCATTCTTCCGACACAATTGTGTGATCCTGACATCTTCCAGTAATCTGGGTCTATTACTTATTATCATTCCATTTTCCAGATCTCGGTGGAACTCATTGCCATCCTTCATGTGCAACCCTCACTGCATCTGTTTAATTTCCCATTCTGTCTATTTCTCTGTCTCCTGTAGGTACTCAGGAAAGTCCTGACTCAATAGTCTTCCCAGCTGCTGGGTGGATTGTCCATCACCTCATTGAACGCAGTTGGTCTGCCAGAGAGAGACAAAGGGAAAGGAGATCTGGAGCCTTCAATAATTCCTGTAGTGAAGTAAGGTCACCCACAGTGCACAGAGCATAGAACAATGAGAGGGCTCCAAACATCTGTTAACACAACATAACATAGATACAGTGCTAGAGGGGAGCACAGCACACACACACACACCAGGCTCAATCACCTGTTATATTAAAACTCACTACTCTACAACAGTGTATCTATGGCATGTCTTGTGGTCCAGTGTCTTCAATAATTTTTAATTCGTATAACAGATCCAATCGCTGTAACATCCTCCCTTCCCGATAGGCCCTCCACATATTTGAAATGTACTCCATTCCAGACGACCATCCCTATCGCTGTAACTTGGTTCAGTGTCTACAACATGCCTTATCTCGGTAGTCTCCTCCTCCAATAAGGTAAAAACAAGGACTGCAGATGCTGGAAACCAGAGTCTAGATTAGAGTGGGGCTGGAAAAGCAGCATCCGAGGAGCAGGAAAGTCGATGTTTCGGGCAAAAGCCCTTCATCAGGAACAGAGGCCGGGAGCCTGCAGAGTGGGGAGATAAATGAGAGGGGGGTGGGGATGGGGAGAAAGTAGCATAGAGTACAAAAGGTGAATAGATTAGATTAGATTACCTACAGTGTGGAAACAGGCCCTTCGGCCCATCAAGACCACACCGCCCCGCCGAAGCGTAACCCACCCATACCCCTACATCTACCCCTTACCTAACACTATGGGTAATTTATCATGGCCAATTCACCTGACCTGCACATCTTTGGACTGTGGGAGGAAACCGGAGCACCCGGAGGAAACCCACGCAGACACGGGGAGAACGTGCAAACTCCACACAGTCAGTCGCCTGAGGCGGGAAATGAACCAGGGTCTCCGGCGCTGTGAAGCAGCAGTGCTAACCACTGTGTCACCGTGCCGCCCACTAGGTGGGGAAGAAGGTGATAGGTCAGAGTGGATGGTGGGGGAAGGTAGCAAAGAATACAATGGGTGAATGGGGTTGGGGATGGGGGTGATAGGTCAGAGAGGAGGGTGGAATAGATAGGTGGGAATGGAGATAGGCCATTAGGACAGGTCATGAGGGCGGTGCTGAGCTGGAAGGCTGGAGGTGGGGTGAGATGGGGCAAGGGGAAACGAGGAAACTGGTGAAGTCCACATTGATGCCCTGGGGTTGAAGGGTTCCGAGGCGTTCTTCCTCCAGGCGTCGGATGGTGAGGGAGCGGCGGTGAAGGAGGCTCAGGATCTCCATGTCCTCGGCAGAGTGGGAGGGGGAGTTGAAATGTTGGGTCACAGGGCGGTGGAGTTGATTGGTGCGGGTGTACCAGAGATGTTCCCTAAAGTGCTCTGCTAGGAGGTTTCCAGTCTCCCCAATGTAGATGAGACCGCATCGGGAGCAACGGACACAATAAATGATATTGGTGGATGTGTAGGTAAATCTTTGGATGTGGAAGGCTCCTTTGGGGCCTTGGGTGGTGGTGAGGGGAGAGGTGTGGGCGCAGGTTTTGCAATTCCTGCAGTGGCAGGAGAAAGTGCCAGGAAGGGAGGGTGGGTTTTTAGGGGCATGGAACTGACCAGGTAGTCACAGAGGGAATGGTCTTTGCAGAAAGTGGGTAGGGTGGAAGGTGACCACCAGGGGGGTGCTGTCCTTGTTACGGTTGGAGGGGTGGGGTCTGAATGCGGAGGTGCAGGATGTGGACGAGATGCGTTGGGGGGCATCTTTTACCACGTGGGAAGGGAAATTCCGGTCTCTAAAGAAGGAGGCTATCTGTTGTGTTCTGTGGTGGAACTGGCCCTCCTGGGAGAAGGTACGGTGGAGGCAGAGGAATTGGGATTCGGGGTTGGGAATTTTGCAGGCGGTAGGGTGGGAGTATGTGTAATCTAGGTAGCTGTGGGAGTCGGTAGGTTTGTAAAAAATGTCGTTGTCAAGTCGGTTGTCATTAATGGGGATGGAGAGGTTCAGGAGGGGAGGGAGGTATCAGAGCTGGTCCAGGTAAATTTAAGGTCAGGGTGGAATGAGTTGGTGAAGTTGATGAATTGCTCAAACTCCTCGAGGGAGCACAAGGTGGTGCCAATGCAGTCATCAATGTTGCGGACGGAGACGTGGGGAGTGGTGCCATTGTAACTGCGGAAGATGGACTGTTCTACGTAGCTAACAAAGAGACAGGCATAGCTAGGGCCCATACGGGTGCCCATGGCTACCCCTTTGGTATGGAGGAAGTGGGAGGATTTGAAGGAAAAATTCTTAAGGGTGAGGAGAAGTTCAGCCAAACGAATGAGAGTATCAGCGGAAGGGTACTGTTATGGACGTCGGGAGATGAAGAAATGGAGGGCTTGCAGGTCCTGGTCATGGTGGATGGAGGTGTAGAGGGATTGGATATCCACTGTGAAGATGAGGCGTTGAAGGCCAGGGAAACTGAAGTCTTGGAGGAGTGGAGGGTGTGAGTGGTGTCTCGAACGGATGTGGGTAGTTCCTGGACTGGGGGATAGGACAATGTTGAGGTAGGTAGAGATGAGTTCAGTGGGGTAGGAGCATGCTGAGATAATGGGTCGGCCAGGGTGGTCAGGCTTGTGGATCTTGGGAAGTAGGTAGAACCGGGCAGTGGGGGATCCTGGAAAATGAGTTTGGAAGCTGTGGGTGGGAGATCTCCTCCTGAGGTGATGAGGTTCTGCCTGCTCTGGGAGATGGCGGTTTGGTGATGGGAGGTGGGTCATGGTAGAGGGGGTGGTAGGAGGATGTGTCTTTAAGTTGGCATCATGGCTTCAGCGGTGTAGAGGTCAGTGCACCAGACTACCACTGCACTCATTTTATCTGCTGGTTTGATGGTGAGGTCGGTATTGGAGCAGAGGAAGTGGAGGGCTGCACATTGTGAGGGTGAGATGTTGGAGTGGGGGAGGGGGTAGATAGGTTGAGGTGGTTAATGTCTCGGTGGAAGTTGGAAATGAAGAAATCGAAGGCAGGTAATATGCCAGCGCGGTGTGTCCAGGTGGATGGAGTGTATTGGAGACCGGCAAAGAGGTCCTCAGAAAATAGGCGGAAGTCTTCATTGTAAAAGTAAGCTCTGAGGCGGAGGTGGTGGAAGAAGTGTTCGATGTCACAGCGTGTATTAAATTCATTGATGTGTGGACAGAGGGGGATAAAGGTGAGACCTTTGCTGAGGACTGATCATTCGACCTCAGTGAGGGGGAGGTCAGGGGGAATGGTGAAAACTCGGCAGGACTGGGAGCTGGGACCAAGCATAGATGTGGAGCTGGGGGAGGCGACGGAGCCTGTAACTGGAGTTGGTGTGGTGTTAGGGGGAATGGGGATGGAGTCATGAGCAGGGGTGGTGTTCCCCTCAGGTTTCTGGGGGCATGGATTGTGAAGTGGGACCTGAGGGTGGTGTCAGCAGAATTCAGATGAGTGGCTTTGGTGGGGGCGGAAGTGGTTGCAAACACGGCAGTGGGGGGGGGGGCGTGGAGGTCACTGTGTGTGACATCAGCGATGATGTGAGGGGCGGAAGTGATGTCACTTGTGGTGTATGAGGAATTGTGAGGGGCGGAAATGGCATTTACTTTATTTTCACCAATAATTTCCTTTCACAAATCTGTTTGACAATGCCGTATTTTAATTAAATTCAGTCACTTACTGTTTCTTTCTTTTGGTATTCATTCACATCTCCATGGTGTTCCAATATTTCAACCTTTCTTTTTGGACTTGGGAATTTCCATTCACCTCAGACCTGTCCCCCTCCTCATCTGTGTCCGTTTATATCACACTGCATAATCCTGGTACCAGAGGAGCCTATCCCAATAAAATAGCTCAGTCGTCCCTGAGTACTGGTAGCAGTGCTCACTGGTCAGAAGCACTTCTGATGATACCATTGTGTGATCCTGATACATTCATGCACTCTGCTAATATCACTGTCTCTATCCATGTGATATCCCTCACTGTGTGGGTCTAATTGCTGTCTCTGTCAGTGTCTCTCACTCTTGCAGCTACTCCAGATCCTGAGCCAACAGCATTCTCCACTCCAGAGGGAAGCAACTGCACAGGCCATGGATGGAGACTGGGAATTCCCAGATCTCTGTGGGACTCAGTGCCATTCTCCATGTGTAACCTTCATTGCATTAGTCTAATTTCCCATTCTGTCTACTTCTCTGTCTCCTGTAGGTATTCCTGATGTCCCTGACTCAGCAGAATTCCCAATTCCTGTCTCGTCCATCACCACATTGAAGACAGTTGTTCAGCCAGAGAAGAGATGGAGAGGGAGATCTGGAGCCTTCAGTAAATCCTGCAGCCGGTAAGATCACTCACAGTAAACAGCACAGGGAGGAGTTAGTGGACTTCAATTCAGACACTGAGATCATGATGTAGGAACAATGCTGGGCAAGGAACATGAGAAAATTCTCAGGCTTCATTATCACCATCTTGTCTGTAAATTCATCGTTCCACAGAACTCTCCCTATGTCTGTCAGTTTCTCCATTGTCTGTTTCATAAATACTACTTTCCCTATCTCTATCAGCCCCGACAATCCTGCCTATCCCTGTAAGCTCCTCATATCAGTAAAACTCTCCAAGTTTCTGTTTTTGCCTTTAATCCCGGGTTTAGATTACTTAAAGTGTGGAAACAGGCCCTTCGGCCCAACAAGTCCACACCGCCCCGCCGAAGCGCAACCCACCCATACCCCTAACCTAACACTACGGGCAATTTAGCATGGCCAATTCACCTGACCTGCACATCTTTGGACTGTGGGAGGAAACCGGAGCACCCGGAGGAAACCCACGCAGACACGGGGAGAATGTGCAAATTCCACACAGTCAGTCGCCTGAGGCGGGAATTGAACCCGGGTCTCTGGCGCTGTGAGGGAGCAGTGCTAACCACTGTGCCACCGTGCCGCCCGTCGCATCTCTCCTTAACTGAAGAAAAACAACTCTTCAGTTCCGTAAGCCATCCAGGTCAGTGTAGTCCTTTCCAGACCTGAAAACCTCCCTGTCTTTGTGACTTTTTTGAATTCCTACTACCTTCATGATCTCTGTAACCTTCCCGTCATGACAACAAAAAAGCTCTGTACCTTAGTAACCTCCTCCAGCTGTTCGACTCCTCCTTGTCTCTGGGCACAAAGCAGAGTGACCCTGCTTCTCTCATAAATTAGTTTCTGCATTTCTAATGATGACTATGAACTCTTCCTGTCTCTAAAACGCACTCAGTCTCTGTAAACTCTGCTGGTCCCGATTGATGTAATTTCCTTCGGTAACTACACACCTTTATACCTTTAATCTCCTCCAGACGCGACCACACAGTTTATTTCTATAACCTATATGAGTGATAGAGTCATAGAGATGTACAGCACGGAAACAGACCCTTCGGTCCAACCCGTCCATGCCAACCAGATATCCCAACCCAATCTAGTCCCACCTGCCAGCACCTGACCCATATTCCTCCAAACCCTTCCCATTCATATACCCATCCAAATGCCATTGAAATGTTGCAATTGTACCATCCTCCACCACATCCTCTGGCAGCTCGTTCCATACACGTACCACCCTCTGCATGAAAAAGTTGCTCCTTAGGTCTCTTTTATATCGTTCCCCTCTCACCCTCAACCTACACCCTCGAGTTCTGGACTCACTGACCCCAGGGAAAAGACTTTGTCTATTTATCCTAAGGGCTGATTAGAGATAGTCAGCATGGCTTTGTGAGTGGGAAACAGTGTTTCACAAACTGGATTGACTCTTCGAGGGGTTGACCAAGAGATCGATGAAGGCAGAGCAGTCAGCGTTGTCTACATGAACTTCAGCAATGCATTTGACAAGGTTCCAAGGGATGTAGAACATCTAGTCAAGAGGACGAAGGAAGCTAACTTAAGTTTGAGGAACCAAGGATCAGAAGCAGGGCTCTAGAGAGTTACATGGGGCAGCACGGTGGCTCAGTGGTTAGCACTGCTGCCTCACAGCACTAGGGACGTGATTTCAATTCCAGCCCCAGGTGACTGTCTGTGTGGAGTTTGCACATTCTCTCCATGTCTGCGGGGGTTTCCGACAGGTGCTCCGGTTTCCACCCACAGCCCAAAGATGTGCAGGTTAGGTGAATCAGCCATGCATTGTTCAAGAAATGGGAATAGAGATAATCCTGGGAATCACAGGCCTGTCAGTCTTCTGTCTGTGATGTGCAGATTATTGGAGAGGACTCTGAGAGACAGGATTTATGATTCCTTGGAAAACCATAGTTTGATTAGAGGAAGTCATCATGGCTTTGTTAGGAACAGGTCATGCCTCACAAATCTTATTGAATCCTTTGAGAATGTGACAAAACATATTTATGGCTCACTGAGAAAGTACAGAGCATGGGATACAGGGAAACCTGCCTGTCTGGATACAGAATTCCTGGCCCATAGATGACAGAGGGTGATGACAGATGGAAATCATTCAGCCTGGAGCTCAGTGACCAGTGGTTTTTTGCAGGGAGAGGTCAAAAAATCTCTGCTCTTTGTGATTTTATGAACGACTTGGATGTGTGAGTGGTAGACAGTTCTTCGTAAGTGGTGTCACATGTAGACAGGCTGGGGAAGAAGGCATTTGAGGTGGTTACCTTCTTTGGGTAGACTATTGAGAGTAGAAGTTGGGATGTCATATTGTGGCTGTACAGGACATTGGTGAGGCCACCATAAAAGCATTGCTGACCAGTAGGAATTACTCATCCGGTTCACTTCCGTCCTTTAGAGAAGAACATCTGACATTCTAACCTGGTCTGGCCTGCACGTGACACCAGACCCTCACCACCTCCAGCACCTTCAGCTCTCCCGGTTCCTTTTGTGACATAAAACTTTGACAATTATTCCCTCTTCCATCTGACCTCCTCCTGCGAGCAGACCCTTTGCAATCCCTTTAAAACTTACTCGTAAAACATTCTCTCACTTCAGGATTTTAAGTACTTTTTGGTGATCCTCTAAGCCCGATAATCTAATATGATCCTTTTTACTTGAGTGAGGGACCGATGGGGATTTCTTGCTGAGGGTTTGTCTGTTTCAATGGAATGTCCTTTTGTTGAGTGTTTTCCACTGTTCATTGACAGGCACATATTTCAGTCTGTTTAGCCTGTTTATCTTGGTCAGTTCTCCTCTCAAACTCATGTTATTGGTTATTTTTGTTTCTAGTTGTAGCTTGTCCTTTCTGTGATTCACTTTAAAACTTTATATTTCTTTAAATTGCACTTTATCACAATTTCGCAGAGGATCTCTCCAGGTGACGTTACTCATTCACGAAGTTTCTAAACCTCTTTTATCTCAGTATCACAAATCCATCTGCCTTATTGATAAGACATTGTCCATTAAAAAAAAACATAATTTACTCTTTTCCACAATTTCCTGTCACAAACCTATTCACTGATGTACAGTTTTAGTTAATCGCTGTCCCTTTCTGTTCCTTTCTGATTGCCTTCAGCCACATCCCCATACTGTTCCGATGCGTCACCTTTTCTCTTTGGATTTGGAAAGCTCTTTTCACCTGAACCCTGTCCCTGCATCCTCTCTGTCAGTTTACAGCCCTGTCCATAGACCTACAGACATGATTGGCCAGGACACTGGTCCCAGCACAGTTCCAGAAGGCCATCCTATTGGATTTCTTTATAAATCAGGTAGGGGATGTGGGTGTCTCTGGCTGACCAGCCTTTATTGCCCAGCCCTAGCTGCCCATGAACTGAGTAGCTTGCTTGGCCTTTTCAGAGGGCAATTGCGAGGCAAACACTTTGCTGTGGGTATGTCATGCAGACCACGTGAGCATGATCAGATCTCGTTGTCGAAAAGACAATTGTGTGGTACGGTAGCTCGGTGATTAGCACGCCTGCCGCGCAGCACCCGGGTCTCAGGTTCAATTCCAGCCGCGGGCGACTGTGTGGAGTTTGCACATTCTCCCTGTGTCTGCGTGCATTGTCCCCGGATGCTCCGGTTTCCTCGCACCGTCCAAAGACACGCAGGTCAGGCGAATTGGCCATGCTAAATTGCCCATTTTGTTAGGTGTATTAGGTCGAGGGAGATGGGTCTGAGTGGGTTACTCTTTTGAGGGATGGTGTGGAGTGGTTGGGTCGAAAGGCCTGTTTCCACACTGTAGGGAATCTAATCTAAGGGATTGTGATTTTTCTACATCAGCAATGGTTTCATTTTTGTTTATGGATTGTTCATTGCTATTTTTAAAATTATTGATTTTAAATTCCACTATATCTTATGATGGGATTCAAAACTGGTTCCACTGATCATTAGCTGAGGTTTTGGAGAAATGCACGAACAATAATGTTACTAGGCCAACACTTCACCTGCTCACTGGTTGCTCATCCCTGAGCAATGATACATGAAGCTGAACCCATTCTTCCAACATGATTGTGTGATCCTGATACCTTCCAGCACTCTGGTGATATCACTCAGTCTCTCTCCATGTGGTATCCCTCCCTGTGTGGGTCTAATTGCTGCCTCTGTCAGCGTCTCTCACTCTTGCAGCTACTCCAGATCCTGAGCTAACAGAATTCTCCACTCCAGAGGGACGCAACAGCACAGTCCAGGGATGGAGTTTGAGATTTTCCAGATATCTGTGGGGCTCATTTCCATTCTCCCTGTGTAACCCTCACTGCATCAGTCTAATTTCCCATTCTGTCTATTTCTCTGTCTCCTGTAGGTACTCAGGAAGTTGCTGACTCAATAGACTTCCCAACTGCTGTGTGTCTCGTCCATCACCTCATTGAAGATGGTTGGTCAGCCAGAGAAACAAAGGGCAGGGAGATCTGGAGCCTTCAATAAATCCTGGAATGAGGTAAGATCACTCACAGTGCACAGAGCAGGGAGCAATGAGAGGGCTCCAAACATCGCTAACAAGACATGACATAGATATAGTGCTGGATGGGGAGCACCGTATAGACACACCCCATGCTCAATCACCACGTCTACTTTAACTTATATTGCAGTGAGGCAGCATGGGGAATTCATAGTTATCAATCCAGTCCTGTGCTGTCTTAGTGAGCATCAGTACAACAGAGGGGAGAGTAGGCCTCCGATGAGAGGTTGGGAATGCTGCCTGGGATCTTTCTGTTCTGTGTTCTCCCTCCAACACTGTACTAAGACTCACTACTCTGCAACACTGTATCTATGGCATGGCTTGTGCACCAGTGTCTTCAGTCATTGTTAACTCCTAAAATAGTCCCTGTCCCTGTAACCTCCTCCGTTCCCGATAGTCCCTCCACATATTTGAAATGTACTGCATTCCAGACTACCACCCCTATCGCTGTAACTTGCGTCAGTGTCTACAACATGCCTTTTTTTGGTACACTAATCCTCTTTAGCTGGATACAGAATGATACAGCACGGAAACAGAACCTGTGGTCCAACTCCTCAATGCTGCCCTTGTTACCTAAACTGAATGAGTCTCATTTGCCTGCATTTGGCCCTTATCTCTTCAAACCTTCGCCTTTCCATGTACCTGCCCAAATGTCTTTTCCATGCTGTAATTGTTCTTGTTTCTCCCATGTGCCTGAGGCAGTCTGTTCCGTCTATGCACCATCCTCTGTGGATAATGTTCCCCCTCAGCTCCCTCTTTAAATCTTTGCTCTATCACCTCCTGTTTATACCCTCTAGTTTTGGACTCACCTACCCTTATTTATTCACCATTCTTAGGGAAATATTTAGGACAATGTTATAAATGTCTCCAACGTATGTAACAAAGTGCTGGCCAATGTCGGCAAATGTGCCAAATGTTGCTTTCCCCAACCTGTCCACCTGTGATGCCACTTCCGAGGAACAATATAACTTGCACCCCCTGGTCTCTCTCTCTCTCTCTCTGTTCGACAACCCTGCCCAGAGCCCTTCCATTAACTGTGTTAGTCCTCCCTGGTTTGTCTTAACAAAATCCAACACCTGAATTCAACTCCATCTTTCATTCCTTGGTCCACTGGCCCAGTTGGTCAAGATCCACTTTGATAACCGTATTTACTGCCCACTACACCATTCATTTGATCATCAACAAACTTTCGCACAATCACTCCTATATTTTCAACCAAATCGTTTATGTAGATGATGCACATCAGTGGGCCCAGCCCTGATCCTTTCTTCAATAATGGAATCAAACCATATTCTTGTCATAGACCCATACAGCATGGAAACTGACCCTTCAGTTGATACCCACCATCATCTAAAACTAAACTCTTCCCAGCTGCCTGTTGCTGGCCCATATCACTCCAACCCTTCCCTATTCACCTGTTTATCCAAATACCTTTTAAATGTTGTCATTGTTCCCACATCACCCCCTTTCTCAGGAAGTTCATTCCACACCCAGACCACCCTCTGTGGAGCAAATCGCCCCATAGCTTTGTTTTGAACATCTCTCTCCTCTAACCTTAAAAATGTGGCCCCTCCTCTTGAGACTCTCCCGTCCTGAGGAAAAGGCAACTACCATTAAATTGATCTATATACCTCTTTTTTTTCCATAAACCTTTAAAGCGTCATATCTCAACCTCCAGGCTCTAGTGAAAAAAAGACTCAGCCTATCCAGCCATTTTTCAGAACTCAAGCCTTCCATACCCAGCAATGTCCTGGTAAATCTCTTCTGAATGTCCTGCAGCTTTATGATATCCTCCGTGTTAACTGGGTGACCAGAACTGGACAGAGTGTTGCAGAACAGGCCTCTCAAATGTCTGTGCAATCTCAACATGACGTCCCAAATCCTACACTCAATGGACTGAGCCATAGTCAGGCATGCCAAGCAGTGTCTTATCCATCCTGTGATGCAAACTTCAAGAATTATGTACCTGAACCCGGAGTGCCCTCTGATCTAAAACACTAACCGAGGCCTTAACATTAATTGTATAAGCTCTACCCTTGTTTGTTTTACAAAATGCATTACCTCGTGTTTATTCAGATTGAATTCCATCTCTAGTTTTTCAGCCCATTCACTCCCTTCATCAAGATCCCTTTGTAATCTCAGAAAACCTCCTTCACTGTCCATGATGCCACCCTCCAGCCTGCCAGCCCATCACACATGGCTGTCAGTAGTACACATACCTTTGCTAGGGGCTCCACAATTTCTTCCCTAGCATCCCACAGTGTCCTGTGATACACTTAATCAGGTTCTGGGACTTGCCATAGCTTTGTGTTTTAAAACCTCCAGCACCACCTCTTTTATAACGTGCACTCTTTTCAAGTCATAGAGATATACAGCACAGAAACAGACCCTTCGGTCCCCAACTCGTCCAGGCCTACCAGAAGATCTAAATAAATCCATTCCCTTTTCCAGCATTTGGCCCATATACGTCTACACCCTTCCTATTCAGATGCCCATCCAGGTACCTTTTAAATGTTGTCATTGTATCAGTCTCCATTACTTTCTCTCTCAGCTCATTCCATACACCCATCACCATGTGTGTGAAGAACTGTCCCTTCAGTCCCTCTGTAAACCATTCACCTCTAACCTTAAACCTATGCCCTCTAGTTTTGGACTCCCCACCTTCTGGGAAAAGGCCTTGTATGCTTACCCTATCCATACCGCTCATGTTCATATAAACCTCTGTAAGGTCATCCCTCAGTCTCCGATTCTCCAGTGACAGTAACCCCAGCTTATTCAGCAACAACCCGGGCAATATCTTGGGAATCTTTTCTGAGCCCTTTCAAGTTTCACAACATCCTTCCTGTAGCAGAGAGACTGGAATTGCAGAGTAATCCAATTTTGGTCTAATCTATTACTCTTGACCTCGAGTTCCCCAGTCTTTGTCCACATTAAGTTCTGGAATGAAAAAATTGTTTAGGATCTTGGCAAATATCCTGCAGTTCCACACATCGATGGCCTCATTGATCTTTAATGGACACGATTTTGTCCCGAGTTACTTATACACTCTTCATATACTGATACAATCACTTTTGGATTTCCCTTTCCTTCTCTGCTGAGGCTATTTCATTTAGACTATCTCCTTTCCTGTTTTCTACTCAAAGTGTATTCCTACAGCCCCTGTATATCCTCAGGGATTCCCTTGATCCATCTGGCTATACCTGACATGTGCCCCCTTTTCCTTGACCAGACCCTCAATGGACAGCCAGTGTTTCCGAATGCTGTCAGCATTGACCTGCACACAAACAGGAAAATGCTGGCAATGATCGATCTGTTTATCTCACTTTTAAAATATTCTCACTTGACAAACTTCCCTTTCCCTGTAAATAATTCCCTTCCCCAATCACATTTTGAAAATTCCTGGCTCATCCAATCAAGATTGGTCAGTCTTCATTTTATAACTTGCACTTGTGGACCAGGCCTGTCCATTTCCAAAGCTGTTTTCAAACTACTAGAACTGTGGTCACTTTGGCAAAATGCTTTCCCACTCACATCTCAGTCCCTTTCCCTACCTTAATTCCCACGGGGAGGTCAGGTTTTGCACCTTTCTCTTTTCAGGCTATTTTCATATTGATTGGCAGTTTTCTGGAAGACAATTACCAAACTCCTCCCTTGCAAACACTGAACACTGGCAGTCCCAGTCTAGGTTTGGAAAGTTCAAAAACCCTACCATAACAGCCCTATTATTATGGTTGATATTTAAGATGTCCCGACATATTTGTTCCTCAGTCTGCCACAGATTATTTGGGGTCAGCAGTCCGATCGTATCAAAGTGATGACCCATTCTTATTTCTCAGTTCCACTAACATAGCTTTATTGGGCGATCCCACAGGAATATCCTCTCTAAGTACTGCTGTGATGATTCATGCAATCAAAACCCACCACCACACGTCCTCCCCTGCCTTCCCTTCGTGTAGCATCTCTACCTTGAAACAATGAACTGTCAGTCCTGCCCCTCCCTCAGCTGTGTTTCTGTGATAACTATAATCTCCCAGTCCCATGTTCCAATCCATGCCCTGAGTTCATCTTCCTTAGCTGTCAGGCCCCTTGCAATGCAATAAATGCAGTTTAGTCATCAGTTTCCCCCCATTCCCTGCTATTTTCTTGCCTGCCTTGTCTGCTGAAATTGCTGTCTTTAACTTGAGTACCAGCCTCAATCTTCTTACTGGCCTTACGTTTATTTAAGGTCCAACACCCTGCCAGACTAGGTTATATCCACTCAAGTAGCTCGAGCAATTCACCCCACCAGGATATGGGTCCCTCTCCCGCTCCCAGTTGAGGTGCCTTTCCCACCCTGTCTCCCTGTGCTGACACCTTCAGGGATCTATGGACTTATCCACCAAGGTCCCTGTATTCCTCAGTACTCCGCAAGGACCTACCGTTTATTATGTCTGTACTTCTCTTATCGTACCTCCCACAGAGTATTACCTCACTTCAATCAGAACTAAACTCTGCTTCGATTATCATCTGATCGACGTCGGACTACAGACGGAGACCATCCTCCTCACTGTGAACAACACGCTCATCTTTCATGTCATCTGCAAATGAACTAATGATACCTTCTGCTTTCACATCTGAGTTATTAATGTTCAATGGTTCCTGCACAGATCTCTATGGTACATCCACTGGTGAAGGTATTCTATCCACCAATTTTGCATCCAATTGCCAACTTGCCTTGGAACCCAGTCCTTTTGGAGCAGCCTTCCAGTTATTCAAGTCCATGTAAACCACATCATCTGCACAGCCCTCATCAATATAATTAAGCACCATTTCAAAAAGACTGAACTGAATTCCTCAGACAGTATCTCCCTCTGCCAAATCCGTGATGACTAAGCCGAGTTGATCCTTACCTTTGCAAGTGTTGATTCATCCTCACAATTGTGTCCAATAATGTCCTTCCCCCTGCTGTCAGACTATCTGCTCTGTAATTACCTGGCCTACCCCTGCTGCCCTTGAACAAAGGAACCACATTAGCGATCCTCCAGTCATTCAGCACTTCACCTGTGTCCAGCAAAGTATTATATATATCCACCAAGACCCCAACAATCTCTGGGTAATTTAGCATGGGGTCAAAGAATGCTGGTCCAGGCAGTGACACCCACATCCCATGAATGAATAAGTAAAAATCCATATGTCCCTCCCTACCTCTGCAAACCCCTCCAGCTGCAGCAATCCGTACTGGCTTTGTAACACCGTTCAGGCCCTGAACACTCTCTGTAACACTCTCACCACCTCCAGCACCTTCACCTCTACCTGTTCCTATCGTGTCATTAAACCCTGACAATGATTCCCCTTCCCACTGCCCTCGTCCTGCTAGCAGACCCTTTACAATCCCTTTAAAACTTACTCCTGAAACTCTCTCTTACTTCAGGATTTTATGTACTTTGTGGTGATCTTCTCAGCCTCATAATCTAATATGATCCATTTTGTTCTGAGTGAGGGACTGGTGGGGATTTCTTGCTGAGTTTTTATCTGTTTCAGTGGAATGTCCTTTTGTTGAGTGTTTTAAACTGTTCCTTCAAATGTTTTCCACTGTTCATTTACAGACACACATTTCAGTCTGTTTAGCCTGTTTATCTTGGTCAGTTCTCCTCTCAAACCCACGTAATTGGCTATTTTTGTTTCTAGTTGTCCTTTCTGTGATTCACTTTAAAACTTTATATTTCTTTAAACTGCACTTTATCACAATTTCCCAGAGGATCTCTCCAGGTGACATTACTCATTCACTATGTTTTATCACACAATGGTCGCTCTAAGACAGTTACGTCCCTCGCCAGTTGCACAATGTGTTATTCTCAGAAACACTGAAAAAAATTCTCTGAACTCCTCTTCCAATATCACTGTTGTCAGTGTGATTGTTCCGGACTTTGCGAATATTGACGTTTAACTAAATGTTCACCATGCCTGTATTAAAAATTCCAATGAATTCCTATTTATTGCACTGATGAGACATGAAATGCTGTTCGGTGGGTGGTCTAAAACCGTTCTGCTGCTTGTGTCCTTGGCAAGTAGTAGCCAGAATTAACATTCAGACTGACTCTACTTCATGATCTGATGCCAAATGCTTTCTCTGTAATGCCTTTCTTACCCATTATTGTTAGCGTCGTCCATTTTGCCTGAATTTGCACAAGGTTGTGATCCATTGAATATTTATGTTCCACCTTTTGTTCGCCCTGTAACCATATCTCTCTTGTGTCTAAATCTCTTTTATCTCTGTGTCACAAATCCATCTACCTTGTTGCAGAGACTTTGTCCATTCATAAAAAACATAATTTACTCGCTCCCACAATTTCCTTTGGATTTTGAAAGCTCCTTTCACCTGAAGCCTGTCCCTGCATACTCTCTGTCAGTTTAAAGCCCTGTCCATAAATCTACCAATGTGATTGGCCAGGACATTGTTCCATTGGAACTGTGCTGGGACCAATCTGAATGGATTTTTTAAAAAATCAGGTATGGGATGTGGGTGTCTCTGTCTGACTAGCCTTTATTGCCCATCCCTTTCTGCCCTTGAGCTGAGCAGCTGGCTCGCCCATTTCACAGGTCATTGAGAGGCAAACACTTTGCTATGGGGATGTCGTGAAGACCACATGAGAGTGAACTGTTGTCTTTCTCTGAAGGTCAAGTGTTTGGATTTTTATCAATATTTATTTATGGATTGTTAATTCCAATTTTTAAAACATATATTCATTTAAAATTCCACGTGGTTAGAAGTTCGAAAGAAGGGGGTGGTCACTTTGTTGGGACTGTGTTGTAGACTGTTGTAGACCCAACAGATACCAGAGGAGCAGCTGTGTAGAGAGATTGCAGATAACTATATGAATAATAGAGGAGTCCAGGCTGGAGATTTTAATATTCCCTGTATTGACTGGGCCACCTCGAGTATAAAAAGAACTGGACGGAGGGCAATTTTTCAAATGTGTCCAAGGAAGGTTCCTAAATCAATATGCAGAGGGCCCTACTCTACTCAGGCAGGGGTAAAACTGGACCTCCCCTCAGAAAACGAGGTCGAGCAAGTGACTGAAGTGTCATTCAGAGAGCACTTTGGTTCCAGTGCCCACAACAGTCTTCGTTTTAACATAATTATGGAAAAAGATCAGCAGGTCCACAGATTGAAGAGGAAAACTGGAACAGGGCCAGGTTTGGGGCCAGTAGGCAGGATCTGGCCAGCGTCAATGCCGTGAATTTAAAATTGCACAATGCCCAGTTATAATCCAACTCGTTTTGGAAGCGCTGGTGATCACTGTAACAGATGAAAGGCTTAAACTAAATTTGTTTGATATTATATTCCATGAAACTGCTATAAATTCTGTACCTTAGGATTGTGCTCCACAACCACCAGATGAAGAAGCAGTGCTCTGAAAGCTAGTGCTTTCAAATAAACCGGTTGGACTGGAACCGAGTGCCGGTTGATTTTTAACTTTGTACGTCCCCAGTCCGACACCGGCACCTCCACATTATGATTCTAATCGATTGGGTGAGTCTGTTTGAAGGAAAAGGAACAACTGGCAAATGGGAGGCTTTTCAAAGTGTGATCTGAAGAATCCAGGACCAGTATGCCCCATTGGGGTAAAGGGAAAAGCTGGCAGGGTTAGGGATCCTTGGCTGATGAGGGATAATAAGGCTCTGGTCTTGAAATGAAGACTGCATGCATTGGGTTTTAGATTTCCGTATCTACATATTCTTAAAGACACGGTCAATCTGTGGAGACCCTACAATCCTCTCAGTCCCTGTAATACTCCCAATCTGCAGAAGTCATTCCAATGCCTGTGACTTTTTCAATACAGTTCCTACAAGACCCACTACCTGTGTGATATAATTTCATTGCCAGCACCCACCCTGTCAATGTAAGCTCCTCCAGTATCTCCATCCATCTACTCATTTCCATAATATTCTCCAGCTCTTCCATGTGTAAACATCACCGTCCCCTACAACTCTTCCCACTCTGACCAAACTGGAGGAGGTTACTAATGCTCCCTAATCTGTGAACGGTCTCCAACCAAAATTGCTGTCTTTAACACTTGGAGAATCTGTCTGATTCCACACCCCCTTTATCTAAATAACCTGCAGAACCTAAGCCTTCCTGTGTCTATAAACATCTTCAGTCCCGACTACCCTCCATACGTCTAGTTGTTTTTCCAATCTGTACAACCCACTTTATCTCTGTACTCAGCTCCATTCACCTGAAACATTCATGTCTGTGTAAAACACCCCATCCTACCAACATCCTTATCCCTCTAAACTGCTCCATTCCTCCCAACCTCCCCATCTCCATGAATTCCTGTCGGCCCGACAGCTCTCCACATTTCTGTAACCTCCTGTGGCTCTATGCTCCCCCCTCCCTGTGAAAGCACCTCCAGTCCCGAAACCTCTTGCTGCCATCATAACCCTTGCTATTTAGAACATGGAATAGCACATTCCAGTACAAGACCTTCCACCCTCAATATTGTGCTGGCCTTTTATCCTACTCTGAAGATGAAACGAACCTACATACCTTACGTTTTACTATCATTTATGTGCCTATCTAAGAGTTGCTTAGATGCCTGTAATGTGTCTGAATCTCCTACCATGGCTGGCAGTCCATTCCACGCACCCACCACATTCTGTGTAAATAACGTACCAGTCCCTTCCATGCAGACAGGATATCCCAACCCAATCTAGTCCTGCCTGCCAGCACTTGGCCCATATCCCTCTGATATCTAAGCTAAACCTTCTGCCAATTACCTTAAACGTATGTCCCCTTGTGATAGCCATTTTGCCATGGGAAGTAGTCTCTGGTTATCCACTCTATCTATGCTTCTCATTCCCTTGTACACCTCTATCAAGTCACCATTCTTCCTCCTTCGCTGTGATCAGAAAAGCCCTAGCTTCGACAACCTACCTTCTATGGGCATGCCCTCCAGTCCAGGCAGCATCCTGCTATATCTCCTCTGCACTGTCCTTAAAGCTTCCACATCTTTCCTATAATGAAGCGAACAGAACTGTTCACAATATTTGAAGTGTGGCCTAACTGGGGTTCGGTCGCGCTGCAGTAAAATCTCACATCTCTTAAATTCAATCCCCCTGCTAATGAAAGCCAACACACCATCCGCCTTTTTAACAGCCTGTCAACTTGGGTGGGAACCTGAGGGACACAGGATCCCTTTGTTCCTGCACGCTGCTCTGAATCCTGCCTTTAACCACGTAAAGGTTTTCTGCAGAATCCTCCAATCTAAAACTATCCCTATCTTTGTAAGTTCCTCCAGCCCCTACAACACTCATAAACTGTGAAACCTCCTCAAGTCCATATATTCCAAAAGTCTGCAAAATCCTCCCGTCCTGATGTCCCTCCATATCTCTGTAACCCCGACCATCCTGCAGTGCCCTTCTGGGGAACATTGCAGAGGAAGGAGGAGTTGGAGAGTCTGGGCCATGTTACGAGGTATGAAGGGCTGCAGAACCTGGAGGATGGTACAAATGTCGGAAGGGACGTGGGGCTTGCAGAAGGTTAGAGCTTCCGGGATTCATTGAACCTGCAGGATGGGACAGGGGATGGCTCGTGGAACCTGGAGGATATTATGATTTGAACCACAGGTAATTTTTGATTGGACTATTCAGCCGATCTTACAGTCATAGGGATGTACAGCATGGAAACAGACCCTTCATTCCAACCCAGCCATGCCCACAGGATATTCCAACCCAATCTAGTCCCACCTGCCAGTACCTGGCCTATCTCCCTCCAAACCCTTCCTATACATATATCCATCCAAATGCTTCTTAAGTGTTGCAATTTTACCATCTGTAAGACTGGCTGAAAGATCCAATCAAACATTACCTGTGGTTCAAATCATAACATCCTCCAGGTTCCCCAACCCATTCATGGTCCCATCCTGCAGATCAGATATCTCAACCCAATGTAGTCCCACCTGCTAGCACCCAGCTCATCTCCCTCTAAACCCTTCCAATTCATATACCCATCCAGATGCCTTTTAACTGTTACAGTTGTACTAGCCTCCACGACTTCCTCTGGAGATCATTCCATATATGTACTATCCTCTGCGTGAAAAAGTTGCCCCTTTTTATCTTTTATATCTTTCTACTCTCACCCTAAACCTCGCCCTATAATTCTGGATTCGCACACCCCAGGAGAAAGCCTTTGTCTATTTACCCTTTACATGCCCCTCTTGATTTTATAAACCTCGATGAGGTCACCCTCAGCCTCCAACTCTCCAGGAAAAAACAACCATCACCTGTTCAAACTCTCCCTATAGCTCATCCCTGGCAACGTTGTTGTAAATCTTTTCTGGACCCTTTCAGGTTTCACAAAATCCTTCCGATCGGAAGTAGAACAGAGTTGCATGCAGCATTCCAAAAGTGGCCTAACCACTGTCCTGTACAGCCACAACATGACATTCCAACTCCTGTACCCAATACTCTGACCAATAAAGGAATGCATACCAAGCACCTTCTTTACTATCCTAACTACCTGTGACTCTATTGTCAAGGAACTCTGTATTTCATTTGAAAGATTTCATAGACAGGAAGAGTGGCCCGAGGTCTTCTGGGTAATGCTAGTTCAGTCTAAGCTGGTAAGCAGAGCCAGTGAAATATTTGCAGCGCTGTCTCTCGAATGGTCGAGTGATAATGCACATGTCAAACAGGCTGTTTTAAGTGCTTATGGATTGCTTATGAAAGGGAAGCCACTACAATTCCCTTTACCGTTCCATCGCTATCTGTCAAAGCTCTTTCAGGTCTATATCCTCCGAATTGTTGAAACCTGCTCTCACAATGGCAACTCCCGTTATTTCCTAACATTGTTGAGTCTCTAAAACCATCCCTTTCAGGTTAATCTCCTCCACTGCATACAACACTCCTAGCCTGTGTAATCTGTTCAATTCCTTCAGTTCCTATATACCTATGTAGAGGTGTGACTGCTTTGTGGCCATTGTATCCTCATTTATATCTGCAAAAGACTCTGCTCACTGTAGCATATCCTAAGCTCATAAATGAATCTGGTCTCTCACAATACTCTTTATCACTCTCTCATCCAGTCTCTACAAGCTTCCCTATCCCTGTCGTATCTTGCAGCATGCACACCACTCACTCTCTCTGACATACCTTCCAGTGCATAAATTCATCTCTCCTTCTAACTGTATCCAGTCTACAACTTCATCCCTGTCCGTGCAACATCCTCCAGTCCACATACTCCTCTCTATTGCTGCAGCATTCTCCAGCTTATTTCATCTTCCATGTGCTTGCAACATTCTCCAGTCCATACTACCCACCCTTTCCCTGTAATATTCTCCAGTCCATACCATCCTCCCTATCACTGTGATATTCTCCAGATCCCACAAATGTTGTTAAATGTACGAAATCCTGGAATCCTGTGAATGTTTCTACGTCCTGATCAACATTGTCCATGTAACGATCCACAACCCTACACACATCCCTATCTCTGGAATCTAATCAAATACGCTTTATCTCTCTATCTTCCTCCAAACAATAAAATGTTTTTTCCTGCGAACAATCTGTAGCAACTGTAACTATGTTTAACCCTGCAACATTGCCCCCCCCCCCCCAAACATCTCTCCCACTCTGTGACCTCTAACCATCCCTCAAAGGCCCTCTCTCGGTGACACGCGCCATGCATTTGCAACAAGGCAGATGGAATGACAGCATTAACTGAAGGGAACAGATAAGATCGAACTGTTATTGTGGAGGTGTGGCTGCAGCATGACCATCGCTGGGATGTGATTATTGAGGGGTTGTAGGGATTTAGGCAGGATCAGCAAAAAACCAAACAAGGTCCCGTTTTGTTGTGAAGAAAGGACGCAGTCAGTGCATTAGTGAGACAGCCAATTTAATCTGGGAGTCAAAATATAGAGTCATTTTGAATGGACAGCTTCCAAATAGCAAGGGAGATCTGGGAGATCAAATTACAATCCATGCATGTTGTTAAGTCGGATGCAATATTTTCTTGGTGATAGTAGACAGAGGCATGTGCAGTGGTCAATTTCTGATTGGACGTCTGTTTCACAAGGATCAGTGCTGTGATGTCTGTGTGTAATTTATATCTGTGATTCAGATGAAAAGGTCAGCAGTTTGAGTGGTAATTTTGCAGTCGACATTTGGAAAGGCATGTAATGATTAGGGATAGATAGGGGAATTGTGGATAGTGAGGAAGAGTGTTCATGGTTGCAGCAGTACATACATCAGCTGTAATGTTGGGCAGAGATGTGGCAAATTGAATTTCATCGGGACAGGTGTGAAGTGATGCATTTATGAAGTCAAATGGAAGAGAGAAGTACACTAATTGACTAGTTGGAAACATTGATAAACAGAGAGACACTGGAAGCAAATCCATAGCTCCCTAAAAATAACAACACAACAGGATGTGGTGGTCGAGGGGGAGTATGGTATGCTTACCTTTATTGGGCACAGTATTGAGTACAGACGTTTGCATGTCATGTTGTGACTGAATGAAACTTCATTCGACCATGTTTGGAAAGTTGCGTGTCATTCTCATCGACACACCACAGGAAGGATGTCGAGGTTTTGGGGAGGTTCCAACAGAGGGTTGGCAGAATATTGCCTGGATGAGACTGTGCTTAAGGAGGTTGGACGGAGTTGGATTGTTTTGCGAGAATATCCGAGACTGAGGGGTGACCTGGTACAGGTAAAGAGCATGAGGAGAGGCGTGAATAGTGTGGATAGTTGGAATCCTCCTTCCAATGTCGAAATATCAAATACTAGGGCACATCGGTTTAAGGTGAGAGTGAGAAGTTTTAAGTGAGATGAATGAGGCCAATTGTCTTTACCGAGCAATGTGATTATTGAGGGGTTGTAGGGATTTAGGCAGGATCAGCAAAAAAACAAACAGGAGGTGGGAGAGGTGGCAACAAGAGCAAACATTTGAAGGGCATTTAGACAGAAACATGAACAAACAGAGAATAGAGGGATATCGCCCATGTGCAGACAGATGGGATTAGTTGAGAATAGCATCATGGTCAGCACAGCCATGGTGGGCCGAAGGGCATATTACTCTGCTGTACTGTTCGATTTTCTAACTTAACGACATCGAACTTGTCAAAGCCCCTCCGAATCCTGGATGTTTCATTCAATTTCTCTCCCATTCTTCAGAACCCCAATAGGTTCAAGGGCAATCTACTCCACCTCTTCTCATTGGAAAATCCCGCCATCTCCAGGATCAGCCGAGTGAACCTTCCCTGGCCTGCCTCCAACACAAGAATGTCTTTCCTTAGGGCACACATACTATTCATTATAATCTAGGTGTGGTCTGACTTGTACCTTGAATCGTTTTAGCAAGACCTCCCTATATTTAGACTCCATTCCCTTTGCCTTCTCAATTACTTGCTGGTCTTGTAAGCTACCTGTTTCAGATTGAATCACAAGGATTCCCAAAATCCTTTGTGCAGTCAGTCTGAAACCAAACGGTGTTAGCCTGACAGTAAGTCGGGAACGTGCTGGAAAGTGCTATAAGGAATATGACAATAAATGAGAACTAGATACTTAGAAACAATGTGAGATGTATGATTTTATAAAAGGGGAACATTTTTAAATCTGTTGCATTCTATATTTTGGTGTGACCATAAATGGCAGAATAGATAAGGGTGGGGGAGGATAGTTGCAGTAGAGGGATATTTGAAATTTCAGAAGCATTTTGACAAGTTTCAAAAAGGGCTAAAAATTAGCTCGTGAGAGAATAGGGCCGCTGAAAGGTCAATGAGGCTGTCTGTGTGGAATCAATGCTGATGATGGAGATATTGAACAAATATTTTGTGTTAGGCTTTACTGTGGTGAAAGACATGGAAGCTCGGGAACTTGGGAAAATACATAGGGATGTCTTGAAAAGAGTTCACATTGGAGAACAGGAGGTGCTGCATGTCTTAAAATGGAAAAGTTAGATAAAACCTTTGGACATGATCAGATATACCCCAGAGCCTTGTGAGAAGTGAGGGAGGAAATTGCAGGGCCCCTCCCAGAGATATTTGTATCATCGACAGCTACTACGGACCAGTGAGACTGATGGCAGGGTGGTAAGTTGTTGGAGGAGATTCTGAGAGAAACGATCATCGTGCATTTGGAAAGGTAAGGACAGATTAACGATCGTCAGCATGGCTTTGTGCATGGGAAATCATGCCTCAAATGTGAGTGTGGAGGTAGACAAGTGAGAGGTCAAAGCAGAGCAGTACACGATGTCCACATGAACTTTAGCAAGGCCTTTGACAAGGTTCTACATGGCAGACTGGTTAGTAAGTTTAGATCAGACATAACCAGGGAGAGCTCACCAACTGGATACAAGACAGGATTGACTGTAGGAGACAGAGCGTGTTCATAGAGGGTTTCTGCTCAAACTGCAGGCCTGTGACCAACGGTGTGCCATGGGGTTCGGTGCTGGGTCACTGTTGTGCATCATTTATATAAACAGATTGGATGATAATACAGGAGCCATGGTTAGCAAGTTTGTGAGTGAGACTGAAATTGGTAATAAAGTGGACAGTGAAGAGGGTTATCGAAGAGTACAATGGAATCAACAGTACTGCTGGACCACTGAGGTTTGGAATAACAGGTGGAGAAATGCAAGATGTTGTATTGTGGTAAAGCAGACCAGGCTGGACTTGTACAATTAATGCTTGGGCCTTGGATATTGTTGTGAATCATTTCATTGACCCAGGGATGCAGGTACACAGTTTTTTGGAAGTAGCGTCACGGGTAGACAGTCTGGTGAAGCAGGCGTTTGGGATGGTCACCATTCATTGGGCAGAGCATTGAGAGTAGGAGTTGGGATGTCATGGTGTATCTGTACAGGACATTAGTGAGGCCTCTGTATAAGCATTGTTGATTATCTGGAAAAAATCACCTTGTTCACGTATGTCCTTTAGGGAGGGATATATGACATTCTTACCTGGTCTGGCTCACGTGTGACTCCAGTCCCACAGCAATATGGCTGGCTCTGAGTTGCCTCTGGGCAATTAGCAGGAGGGCAATGGATGCTGGTCCATCCGGTGACATCCTTAGGCCTTGAATAAATCAATGAAATATACATATGTCTATCCCTACCTTTGCAAACAGCTCTGGCTGCAGCAATCCGTACTGGCTTTGTACCGTTGTTCAGGCCTTTACCCCTCTCTGTAATACTCTCACCACCTCCAGCACCTTCAATCCTCCCTGTTCCGCTACTCTGATTAAACACTGACAATGTTTCCTCTTCCTACTGCACTCCTCCACGTTTCTAAATGTTGGTTACTTCAGAATTGATCGGTTTTTTTTTCATCTCTTAATCAAATCGGCCAAGACCATCTGAAGTGGGAAGGAGCATTGGGAAGGTGTCGAACACCTCGAGACTTACTGTGGGGAAAACGGGAATCCAGGAGAAAACAGCACAAGGAGCGCGCTGTCATATCAACACCCCACCCACCCCCTTTCCACGTTCACCTTCTGCCTCAAGTGTAACAGAGTCTGTGGAAGGCCACATCGGTCTGTACAGCCAACTCCGGACTCCCCCACCCCCACTGAGAGTGGGAGAGAGTCAGCCTCATCTGTGAGCCACTGCCAAAGAGATGATGAGATAGGAAGGTTGAATCCCCTCACAATTATCCCAGTGTCTTTGTTACAAATTCAAACAATTCCCTGTTGATGCAGTGTTTAATAATGTCATATCACTCAGTATCTCTCCATGTGGTATCCCTCGCTGTGTGGGTCTATTTACTGCCTCTGTCAGCATTTCTCCCTCTTACAGATGGTCTGAGATCATGAGTCAACAGAATTTTCCATTCCAGAGAGATGCAGCAGCACAGGCAAGGGATGGAGACTGGGATTATCGAGATCTCTGCTGGACTCAGTGCCACTCTGCATGTGTTATCCTCATTACATCAGTCTAATTTCCCATTCTGTCTATTTCTGTCTCATGCAGCTCATCAGGATGTTCCTAACTCCTTTCTCATCCATCACCTCATGGAAACTGGTTGGTCAGCCAAGAGAAATGGAGAGGGAGACCTGGAGCCTTCAGTAATTCCTGCAGCTGGTAAGATCACTCACAATAAACAGTACAGGGTGAGGTAGACCAGGAAGACAGGACAGAGATATAGAGCTGGGCAAGGAACAGCAACATTCTAGACTTCATTCTCACCATCTTGTGAGGGTCCTGCTTTCACCTCTGCTGTACTGGTCCTCAATGCGACAGCACAGGGGATCGCAGGCATCAATCCTGGTCCATGCTGTGTTCGTGATCTCTGTAATATCCTCCAGTCCCAAAAATCCTTCATCTGTCTGGAGTCTCCTCTAGTCCACATCATTTTCTGTTTCTCTGTCTCTGTCTCTGTCTCTGTCAGGTTCTCCTGTCCCTAACACTCTAATCCCTAACCTTCTCCAGTCGATACTAAATTCCTTCATCCCTGTAAACCCTGACAGCCCTGCCTATCCCTGTAAGCTTCTCCCATCACTATCACCCTCCATGTCAATGTATTTGTCTTTAACCTCTCCATCGGTCCCTACCTATGTAATCTTCTCCAGCTCCTACAACCCTTCCTTAGCTGTGAAAAATTTGTAATCTCCTTATCCTTCTCCAAATCTTTGATCTTTACCTTGTTAAATTTCACCCTCATTCCCGACCCCCATACCCCTCCCGACTTCAGGAACCTCTTTCACTTTGTGCAACCCTCCCCATTTGTGTAACGGTCTCCAACCCAGTAACCTGGACTTCTCCATTGCGTTCCTATCTATGTCGACTCCAGAGCCTAGAAGCCTTCTTATATCTGTAAATGTCTTCAATCACAACAACCTTCCATATCTCTGTTAGTATCCACAATAATCTCCTAGATGAAACAGCCCCCTGTCTGTGCCTCTCAGTCTGCCTGCCTCTTCCTAACTCCATCCCTATCCCTATCTCCAGAATCTAATCCAGCTCCCTCTCTCTCTGTAAATTCCTCCAATCCCCACACACCTTTGTCCCTCTGACATTCTTGACCAGATGTAACTGTGTTTACTTCTTAGCCTCCCTATCTCTGTAACCTCTACCCATCTGTTCAACCCCCCACTACTGAGGAATGACTCCCTTTATTCGCCATAAGGCAGATGGAATGACAGTGAACAGATATGATGGAACTGTCATTACGGAGGTGTAGCTGCAGAATGACCATTGCTGGGAAGTGAATACGAAGGGTTGTTGGGATCGAGTTATAGAGTCAGAGAGATGTGCAGCATGGAAACCGACCCTTCGGTCCAACCCATCCATGCTGAGCAGATATTCCAACCAAATCTAATCCCAATATGCGGACTAGGCAAAAAGCCAACAAGTTGTGAAGGAAGTATGAGGTTAATGCATTAATGAGACAGTCATGTAGATCTGAATATCAAAAGTGGAGCTGAGAATAACCAAGCAGCAGCAACCATTAGCAGGAATTATTTTGTAGGCACCAAACAGTGATGGGAATGTCAATCTGGTTACAGTCAGGACGCTGAATGTACTTATGGCAAGGGCAGTACAGTAACTGTGTGACAGTGGTCTCTATGCCAACGAGCGTGTTGGATTTAATTTGTTGGTGTGAATATAAATGGCAGAATTGTAAGGGTGTAGGAGGGGTGTAGTGGTATAGGGGATATGGTGTATTTGAATTATCAGAAGCCTTTATGCAAGTTTTAACAGGGAAAAGAACGGATAAAGGAAGCACATGGTGAGGGGAAGAAACTGACAGGACAGCGTCCCTGCAGAGTTACTGCCTTTGCTGTTTGAATTCATGTATCGCTGGATATCGGAGTGCATTTATCGGATTTAAA
The DNA here is from genome assembly GCF_047496795.1 of Chiloscyllium punctatum. Classification (NCBI taxonomy): domain Eukaryota; kingdom Metazoa; phylum Chordata; class Chondrichthyes; order Orectolobiformes; family Hemiscylliidae; genus Chiloscyllium; species Chiloscyllium punctatum. The sequence goes on from NC_092772.1 coordinate 40,690,616, forward strand.
GGTTACTGTAGATTATATCTGCAATAAATGCTTCTGCTTGTGAATCCTATCAGATCGAATGGATTGGTTGGAGAGACAGTTTAAGACAATACAGAATTGGTAACAGCAACAGTATGTGATGGATGGCAGTTATAGGAAGGGGGACAGTCTCAGATAGAGTTACATAGATGGGTTAACTCCAAAAAAGGCAAGAGAGTTAAGCAGCTAGTGCAGGAGTCTTCTGGGGCTGTCCCCATTTTAAGCAAATATGCTGTTTTGGAAAATGTAGTGGGTGATGGATTCACATGGAACGTAGCACAAACAGGCAGGTTTGTGGTATGGAGACTGGCACTAATGCAACAAGGGATACGTCGGATTCCATGAGGTCAGTTGTGTTAGGGGACTCGCTAGTCTGAGGTACAGACAGACGGTTCTGTGGACAGCAGAGAAACAAGCAGATTAGTGTGTTGCTTCCCTGGTGCCAGGATCAAGGATATCTCAGAAAGTGTGCAGAATGTTCTCATGGGGAGAGGGGCCAGCAAGAGGTCATTGTCCAAATTGTAACCAACGACATAAGAAGGGAAAACGTTTGAGATTATGGACGGAGATTGCAGGGTGATAGGCAGAAATTTAAAAAAGAGGATCTTGAGAGTAATAATATCTGTATTACTCCCGGCGCTATGAGCTAGTGAGGACAGGAATAGAGGGATAGAGCAGATGAATACATGGCTTAGGAGCTGGTGTATGGGAGAAGTATTCACATTTTTGGATCACTGGAATCTCTTTTGAGGTAGAAGGAACCTGTACCAGAAGGACGGATTGCACCTAAATTGGAAGGGGGCGAATATACTGGCAGGAAGATTTGCCACAGCTGCTCGGGAGGTTTTAAACTAGTTTGGGCGGGGGGGGGGGGGGGGGGGGGGGGGCGGGGGAGCTGGGGGCCGGGAGATAGTGAGGAAATAGATCAATCTGAGATTGGTAAACTGAGAACAGAAACGAGTCAAAGAGTCAGGACGGGCAGGGACAAGGTAGGACTAATAAAGTAAACTCCATTTATTTCAATGCAAAGGGGCCGAATAGGGAAGGCAGATGAACTCAGGGCATGGTTAGGAATATGGGACTGGGATATCATAGCAGTTACAGAAACATGGCTCAGGGATCGGCAGGACCGGCAGATAATGTTCCAGGTTACAAATTCTACAGGAAAGATAGAAAGGAAGGCAGGACAGGAGGGGGAATGGAGTTTTTGATTAGGGATAGCATTACAGGGGTACTAAGGGAGGATATTCCTGGAAATACATCGAGGGAAGTTATTTGGGTAGACCTGAGAAATAAGAACGGGATGATCACCTTATTGGGATTGTATTATAGACTCTCTAATAGTCAGAGGGAAATTGAGAAACAAACTTGTGAGAAGATCTCAACTATGTGTAAGAAAGTAGGGTGATTATGGGAGGAGATTTTAACTTTCCAAACATAGACTGGGACTGCCGTAGCGTTAAGAGTCTAGATGGAGAGGAAGTTATTCAGTGTGTAGAAGAAAACTTTCTGATTCAGTATGTGGATTAACCTACTAGAGAAGGTGCAAAACTTGACCCACTCTGGGGAAATAAGGCAGGGCAGGTGACTGATGTGTCAGTGGAGGTGCACTTTGGGGCCAGCTACCATAACACCATGAGATCTTAAATAATTATGGAAATGGATAGACCAGATCTTAAAGTTGAAGTTATAAATTGGAGAAAGGCCAATTTTGACAGTATTTGGCAAGAACTTTCAAAACCTGATTGGGGGCAGATGTTCACAGGTAAATGGACGGCTGGAAAATGGGAAGCCTTCAAAAATGAGATAACAAGAATCCAAAGCAAGTATATTCCTGTTGGGGTGAAAAGAAAGGCTGTACGGGACACTGGTTAGCCCACTGTTGGAATATTGCGTGGAATTCTGGTCTCCTTCCTATCAGAAATATGTTGTGAAAATTGAAAGGGTTCAGGAAAGATTTACAAGGATATTGACAGAGTTGGAGAATTTGAGGTATAAGGAGAGGCTGTACAGGCCGGGGCTGTTTTCCATTGAGCGTTGGAGGCTGAGGGGTGACCTTCTAGAGATGTACAAAATTGTGAAGGGCATGGAGAGGATAAATAGAGAAAGTCTTTTCCCTGGCGTCGGGGAGTCCAGAACTAAAGGGCATAGGTTTAGGCTGAGAAGTGAAGGATGTTGGGTGGTACAGTGGTTAGCAATGCTACCGCCCAATGCCATGAGACTGAGTTTCAATTCCCGCCCCAGGCTGCGTGGACTTTGCACATTCTCCCTATGTCTGCGTGGGTTTCCTCACACAATCCAAACTTGTGCAGGCTAGGTGAATTGGCTATGCTAAATTGCCTGTGCTGTTGGGTGTAGGGGGAAGGATCTGGGTGTTTTGCGCTTTGGTGGGTCGCTGTGGACTTGTTTCCACACTTTAAAAAATCAAAACGTGAAAGAGACCTAAGGGGCAACTTTTTCACACATACGGTGGTACGTGTATGGAATGAGCTGCCAGAGGATGTGGTGGAGGCTGGTACAATTGCAGCATTTAAAAGACATTTGGATGGTTATATGAATAGGAAGGGTTTGGAGGGATATGGGTCGGATGTGGGCAGGTGGGAATAGATTGGGTTGGGATATCTGCTTGACATGGACGGGTTGGACTGAAAGGTCTGTTTCCATGCTGTACATCTCTATGCCTCGATAACTCACAGAGTGAGTTTGTAAATGCAATTAGTGTGAATGGTATTTGGAGCAAGACATGTAATTGGAAAGTTAAAGTTAGGTTGGAGTTTGTTTCAAGGGATTGGAATATAGAGGTAAAGACATCATGAATCAGTTGCATAGAGTGTTGGTGAGAGTGTACCTGAGGTATTGAGTGCAGTGTCGGTGACCTAATCTAAGAAAGATTACACTGATCACAGAGGACGTGCAATGGACATTCTCCAGATTAATTCCTGAGATGACAAGATTTTCTGATGGGGAGATTTGTCCTGCGACCTCTCCAGTTTCAAAGCATGAGAGGTGATCACAGTGAAATTTCAAAAATCTATGATTCATGTGATGAGGTGGAAATAAACAGGATGTTTCTCTAGCTGTCTACTCTATATTTAAGGCAAATAATGACAGGATAAGGGATATGCCATTTAAGACCATAATAAGGCGGAAATTCTTCCCTCGGAGGGGACTGACTAACACAGGGGCATGGAAGCCTACTGGCAGGGCAAGATTAAGGAGAATCCCCAGATATTCTTCACGTATATCAAGTGGAACAGAACAACCAGGGAACATGTAGGCCCTATTAGTGACTTGGCAAGTTGTATCCAAACTCAACTTCATGGTAGAAGGCTGTTTGTGTGACTGGAGCCAATTTCCCTGGTGTACCCGGTAGACATCAGTGCTGTGTTCCGTATTATTTGTGATAAGTGATGTGAATGTGAAGTGGGTAGGGGGAGTGTGATAAGTAAGTTTGTGTTGGACACAAAGATTGGCTGTTTGGTTGGCAGTGAGGAGGGAGGTCTTATATTACAGGAAGATACAGATAGAATGGTCAGATGGACAGAACAATGGCAAATGGAATGTAACCCTGATAAATATGAGGTGATCCACTTTGGAAGAAGGAACCAGACAGGGGAGGACTCAAAGAACAGCATCACACTAGGAAGCTCAGAGCGTGCTTCTCCACACATTCCTGAATGTGACTGGATATGATAATTGATGAGTTCAGCATGACTGTAGATAAAGCCTATATTCATTGACCCAAAGATTATCCGAGTTCTACATAGCACTTTGGTAAGGCCAAATGAAATATTGTGTGCAGTTCTAGGAGCCGCGTTACAGGAAGGATGTGATTGTACTGGATGAGGTGCACAAGAGATTCACCAGGATGCTCCCTGTGATGGACCATATGAGCTGTGGAGAGAGGCTGCGTAAGCGCGAGTTATTTATTTTGGAGCAGAGGAAGTTGACTTGGAATGTAATTCAGATTTAAGATTACAAGGGGCATGGACAGGGTGAATAGACAACAGCTGTTCTTTTTAGTCAAAGTTTTAGCTTCTTTACAGAGTGAAACCAGGGAATGGAGAATGGAGAACAGAGAAACATGACACAGCGACTTCACTTCTGCCTTCACAGAAAAATACATAAACAAAGCCTTCCCAGCAATAGGAGAAAACCTGAGTCTGATGAGAAAATGATGTGGAATGAAACTAGTAAATAAACTAATTTGGAGAAATTATTGGAACTGAAAATAATGGGCATATGAAAAAACAACAACACAGATTAATGAAATGGGAAGCATTTGAGAAACTCACTGGTAGATTAATTACAGAAGTACAGAAAATACAATAGAGGCACTGAACTTGGATTTTCAGCAAGGATTTTAATAGAGTCCCAAGCCTAGTGTGCAAAGTAAAAGCACATGGGATAGGGGGTAATATATGAACATGGTGTTAAAATGGGAGTGTTGACAGGAAAGAATGAGTAGGAATAAATGGATGGTTTTCAGTTTGGAAGGCTCATGAGGCATCGCAATGATTGGTGATGGGGCGCCAGATATTCACAATACATCTCAAACATCTCATTGAGGGAATCAAATGCAAAGTTTCCAAGTCTGCTGACGGAACTAGGATTTTGAAAGTGAGGAGGATGTCAATAAAACTTAAAGGAGATTGAAACAAACGGAGTGAATGAGTAAACATGTGGCAGATGAAGAGCAGTGTGGATAGATGTGATGTTGTCTACTTTGTTGTGAAACACTAAAGTTCCAGCCAACCATTGGAAAAGGGAGTGGTTGAGAAATGTCGATCTATGAAGGGAACTGTACTTTTCTTCTGTTATTGTTTAGACAGACATCTGAGTTCCATGCAGGGCAGTGAGTACTGAAGAAAGAAGCCAATACAGGAAATACATTGGCACACAGACCAGTGTACACAGACCCACCAAGTTAGGAGCTGTAACATTGAAAAGGATCTGGGATCTCCCTGTACACCAGTCACTGAAAGCAATATTGCAGGAGCAGAAAGCAGTCAGGAAGATAAATTGTTGTTGACCATCATTTCAGAAGGACTGGAGTCCAGGGGTAAGGGTGTCTCAGTGCAGCTGTACAGGCCCTTGGTGAGACCTCAACTCGAACATTGTGCAGTGTTGTGTGCAGTTTTGGTCTCCGTACCTAATAATGGACAAACCTGACATTGAGGGAGTGCAGCGAAGGATGACCAGACTGATCTCTGGGATGACAGACTTTTTGTGGAGCAGAGTTTGGGGCAACTGAGCCTGTATCCCATGGGGTTTAGGAAAATGAGTGGAGATCTCAGTGAGATATATAAAACACTGACAGGGTGAGGTAGATTGGAAGCAGTGATGATAATTCCCCTGGCTGGGAAGTCTAAAACAAGAGGCCACAGTATTAAATACAGATGGGTCACATTGCATTTAGATACGAATAAATGTCTGCACTCAGAGACTGGTGAACCCGGGAATTCTCTCTCACATAAGGCTGTGGAAGACAAGGCACTAAAGACTAATAAGGATGTCTAGACACCAAAGGATGGGGGAGAGAGCAGGAGTATGGTGTAGAAATAAAGGGTCAGCCATCATTATATTGAATTGGATAGCAAACTCGACAGACCAAGGGGATGACTGTAGTTCCTATTTTATAGCTTCACAAGGTTAATCACATTAAGGGGTGTGTAAAGTGTGTGGGGAAAGTGCATTGAGGAGATGTTCAGACATTAACTAGAATGGGGCAGGCTCAATGGCCTATTACATTCCCGATGTTTCTGTGCAGTTTGTGGGAAAGCTCTGTAAATGTTGTCACAAGTTCGCAGATGTTAGGAAGGACGTCTCTGCTGGCTCAACATGACTGTCTTTCCCGTTCCCTTTTCCATACCGAGGTTGGGGGCTGGATGTTCTGTCAGGTTTTATCCTTTTAGACTTCAGAGCAGTTTGATACGATAGAGTGTCTTGCTTAGCCTTTTCAGAGACCATTGAAGAGTGTATCACATGTCTGTGTGTCTCGAGTCACTTTTAGGCCAGACCAGGAAAGCATGGGAGATTCACTTCCTGAAAGTACATTGGGGAAGGAAATTGATGTTTACAATCGACATTGACTTCAAGGCCATTGTTACTGACGCCAGATTTGAGATCTCGTTATTTTATTAATTGTTTTTAATTTCCACCAGCTGCCAGAGCATTAGCCTGGTCTGGATTATTCATCCAGTGATTTTTCCAAAACAGCACCATGTCCACATGGGGACCGATCGGAAACCACACTGAGCAAGTTTATGTCTGTGCTGCTTGACAGCTCTATCAAAACGAACTCCCAATTTGACTATCATGATGAGACTGAGAGGGTTGTAATTGGTCCGATTGTAATTATTCCCCGACACTGAGTAATTTTCCACATTGCTTGGGAGATGTCAGAGGTGTAGCTGGAAGGAAACCGCTTCCCCAGGGGCACGGCTTGTTGTACAGCACAAGTCTTCAGTCCTATTGCAGGAATGGGGTCAGGACTCATTGCATTTGCCTTTCTACTGTGTTCAGCTTTTTCTTCATGGCACGTGCAGCGAATTGAATTGGTTGAAGACTGATCTGTGATCCTGTGGGCATCATGATGACGGTGAATTGAATCATCGTCTCAACACCCCTGGCTGAGGACGGTACAGATACTATTTCCTTGTTTTTTACACTGATGAGCAGAGCTGATCCATTGATAGAATGGGGATAATTGTGGAGCCCTCTCTAACAGTTAGTTGTTTATTCGACTATCACGATTTTTGGCCGGATGTGGCAGGCTGCAGAGGTTTCATCGGGGTGTATTGACAATTTCTCTATCTCGATCATACGATTTGGTTTTATTTGATTTGATAGGATACATTGTCGCATGTATCTAAGTAGAGTGAAACACTTTGTTTATACACAGTTCTGGCAGATCATAGTGAGGGTTGGAGCTGCTTTTTTTTAGAGACATGGAGTGGCCAAAAATTAAAAGTCTACTTCAGCTGTCTGTTTCGGAAGAGCTACAAAATAGACAGAAATTAAATTAGATTGCTTCAGCATCAGTGAAAAAAGGGCCTTTGAACAGGGAATTATTCCAAAGCAAAAGAAAGGATAATCTGATTCGCAAGATTCTGAAACATGCCAATATAGTGGTAAAGAAGGTTTTTTTTAAAAAAAGTGATGATTTGTAACAGAACACAGATGAAAAAATGAAATTGTAGCACAAAAACTTTGAAGAATCACTACAAAAAGTAACTTATTCTGATCTCAGTAAGGATTATTTTCATCCACAAAAATAGCATCTCAAGTTATCTTTCAGAAGCCAGTTGTGCCTTTGAAACTGTTTACAATAGTAATAAGTTCTAGTTAAATATTTGGTAAATAATCATGGACACAGATTTCAACATAATAATAAAACCTTAAAGAGATGCCTGGCTTGTCTTGCCGAATTCGTGAAGAAAAAGGTTAACCATGGAAATAATAATATTACGTATTTTGTATCAGAATCAGCTTTTTACTGTAAAATGTGATACGGAATTTGATAAGAGATAGCCTGCCCATTGGAGAATAGAATTCATGCAATCCTGCAAGATAAACAATGAGGGATATGACTGAAAAGAGCAGAGCCCCGAACTTTGGAATGCATGAAAGATCCCAAGGCCTAGAGATAACAACAATCGTTAAACATCCTAAACAAATAAGAAGCTCGGGCTGTCCATAGGAGTGTCCATCAATGATCAGTTGTTTTACAAGATTGGTTCTGCAGAAGGGGAGTGGATGGTACACTGACAAGGTTGTGTATGATCATTGCAACACAGAACGTATAGAAATACTGTCTTATTACTGCAAAATCGAATTGTGTCATTGATTTGCCGTCTGATCTGAGCTAAAGATTAAGGAAACAATTGTCTTCTCACGTCAAAGCCAGATTCGAGGAAGATCCTTTGGGATTCTCCCAGCATTAGCCAGGTTTAGCTTGAATTAAAGTCCATTCCGTGCCTGTGTCCTCTCTGCCTCCAGAGTCTTTGTCCCTAGCTGGGGAATCTCCCTCCTACAATAAGCAAGGACATACAGGTCATAGGGTAAAGGAAAAACTTAGACTGAGGCATACAGGCTACACAAGAAAGGGTATGCTATAGGCAACATCAATGTGATCAAGATCAGCATTATTTGAAGTTAGAGAGTCCATTCCTCAGTTTAATAATGGGCTGGGAAGATGCTGTTCATGAGCTGCTGGTTTGTGTGTTCAAGATTCTGAATTGTCTCCATGATGGAAGAGATTGTAGGAGATCCAGGGTTCGATGGGTCTTTGATCATGTTGTCAGCCTTTCCACGGCAGTGAGCTGTGTAAATGGAGACATTGGATACGACGTTGGTTTCCGTGATGGCATGGGCTGTGCACACAACTTACTGTCATTTCTCTTACTGTCCTGGCAGGGCTGTGGCCACACCAGGTCATTAAGCACACAGATAGTTTGCTGTCAGTGGTGCATTTGTAGACATTGGTGAGGGTCCTTGTGGACATGTCAAATGTCCTGAGCAGCCAGAGAAAGAAGAGGAGTTCTTGTGCCATCTCGACTGTCATATCTACATGAGAGGTCGGTTATCGTCACTCCGAGCAACTTAATGCTTTCCACCCTTTCAACTTCAGTTCCATTGATGCAGATGGGGGCATGTTCTCCTCATTTCTTTCTGAAGTCATTGATCAGTTTGTTAGTTCTGCCGACGTTGAAAGAGAGGATGGTCTCAGTGCAGCATATCACTAAGTCCACTATTTCCGTTCTGTATTTTGACTTGTTATCATTACATACCTGTCCTACTATGATGGTGTCATCAGTGAACATGTAGATGGCATTCGTTCAAAATTTGGCAACACAGTCGTGGGTGTACAGGGAGTATAGTAGGGGGCTGAGGACACATCCTTTGGGATTTCAGTGTTGAATGTTATCATGGAAGAGACACACTGACCTATTTTCACTGATTGTGTACTGTGGGTCAGAAAGCTGAGGATCCAATTTCAGAGGGCAGAGCCAAGACTAAGGTCAGGGAGTTTTGTGATTATTCTGAAGGGAAGAATGGTGTTGAAGGTGAACCTATAGTCAATGAGCAGGCATCTGACGTGGGTGTCCTTGTCGTCCAGGTGTTCCAGGGATATGGCACCCACTATGTACCCATTCCACTGGTAGGAAAATTGTAGGGGATCGAGGCAGGCTGGGAGACTGGAACTGATGTGGGCCATGACTAGACTCTCGACGCATTTCACTCCCCTCAGTCTCCAGCGCTCTAAAGAGGAATGTCCCAGCTTATCCAACCTCTCCCTATGACTCAGACCCTTGAGTCCTGGCAACATCCTTGTAAAGTTCCAGTTTAATACCATCCTTCCTACAGCAAGGTGACCAAAACTGAACACAATGCTGAACTTGAACATATTTGGAACTGTAAGTTTTACTCTGCTGCCAATTATTATGCAGCTGTGATATTGCTTTTTTTTTGTTATTCTGAAATCTTATTATTCATTGAATCCTCTGACGGCAATCCCCTCCGGTGAACGTTCTCCTGACTGCTTGAATTTGAATCAATCTATTTTGTTTGGACTGGTATTTTGATGCCGCTGTATATCAGAGAACAGGAAGAGATGATGGATGGCACTGTGTGTCCTTTACTGGACCAGCTTGACTCTCCAGGTACCTAAAGCTTTTATTGTGGACCAGAGTGCCTCAGAATCGTTAAATCACAGAAGGAAGCTATTTAGCCCATTGTAGGTCCATGCTCATAGAACATTACAGCTCAGTACCTACAACATCCTTCAGCACTGCCGACAGATCCACCGACCTTACTGACAACCGTAAATTTACTAACTCATCCTTCTATACCCTAATTAAGGTCATTTTCAAAAGGACAAACAACAGTCACTCCAAAGCAGATCCTTGCAGTGTACCACTAGCGACTGAAATCCAGGATGAACATTCCCCATCAACTATCACCTTCTGTCTGCTTTGAGCTAGCCGATTTGTGATCCAAGCGCTAAATCGCCCAGAATTCCACGTCTCCATATTTTCTGGGAGAAAGTAAGGACTGCAGATGTTTGAGATCAGAGTCGAGATTGTGGCGCTGGAAACGCACAGCAGGTCAGGCAACATCCGAGGAGTGAGGAAAAAATGAAGACTGCAGATGCTGCAGACCAGAAAACTGATTCCTGATGAAAGGCTTACAAGAGAAACATCAACTTGCATGCATCTTGGACGCTGCCTCATCTGTTCTGCTTTTCCAACACCACGCTCTCCATATTTTCTTCAATAGCCTACCATGAGGACCTTTATCAAACGCTTCACTGAAATCCACATACCTCACTTTATTCTTATCCACCTGTTTGGTCACCTTCTCAATGAACTCGGTAAGATTTGTGAGGCATGACATACCTTTCACAAAACCTTGTTGACTATTCCTAATCAAATGTTTCCTTTCTAGATGATAGTAAATCCTATCTCTTATAATCCATTCCAACACTTTACCCACAACCAAAGTAAGACAGGTATATAATTACCAGGGTTGTCCCTTCTCCATTTCTTGAGCAAGGGGACAACATTTGCTGTCCTCCAATCTTCTGGCACTATTCCTGTAGACAATGGCGATGTAAAAATCCGAACAGTTGGTTGCATAAACTCCTCCCTAGCTTCTCAGAGAATTCTAGGATAAATCCCATCCGGCTCAGGGGACATATCTATTTTCACACTCTCCAGAACTGCTAACCTCTCCACGTTACGAACTTCAATCCCATCTAGACTAATAGCTTGTATCTCAGTATTGGCCTTGACAGCATTTTCTTTTTCCATTGTGAATCCTGATTCAAATATTAATTTACAGCCTGTCCTATCTCCTCAGACTCCAAACACAACTTAACACTACTGTGTTTGATTGCCATTAATCTTCATTTGGTGATTCTTTTATTCGTGACATGCTGATAGAAAGCTTGAGGGTTTTCCACGATCCTACTTGCCAAAGACTTGTCATGCTCTATCCTGGCTATTCTTAGCTTTTTTTTAAAAGTCCTTCCAGGCTAACTTGTATGTCTCAAGCATCCGAACTGAGCCTTCATGTGTCATCTTTACATAAGCCTCCTTCTTCCTCTTGACAAGAGATTCAACTGCTTCAGTAAACCACAGCAGCCTCACTCGACCATTTCCTCCTTTCCTGGCAGGTATAAAATTATCAAGGACACACAGTAGCTGTTGTTTGAAAAAGCTCCACACTTAAATTGTACCCATCCTCTGCAGTTTCCTTCCCCATCCTATGCATCCTAAAACCTTTCCTAATCGCATCATAATTGCCTTTCCCCCAGCTATAACACTAGTCCTGCAGTATACACCAGTCCCTTTCCATCGCTAAGGTAAACATAACTGAATTGTAGTCACTATCAGCAAAGTGTTCACCTACCTCCAAATCTAACACCTGGTCTGGTTCATTACTCAGTACCAAATCCAATTTGCCCTCGGCCCTTGTTGGCCTATCTACATACTGTATCAGGAAACCATTCTGCTCACATTGGACAAAAACTGACCCATATAAAGTATTTCTACTGTACCATTTCGAATCAATATTTGGAAAGTTAAATTCTTACATAACAACTACTCTGTTATTTTCGCTCCTGTACAGTATCATCTTTGTCATCCTTTCCTCTACATCTCTGGAACATTTCAGATGGCAATAGAGAACTTTCAACAGGGTGACCTCTCCGTTTTTGTTTCTAACCTCTTCCCATACGACCTCATTAGACGAGTCCTTATCAAGCATCCTTTATACCAACGTAATGCTGTCTTTGATTTTCAATGCCACGCTAACCTACCCCACCCCAACCACCACCCCAGCCCCACTGTTAGTACCTTCTTTATTTTCAATGAAGCATCTAAACCCCGGACCCTACAATGATCAGTCCTGTCCCTGCTCTATCCATTTCTCCAAAATGGCCAAAACATCAAGCTGTACAACTGCACAATTTGGAAACAGGGATGTTAAACGAGGGTGAGTTGGATAGATCAGAAGACAGCATGAGGGGAGATAGAAAGGAACGGACAGAAAATGGAAGTTTTATTTAGAAATTCTCACGGACGGCAAGGCCTTTATCTATTGTCATGCCGTTTGAGCACTGTGCGGATACTGGCTGTGGTCCCAGAGCATTTATCGTCAATAATATCACAGAGATGAGTTGCTGACAGTTAAACAGAGTCCAAAAGGCCAAGTGAATTTTTAATTTCTCTCCAGTGAGAAGGTGATTTAATTTAAATAGACTGGGTGAACAGCAGCAGGAACTGAGAACCCCCTCAATACTGAGATAATGCGCCAGAGAATCTCAATGAGGTGGATCACTGACAGAGGGGAAATCAGCATCTCAGCTGTGGGCCAAATAATGATTGAGAAAGATTGCACACCACTTCCGTGGTTTTCTAATGCACATTTCAATTTATGTAGCTCAATATCACGAGTGTATCTTATTTCTTCGTACTTCCCATAGTTTAGTACGGACGGAAAATCATTTTGTCCACGTATTTTGTGTTCAATAAACAGAACTAATACGGTGATAAAGTCCATGATTTTTTAACTTGGTTTACATGATTGACCCATCAGTGGGTCAGCAGGTTGGCGGAATTGTTGAAGGCCTTCCAGCACTCGAGTAGCTGAAGGGCCTCTTCCCAGTGTGGACCCGCCAGTGCTTCAGCAGGGAGGAATTGCTGAAGGCCTTCCCACACTTGGGGGAGAGGCCTTTCAGCTGTCCCAAGTGCAGGAAGGCCTTCAGCATTTCCTCCACCCTGAAGCACTGGTGGGTCCACAGGGTGGAAGACTTAACAGACTCTGAGAACGTTCCTCTCACTCCACGCCACTCCCCATTTCGATTGAGAGAGAGAGAACCAGTCTTGAACTAAACTCTTCCAACATTTATACAGTGCATTTGGTGTGCGATCATACTTCACGTTATCCACCATCGTGACAGGAGCCACAATACCTTCATTCTAAAACAGATAACCATTCCCACCAGCTTCTGATCCCCACAGAGAACATGGGTCTGTCTTCCTGGAGATGGAAGATGCCTCCTTGAGGCTTGGCACAAAACATTTGGCTTCCTCCCTCACTGCCGACAAAACACGTTAAGAATCATTTGTTCCACAGGCAATGGAGCCACGAGGAACATTGTGAGCAGTCTATGAGTGCGGTCTCTGCTCCGTTCGTTTTCCAGGTTGGAGCATCAATGACACCCTCCTATTCCTGTGTAAGTGTCTCGAGGGGTGAATGGTCTCCTCCTGGTTCCATAGAACAGGTTTAGGGGTCTTACTGGACTCTGCCTGTTCCTGTTTAACAGTTCAATGTACTGACCAGACGCCTCCTCTTCCTGTGGATCAGGCAGGAGGATTGAATGGGCTGTCCCTCTTCTTGATCAGTCATTTCGATGGGCTGAATAGTTTCCACATATCCGGATGTAACCAGCTTGAGGTGCTGAATGAGCTTCTCTTTTAATTGTGGAAATGTGCAGTTCCTGGCCATTCTGTTACATGAATGTTACCGAAACTTTAACAGCACAAACGTGAATGTTGTTTGGGTCTTGCTGAATATGGACAGAGAACGGTTCAGGAGCTGAGTGGGGACAAAATGTTCTGAATATTGTGTGATCTTCAGTGATCACTCCGCTTCTGATCTTGGGATAGATGGGGGGCGTCGGGAATGGGGGCACATAGACGATGACGAAGGAGCTGAATATGTTTGTGCTGAGGAAGTTAATCTGAGGATCTCCTGAAGAGATGTCCCGGGACTGAGAGGATTGTTGGCCACCGACCACAAACATCTTCCTTTGTGCTCTGAAAACCCCAACCAGTGAGGAGGTTAGACCTGATTCTCATTAAGCTCAAAACATTAGGTGGTCCCGATGACATCCTCAGTCAACTACTGCCTTGATATCAAGGCCATTCACTCTTTCCTGAGCCCCTGTGTTCACCTCTTGTTCAAATCATTAGGTAACGGTGTATGTGTTGAGTGTTTTCCTCTCACAGAGGGTACTCAATGTCAGGAATTATCTGGACTAGAGAGTTAGGGGAGCTACATCACTGAAAGTATTTAAAGAGGTGGTAGATGAATCGTTGACCTGTCAGAGAGCTGAGGAGTGTGAAGAACTGGGCAATAAGGAGGAGTTAATGCTAACAGTAGATCAGCCATGATCGTATACAATGACTTGATCGTCCGAATTACCTATTCCTGTTCCTTATGTTTTCATTTTCTGTAATTTCAAAGTAAACGGCTGTAATTTTCCTGGATGTACTGTTATTGTATGTTGTAATCAGAGCTAGCAAAGCATTTTTGTGAGTGAGGTATGGAACTTTATTCATAACGAATCCTGGTCTAGACCAAGACCAACAAATGAAGCACAAGTTGCAGTGAGGGAGCACTCTGTAAACAGACCGGAGACGTCTTTTAAAACCAACCTGGATTTCCAAATAACATTTTCCAATCTGTACGTGACAGTTGTGAGGGATTATTTGAGATCCTGTGTTACTGTGGACCAGGTATTTGGAGCAAGTGGCCCCCATCTGCACCTTGCAGGAGCTGTGAGAGGCTGAATGCACCATCGTAACCCGGGACTGTGGAGCAACAGTGGGTCATCAGACACTTTGTCATGGCTCTACCATGCACTATGATCTGATTAAGGTCTCATTAGCACTTTTCTGTCAGTGTACCATTTCCCGACATTCATTAGTCTTTCAAATGTCTTACATAGATAATTTTGAACAAATGGAAATATCCAGGCATCACAATCTTCTGTGGAAGGGAATTCACACCTTAAAAACCTTTTGAGAATCTCTTGTTTGTGTTCTGACCAGTGTTGGAGGGTCACTCATGTCTTTTCCCAGCCCTCTATTGGTGAAAGCAAATTTTAAATGTAACGAGTTGAGTGCTGTGTCCAATGATATAGGTATCGGACTGGGTAATTTTCTAGAAAAATCTGAGACACAGAAGGTTGAACTGTGAACAAATGGTAAAATGATAGAGGGTCCCAAACATGTTTCTGACTTTGAACTTATTCTGCTCACACAAATGTCTGGGAAAGCGGATTTCTTCCCAGAACAGTTGGATTTGGCTGAATTCCCTTTGTTTTGAGCTGTACAGAGATTCCTATGAATCCTCATCTGGAATCCTCCGCGAGTGGTAAAGATGACACAGGATTTTTGTGCTCTTACACCTTGTTTTCAGGCAGAACAAAGTAAGAAAGAGAGAGGGAGAGACAAATTGAGTGCGGCTTCTGAAGCAAGTAATATTTTTCTCCGTCTCTGTGCTGAAAAATTCAAGAATATCAACTGAACACCAAACTGTACCATGTGCACTCTCCATGTACATTCTCTGGAATGGATGATAATAGACTGTATGCTGTATGCAGCATCATTGTTGTGCACACTGCTTTGCATCAGCAAAAGAAAATAATGTGCCCGTTTTATGATTTGATGAGATGCTTATATGCATCTGCGTAATTTTTAAAAATGGGTTGATATCTTCATAATATTTGTGTTAATACCAATGCATATCATTCAAAAGATTATTATCTAGCTTTCGTCTTCTTAACAAGAGAAAATATGTAGCCAGCTGAAAGACTTCTCTGAAAATCGTGGTTCAGTAAGATTTCTCATCTAAGATCTAAACAGATAATCCCCGACAACAAAATGCCTTCATTTCAGGAATGAGTAAAGGGAAGCATCTTTGAACATCTTTGAAAGGAATTGTATCCGTTTTTTTAGTTTAGAGGATCAGAACTGCACCCAGTGTATCTGATGTGGTCTCAGCAATTCCCTGTACAGATACAATGAAATATTCCTAATTAAACCCAATATCCGTTGCCACAAACAGCATCATTCTACTTACCTTCCGAATCACTTGCTGCATCTGCAGACAGACTTGATCTGATTCATGTACCAAGATTATGAAAAACATCTGCATCACAGAGTTCTGCAATCTGTCTCCATTTAAATTGTTCCCGACTGCAATAGACAATTCACAATATATTATTTCTGCTGAGGGTACGCTCACTAACCTTCCCTGTCTACATCATAATGCAGATTCGCTACCTCCATTTGAAGATCAATTGAATGATCATTTTGGTGTCCGAGGTAGTTCAGCTTTGATCCATTCTGTCCCTTCATCCAGATATTTTACATAGATTATTGATCAGTGATGACCCTACAGTGATCTCTGAGTCAAAACTAGTTACAGTTTTGTTTAAAAAGGTCATATATCACTACTGTCTATTTCCTGTTAGCAACAGCTTCCCTGTTCCTGTGCAGCAGTTCAGGCGGGTTGAATGGCCTCATCCTGGGCCGTGTAATGTACTCAACGAGCTGAATTACTTCATCCTATATTCCTGTGTAATTCTTTGGAGGGGCAGAATGGTCTCCTCCCGTCTCATTGTAACGATCCAGTCAGGCTGAATGGGATAGTCCTCTACCCTGTAATCGCAATCAGTGGTGGATTGAGGGAACAACACATGGGGTAGGGACAGCAGTATATCTCTGTAACGGCCGGGAGCGTGGATTGAGGGAACAACACATTGGATAGGGGCAGCAGTTGGCCATTTGGTGGCACCATTCAGAATGTTCATGGCTGATCCGTGTGTGTCTGACCATCTGTTTCCTGTCTGTTCCTAATAAACATTGACTCTCCTGTCCGGCAAAGATCAGTCAAACTCAAACTAAAATACCTAAATTAACCGAGTCTTCACTGCTCCCTGAGGATGAGGACACCACAGATAGCACAACATTAAAGGGAAAGGGACATCCTTCTTTCTTTGTGGGACACATTTTTTAAAAACTGTGTCAACCTCATTTCAAATCACTGCCCCTTTTCGGATATAGTGGTACAATAACTAGGAATAGACATTAACCATTCTGCCCTCCAATCTTTTCCCACATTACCACTGACTGTTTCCAATCAAATATGTTGCTGTTGCTGTCTCAGGAAGAGAATACCTGATAGCATAACACCACACAAACATTAAAAAAGGACCAGAATTAGACCATTTGGCCTATCGAGTCTGATATACTTAAAAGTCATTTCTATAATGTTCCTCAACATCATTCTCTTACCTTCTCCCAGAATCCTTGATCTCCTTATAAATCAGAAACTTATTTATTTGTGTCCTAATGGCACTCACGTCTGTGTCTTAATGTGTACTTAAGTGTTACTTTTGTATTTGTGTGACTATGTCTGTCTGTCTTTGTATCAGCCTGTGTGTTTCTATCTGTGTTTGTGTCTATTTGTGTGTGACTGTTTATGTCTTTGTGTGCTTCTCCGTGTGTGCATGCTTATCTCCTTGTATGCATTGTGCATGTTAGTATATTGGGGTGTTTACCAATACGTCTGTGTATTTCAATGCCTGCATCTCTGTGCAATGGGGTATCTGTTCATCTGCGAGTGAAAGAGATGAGGTTGGAACTGACAGTAGGTTTGAATTGAGAATTGCTCTTTACTAAACACTGCTCCTTATTCGGTTGGTGGGACGTGGATGTTTCCGAATCTCCACCCAAGGCCTCCTGGTCCTCTCCGGCTCTATCCAGGATCCTCCCCACATATCAGGGTAGGGGTATGAGGGAACGGATATCTGGCACTCCACCACCCGGCTTGGCCCGTTCTGTCCTATTCCAGGCTGTTTCTCCTGGAATGGGAGAAAGGGAAGGAAGGAGTGTGGGTGGAAGTGGATGGTCCTGCTGTTAGTGCTGGACTCGGTGAGGTGTGATATGGTGAGGTGGCCGGAGGGAGTCTGTCCATAGTGTTGTATCCATGTCGTGCTATTAGTGTGTGGGACTATTGCATCAGGGACAGAAAATGTGAGGGAGGGAAGCTGCTGAATTCAACAGTGAGAGTGGTCGTGCTTGAACCTTATTGGAGTTAGAGTGTGAGCCTTGGTCGAGGGTAGGTGCTATAAGAGACATACAGTGAGTGTGAGGGAGCAGTGAGAATATACGGTGACACTTATCCTGACAGAGCGGAATGGATATTGATGCTTGTCCTGTATTGCTGGACATGTCTTCAGATCATCTCAGCATCGAGGTGAGCCTCCCCGAATGTCTTATCAAAGTCTATCACTAATAACGACAAAGGCTCTGTCCCTCAGATTCCATAGAATGAGTTTGGGTGGGTCTTACAAATAGCAAGGAGAAACAAACTTGTTATGTTATATATCTGAACCAAAACTGTCGCGCAAATATTTTGCATCATATGCTCTGGAAATTATATATGCAACTATACTCAAAGGGAAGCTATGACATAGTGATGTTATCGCTGGGCTCTTAACCCAGAGACCCAGGTAATGTTCTGGGGGCATGGTTTCAAATCCTGCCATGGCAGATTGTGTAATTTGAATTCAATATGTATCTGGAATCAAGGGTTTATGATGATCAGGAATCCATTCCTGATTGTTGGAAAAACTCATCTGGTTCACTAATGTCCTTTAGGGAAGGAAATGGCTCTTCTTATCTGATGTGGCCTGCATGTCACTCCAGATCCAAGGCAACGCTGTTGACTCTTAACTGCCGTCTGGAATGGCCAGTAAATGCTGGTTATCCAGCTAAGCCCCCCATCCTGTGAATTTGTAACAAATACTCGTGGGTTATGCAGTAATAATGAATGGTGTCAAGTTGCATCGAAACTGAGTTAACTAAGTGACTGCTAATGTTGTGAAAAATAAATTCCTTAAGTGTATATCAGGTAGGTTGAAGTGTATGTTGTGAACCAAACTAGAGAGCAGGTTATTTCGGATTTGGCGTTGTGTGATACTGATTAAGGATGATCAGCCATGATCATATTGATTGGTGGTGGAGGCTCAAAGGGCAGAATGGCCTACTCCAGCACCTATTGTTTATTATCTATTGTGTGATCGGAAGGACTAATTACTAACCTTCCTCTGAAGCAGCTTTGGAGGAAATGTGACAGTAATATGTTATATTTTACACGGCGTCTACATTCAATGTGGAATGTTTGAACATTCTGGTCAAACATCATGGAAACCCAGAGGGGTGAGTGTCAAGTTCGCTCCAGTGAATTGGCAAAGTACAATATAACATTCAGTAGGAGAACAATGGTTATTAGAGCCATACACTCTTACTGCACGGAGACAGGCTATTCGGCCCAAACTGGTCCATCCCGGAAAAAGCATCCATTCGCACTAACCCCATTTCCCCGCCATTTCCCTATATCCTTCTAATCCTTTCCTAACTCTGTATTTGTCCAAATGTATTTTAAATTTTGTGAATGTACCCGCCTCAACTACAGCTGTCAGCTCATCCCATATGCATACCACCCTGTGTGTAAAAGAAATTGCCCCTCAAGTTCCCTTTTACTCTTTCCCCTCTGACCTTAAATTGATGCCCTCTAGACCGTGATTGCCCAATCCTGGGGGAAAAAAGACTGAGTGCATTAACTCTATCCATGCCTCCCATGATCTTATACACTACTATCAGATCCCCCTCAGCCTCATACATTCTAAAGTACAAACTCCTAGCTTGTTCAACCTCTCACTATAACTCAGACCATTGAGTCTTGGCAACATCCTTGTAAATTTCTTCTGCACTCTTTCCAGTTTAATAACATCCTTCCTCGAGCAAAGTGAACAAAATTGAACATGGCGCGACAAGTATGGACTCGCCAACATCTTGTATAACTGCAACAAAACTCCCTAATTTCGATACTCAGTGCTCTAACTGATGAAGGGCAGTGAGTCAAAAGCCTGGGACTCCACTTACAGAAAACCGTGCACCAGAATTCCAAGGTCACTCTGTTCCACTGCACTCCTTAAGGCCCTGCCAGTCACCATGAAACTCCTGCTTTCTAAAATGCAAGAACTTACACTTACCTGAATTAAACTCAATTTGCCATTTCTCTGCCCAATTCCCCACCTGATCATGGTACTGCTGTAATTTCTGAGATTTCTGATAACCTTCCTCACTGTCCACGATACCACCTATTTTAGAGTCACCTTCAAACATACAAATCATACCTGTACATTCTCATCTAAATCATAGATATGTGTAATATATGAATATATAGTCCCAGCACCGACCCCTAAGGCATTCCACTCATCACAGGCCTCCAGTCCGACAAGCATCCTTCCACCCTCTTCTTCCTATCATCAAGCTAATGTTGGACCTAATTTGCCAACTCCCCCTCAATTCCATGTGATCTAACCTTCCAGAGCAGCGTACCATGTGGAACCTTATTGAAGGCCTTACTGAAATCTATATATACAACCATGCCCTTGCCAAAGTTACTGGTCACTTCATCAATGCAGTCTAACAAACTTGTGAGCCATAATCCTCCATTCACAAGGCCCTGTCTTTCCAAATGCATGTATATCTTCTCCCTCAGAATCTTGTCAAGTAACTTACCTGCTACAGATTTTAGGTTTACTGGTCTATAGTTCCCCGGTTTTTATTTGTAGCCCTTTTTGAATAACAGCACAGCATTCACTACCCTCCAGTTCTCCAGGACCTTACCCATTGACGACCGATGATGCAAGAGTACCAACCAGGGCCCCTGCTATTTCTTTCCTGTCCTCCTGCAGTGTTCTTGAATATATATGGTCAGGACCAGGAGATTGATAGAAATACTACAAAGTCTGAAAAATATGTCTATTTATTTCAGGTAAAACACCCAAGAGTGAGAAAGTGAGTTAACAATGATTAGCATAATAAATTAAAGATCACACGAATCACAGGAAGTAACTTCAGAAGAATTCCAGACATTGTGGAATCCTGAGAATTCTCAGAAAATTACGATCCAGAAAAGCAGGGCCATGAAACGGGTAATGAAATCAAAAAGCGAACATACATGTAAACAAACAGGAACACAAGGACTGCATAAATCTATGTTCTATTTTTCAAAGGAAAGAGAAAAGCATAGTCAAATGTGGAAATCTGCAATCAGGAGAGACGAGCTTATTATGGATAACAGGAAAATGGCCAAGCAAATAACCAGTTACCTCGCATCTGTCTTCATGGAGGAAGATCCAGAAAATCACCCAGAAATACGAAGTGATCGTACAGGACATGTGGATCGAAAGACATAAAGTCAATTTATATCAGTAACAAGGCTCAACTTGAACATAGATCTGGATTGAGCATTGCTAACCTTGACAAACCAGATGTACCTCATACCAAAATCTTCAGAAATAAACCACTAATTGAAGTATTAATTGCATTGTCGATGACTCTGCTCTATTACCCAGTGCATTCTGCATAGTCTGGATCCAAGCACTATAGATGAACGGTAGTGATCCAAGCATCTACAAAGGGAAGAAGAGATAGTGTGGAGAACTGCAGACCAATTAACTTGACATTTGTGGGGAAACTGTTGGAATCTATTATGTAGGATGTGATATTCGCTATTTAGAAATTAATAGCAGCATTGGAGAGAATCCGTATGTATTTCTGAAAGGGCAATCATACTTGACAAGCTTTGGAATTGTTTGAAGTTGATTCTTACAGCACAGATAATGGGGAACCAGTAGAAATGGCATATTTTAGATTATCAGAAGGTTTTCTATAAGAACTCACACAATGACTTTGGAAATGCAATGAATGTGAAGGGTATTTGGAGGAATATATGCAAGTGGTAAGTTAAAGTTTGGATTGCATTGCTTTAAGAAAGTCAGAATATAGATTTAAAGACATGTTGAAGCAGTTTAACAACGTGTTGGTGAGACTGTACCTGGAATATTGAGGACAGTTTTGGTCATCAAATCTGAGAAAGAATATACTGACCACAGAGGAAGTACAATGGACATTCTCCAGATTAATCCCTCAGTTGGCGAGATTGCGTGATAATGAAACTCGACCTGTGTTCTCTAGAGTTTCAAAGAATTAGAGATGGGTCACTGTGAAATGTATAAAATTCACAAAACACGTGACAAGTTGGAAATTAACAGGATGCTTCTCCGGCTGCCTAATCCACATTCAAGGGAAATAATGGCAGGACAAAGGACAGACCATTTAAGACTGCAATAAGGAGGAAATTCTGCATGCGTAGGGGGACGAACTAACACAGGGGCATGGAAACCTGCTGGCAGGGCAAGATTAGGGATTCCCAATTATTCTACAAGTGTATCCAGCGGAACAGAATAGGAAACAGGTAGGTCTCATTAGTGACTTGCCAAATTGCATCAAAATGAAGTTTAGTGGTAGGATACACAAGGTGGTGGTTGACTCCTTTTGTGACTGGAGGCCAGTGTCCAATGGTATACGACAGGGATCAGTGCTGTATCCCTTATTATTTGTGATTCGGAGATGCTGGTGTTGCACTGGGTGGACAATGCTAAAAATTGCATAACAACAGATTATAGTCCAATAGGTTTATTCGGCGGCACTAGCTTTCTAAATGCTGCTTCTTCATCAAAGCGCACAGTCACCTGATGAAGAAGTAGCGCTTTGAAAGCTAGTGCCTCCGAATAAACCTGTTGGACTCTAATCTGATGTTGTGTGATTTTCAACTTTAATATTTGTGGTACTCATAAATGATGTAGCTGTGAATATGGACGAGGGGTGGGGAGTGTGATAAGTAAGTTTGTGTTTGATACACAGATTGGCCATTGGCTGGCAGTGAGGAGGAAGGCCTTAAGTAACGGGAAGATACAGATGAAATGGTCAGATGGACAGATCAATGGCACATGGAATGTAACCCTGATAAATATGAGGTGGTACACTTTGGAAGAAGGAGAGGACTCAATGAATGGCAGCACACTGGGAAGGTCAGAGGGTGCTTCTCCACACATCCCTGAATGTGATGGACAGGTTCATACACAATTTGGGAAAGCATAGAGGACTGTCAACATAACCTTGATTCATTGAGGCACAGATTATAAGAGCTATGCGGAACTTTGGTGACGCCAAGATGGAATACTGTGTGTAGTTCTGGGAACCATATTACAGGAAGGATGTGACTGCACGGGAGGGTTTGAAGAGGAGATTCACCAGGATGTTCCCTAGGATTGTGCATATCAGCTATAGAGAGAGGCTGGATAAACTTGAGTTGTTTAGTTTGGAGGAGAGGAGGCTGAGGGGGACGTGATTCTGAAGGATAGGATTACGAGGAGCATGGACAGGGTGGATGGACAGCAGCTGTTCCTTTTAGTCAAAGGGGCACACTTTTAAAGTGAAGAGTTTGCGGTTTAGTGAGGATTTGAGGATTGCTTTTCAGCCAGTGTGTATTGGGGTCTGAAGTGCACTTCTTGAGAGGGGAGATGTCATGACAAACTCAAAATCATTCGAAAATACACGGTTGTGCACTTGAAGTGCCTTAAGATACACGGCTAGGCGTATTGTGTTGGAACGTAGGCCTTATGTAGACCATGCTGTATTTCTGATAGTACAGAGTCTTTGCTTCTGTGATTGTATGACTGTAGAAGGCCAATCAGTGAGTACCTTAAAATTGGAATTGATAGGTTTCTGAAGAATGTCTTAACAAAGTTTATAAGACAGAACTTACGATATTTTCTGAAAATATGTTAATGGCAAAATTAAGAGAAAGAAATGTACAGCTTTCTTATAGTTTGATGTCAGATAATTGAGGACCAGGAAATGGTAGAACTATGTAACAAAAGTTTCAGTCATGCCTTCACAGAGGAAAACAAAATAAAAAAGAAAACTTCCTGGCAATACTAGGGATCTTTAGTCTGGTGAGAAAAGGGGAATAGAATGAAATTAGCAACTAAACAGTTCAGAGAAAGTAATGGAATGAAATTAATGGACGTAGACAAAGTCAACAGAGATTTATGAAATGTGAATCATTTTTGAGAAAGTGGCTTTTAGCAACATTATGGAGAAGGTGTCAATGTAATACGAGTGGAATCTCAGAAAGATTTTTGATAAAGCCCCAAGCCTATTGTGCAAATTCGAATCCTGTGGGACTGGGTCTAACGTATGGTCATGGTTTTAGAATGGGAGAGCTGGCAGGAAACACAGCGCAGGAATAAAACAACATTTTTTTTTTAAAATGGAAGGCTAGGAGGATATAGCAAGGTTCGTGTCTTGGGCCCCAGCTATTCCCAATACAAATCATATATTTGGTTGACGGGCTCAAATGCAATATTCCCAAGTCTGCTGACAGCACTAAACAATGTCAGCATGTGAGTTGGCGAGAAAGATGTAAAAATGCTCCAAAGTGACCGAGACAAGTGAAATTACTTGGATAATATGTGGTAGATGGAGAGCAATTGGGAGAGATGTGATGTTGTGTACTTTGATGGGAACAATAGAATGGCAGCTCTCATTTGAAAAGGGAATGGTTGAATAATGTTGTTCTACAAAGGAACATAAGCTGCATTTTCGTTTATTTCTGCACAGCCCTCTGATTACATGCAGGACAGTGAGTCTGAAGCCAGAAGTCAATACTGGGAATGGCATTGACACGCTGACCAGTGCATATAGACCCAGCAAGTGGGGAGCTGTAACATTGAAGGATGACTTTGTACCAGTCACTAAAGCAATATTGCAGGAGCAGAAAGCAGGTAGACAGATAAATGATGTATTTCACCTTCATTTCAGGGGTATTGAGTGCAGGAATAAGAGTATCCTACTACAGCTGTACAGGGCCTTGGTGAGACCCCATCTCGAACATTGTACAGTATTGTGTGCAGTTTTGGGCTCCTTACCCAATAAAGGACAAAGCTGACATTGAGGGAGAGCAGCGAAGGATGACCAGACTGATCCCTGGGATGACAGACTTGTTGTGGGAGCAGAGTTTTGGGTGACTGGACCTGTATTCCATGGGATTTAGGAAAATGAGTGGTGATCAGGGTGAAATATATAAAACTCTGACAGGGCGAGACAGATTGGAAGTTGGCTTGGATGCCTCAGACAAGGGGCCACAGCATTAAGTACAGAGAGGTCACTTTGCACTGAGATGAGAATAAATGTCTTCACTCTGAGACTGGCGAACTAGAGTGTTCTCTTCCAGCTCAGGCTGTGGAAACCTAGGCACTGAATATAAAAAAGGATTTCTGGAAATTAAAAGGATAGGGGAGTATCATGTGAAGTTAGAAGATCAGCTATCAGTCCAGGTTGTTCTCCAATAACTCAGTCGCTGTGTTTCTGTGCAACACCGTGTTGTGCAAAATCGTGCAATATTAATAATGGGGTCTATGGGAAAAAGAGGGTAAGGGGCGAACCCCCAAAATTATTAGTAAAGCCAAAAATTTAATTTAGTCTAACACACATACTAGCAAAGTCGAAATACAACTTTAAGTCACATATTGTAATAACAGTGCTGTAAATATAAGACTTTCAAAATACAGGCCACTGACTACAGCAGTGTACCTTTCATCACACGCTTCACCAGAAAGCGCGTGGGGCTGACTGATCACGTGATGCCGATGGGGAAATTCCAGTTCTCCTCAAGAATCTCCCCACAGTTTGAAATAAAGTTCTTTCTAAGTGGATACTACAATTCCCCGTTTCAGGCTCAGTTTCAAGGCTTCCAGAGCGGATTACATTCCTGTTTTAGCTGAACACATTGATTGTACATTTTGCAGACAGAGGATCCTGAGGCTGGGTTTTGCTGTTCAGTTGGTTCCCGGCAAGGAATTGCGTCACAATGAACGGGAATTCACATTATGGAAAAAGGTTCATGAATCACATTGCAGCCAAATTGTATTTAATCAACACGCGTTATCTGAGAACTGCCTGTATATTGAATGGAGGAGAAAAATTGATGGGCTGAAGGGACTACAGTAGTTCTCATTTTATATTTCACAATGTTTAAACATATTAAGGGATATGAATATTGTTTGGGTAAAACTGCATGAAGGAGATGTTCGACCATTAACTAGCACAGAGAAAGCTCAATGTGTTGTGTGACGTACTTATTTCCTGATGTTCCTGTACAGTGTGTGGGAAAGCTCAGTAAATGTTATCACAAACCGTCAGACGTTAGGAAGGAGCTCTCTGCAGGGTCAACAGGACTATGTTTTCCGTTCCCTTTTCTGACACCAAGGTTGGAGCCAGGTGTTCTCTCCGGTTATATCCTTTAAGAGCTCAGAGCAGTTGATACAATTGAGTCTCTTGCTTGGCCGTTTTCGAGACTATTGAAGAGTTTATGACATGGCTGTGTGTCTGGAGTCACTGTTAGGACAGACCAGGAAAACATGGAGATTCACTTCCTGATCGGACATTGGGTAAGGAGATCGATGGACTCATTGTTACCTAACCAGATTTTAGATCTTGATATGTTAATAATTGTTTTTATCTTCCACCAGCTGCCCAAGCATGAGCCTGGTCTGTATTAGTAATCCAATGATAATTCCACGACCGCACCATCTCCACATGGAGACCTATCTGAAACCACACTGAGCAGGTTATTTCTGTGCTACTTGACAGCTCTGTCATATAGAACTCCCACCAATTTGACTGTCGTGATGGGACTGATGGGGTGGTAATTGGTCAGATTGTATTTATTCCTCTCTTAGGAAACTGGAAATAGCTGAGTAATTTTCCACGTTGCCATGGAGATGTCAGAGTTGGAGCTGGAATGAAACAGCTTCCCCAGTGACACGGCTTATTGTACCGCACAAGTCTTCAGTCCCATTGCAGGAATGGGGTCAGGGCCCATTGCCTTTGTTGTATCTACTGTGTTCAGCGGTTTCTTCATGTCACGTGCAGCGGATCGAATTGGTTGAAGACTGCCATCTGTGATTCTGTGGGCATCATGATAGGGTAAGTTGGATCATCCACTCAACACCTCTGGCTGAGGATAGTGCAGACACCACATACTTGACTTTTACACTGATGTGCAGGACTGTTCCATTATTTAGGATGGGGATATTTGTGGAGTCCTCTCCCCCAGTAAGTTGTTTAATGGTCCGTCGACATTCATGCTTGGATTTGGCAGGATGACAGTGCTTCGATCTGATTTGTTACTCGTGGTATAATTTCTGCCTCTGTACAAGATGTTAGTTCTGCTGTTTTGAGAGAAACGAGCCAATTGCGGTAGCTTGAATGGGTTTTCATCATTTAAAGGTACACATGGTACTGACCCTGGCATGTTCACCCACACTCGTCACTGAACTATAGATCGGCTTGAGGGTAATGGTGGACTGAGACATTATCCTGGGGGAAAGGTTACAGATTGTCATTGAATACAATTCTGCTTCTGCTGTTGCTGCTGTGACCTACAGCATCAGAGGATAACCCAGTTTTAGCTGCAATATCTACAATTCAATTCTACTGACTGTCCCCCAGTTCACACCGAGACCCATTCACCCAATAGCCCTGTATTCAGTGACCTACTCTGGTTTCTGATGCGGCAACCCTTCCATTTTCATATTCTCATTCTGCTGAAATTCTTTCCATGGTGTCACGCCTCCAATTTGTTACTTTAACTCAATCAATTTAAGTTACGAACCTAAATTTTTTCCTTTCAGTAATGCCATCTTCTGTATTTGAAGTGAATGTGTTTCCTTCTGGTTTTCTCCCGGACCATAATTCAGAGCACTGCAGTGTCAGTGATGCCAGCCTTATGCAGTTCCAGAGTCAAGGAACTTGTCACCATGCGTTCAGTTCCCAGTGTACGGCACTCCATGTTGGACAGGATGTTTGGGCATCTTTGACAATATGTCGTTGGAAATTGTTCAAAAACAGAAATTGCTGAAGAAATCGCTGAAGATGTTGCAGCATTTTATGGAGTGAATGCAGATATAAACTTTCAGGTCCAGTGAACCTTCTAAAAAGCTCCCGGTTTCTCTAGCAATTTTTGATATTTTTATTTCCAGTATCGATTGTTATTTTGTAATTGAAAATATGTTCTGTGCCGCTATTCATTTCTGGAGAAACTCAGCAGGTCTGTCAGCATCTGCAGGGACAGAGAAACAGGATTAGTGTTTCAAGTCTAGTGTGACACTTCTTCAGAACTCAAAATGATTGGAAAATGTGCTTTTAATCCCTACCCAGAGTTGGGGAATGGGTGACAGGGAAAAGAGGGTGTGGCAAAAGATAAAAGAAGATTCTGTGAAATGAGTTTAAATTAAGATGCGATGGGGAAAGGGGTTCTCTCTATTGAGTGCAAGATAAGGAAGACACAAGCACACAAGGTCATTGGGAGGCCAGGAGGGGGAATGTTGACTATGTTTTATTATATTGATCTGGCCATAGATACGTTTTCATTGTCGAGATCATCACCCCCGTTAGACAAATAAATACAGGTGCGTGAGTTGTTATTGGCACTAAATAAGCGTTTCATGCTGCCTCAGTATTGTAATAAGGAGAAAAACAAATAATAGTATGAAGTTTTGACTGAGTATTGTTTTACTGTCATGTTTAATATAGTTTCAAATTTGCAGTGCTTATCTTTAAATGCTTGTTCTTGAAGTTAGTATCAGATGGAGGGTAGAAGGTTGTGGGCTGACATTATAGAAGTTTATGAAATCAAGAAAGGTACGCATCGGGTGAATAGCCAAGGGCTTTTCCACAGGAGGGGAGAGTTCAACTATAGAAGGCATAGGTTTAAGGTGAAAGGGGGAAGATTTAAAAGGGACGCAGTGGCAGTGTTTTTATACAGAGTGGTACGGGTATAGAATGAGCTTTCAGAGGAAGAGTGGTCGATGCCAGTACAGCTATAAGATTTAAAACTCATTTGGAAAAACATACAAATGGGAAACATTTAGAGGCCTATGGGCCAAATGAAAGCAGATGGGGCTAGTTTAGATTGGAAAACCTGGCCAGCATGGACATTAAGAAAAGCTTCACGCAGTGTCAGTGAGGGTTTGTGAAAAGGAAATTATATTTTGCCCTGTAAGATCATGCAAAGATTTCTGGAGATGCCTGAAAATATAACAAGCGGACTTGATAAAGGGGATCTATTAGAAAGAGGCTTTTCAGAGATTTTCCGCAGGGTATTACAAAATAAAAGATCTTACTCAAGCCAGAAGCTTGTAGGATGACGGATAATGTATTAACATACGATGATGATTGGTTAACACATAGAAATCGGAGAGTCAGGATTAATGGATCTTTATGATAAAGGTGTATCTGCTGGAGCACCACACATATCGGTCCGATGGCATCAGTTATTGCAATCTATACTGACAGCCTGAAGGAGGGAGCTGAGTGCAATATACATCCGAGTTAGCTGCAATATCTGCAATTCAATTCTACTGACTGTCCCCCAGTTCACACCGAGACCCATTCACCCATCAGCCCTGTATTCAGTGACCTACTCTGGTTTCTGATGCGGCAACCCTTCCATTCAGCCCATTGACACTACTCCACCAGTAAGACACTGAGAACCAAAAGGCTGGCTGTTATTTAATGGAGAGGACTTCCAGAAAAGGAGGAGTACAAAGTGATTGGAGTATTCCTGAGTGTGAAACATAACGTCAGCATGCTGATGCAGCAAGTAATGTGGTTGGATCATTAACTGGCTTCCAGAGATGAAAGGGTTGAGTTATTCAGAATCTCTATAATGGTGAGGTGATTATTCATTGGGGTTTAAATGAATGAAGAGGGATACTGTTGAAATATACAAGATACAAAGCGGGCTTGAGAAGGTAGATGTTGAGAAGTTGCTCCCATTCCTGGGCAGAATGTCGAACTCGAGGATATAGATACCGAATAAGGAACATCGATTTCAATCTGAGATGCAAAGTGATGTCTTCTCTCAGAAGGTAGTGAATATCTGGAATTCCATAACCCAGAGAAATGTGGAGAGATACAGGAGTCAGCATGAAAGTGGAGTTGAGCCCTGGAGTAGATCAGCCACGTTATTATTTTATGACAGGGCTAGCTTGAGGGGGCGAATGACCTACTTCTGTTCCTATTTATTAATTTCACATGTTACGCTATTGGAAACTAACAGGTTATTTTCCTGGAAGTCGTGTTGCAAAATGTTGCATTCAGGGACAACAGATGATTTGTTTCAGTTAACTGTAGGTGGGGTATAGGGGCTGTATACCCAGCGTATCTAAGTCTGTAACATGACCCACATCTGGAGCAGAGGTTACAGAGTGGGGAAGCCTAAAAGAAAGCTTGGGGGTGGCGGTGGGCTCCTGACCCAGCCTGGATTTTGCAAGTAGTTTTCCGAAACTACACCTAACCATCGGAGTGGCCTCGATGTGCCTTTGTGTAGCAGGTCCGAAGGGTTGAACGTAACATCAGAACATGGCGCTGAGGGACATGAGTGGGCCATTCAGCCCATTGACACTACTCCACCAGTAAATAAGATTGTGGTTCATCTCATTGTGTTCCCAGCTGCACTTTGCTCCCGATGCACCATTATCCCTGATGCACCTGTTTGCAGAAAATCATTTTATATTATATCAAAGCTAGCCTCGATATAATATAAAGATTCAGCCATCCCAAACTTCCGGGAAAGAGAATTTCCACTGGAATAAATTCCCACTTGGTGAATTTCCCCAAATTCCTGCTCTGACTGAGGTTGGAGGGTGTCACTGTTTCATTTTTATCCCACTCCTCCACTGCTCCCAACAAATTTAAAATTTAGTTTAAAAATGTGTTGCTGGAAAAGTGCAGCAGGTCAGGCAGCATCAAAGGAGCAGGAGAATGAACATTTCGAGCATATGCCCTGCTTCAGCAATGAGGAGGGTGTGCCAAGCAGGCTACGATAAAAGGTAGGGAGGAGGGACTTGTGGGGAGGGGCGTTGGGAATACGATAGGTGGAAGGAGGTTAAAGTGAAGGTGATAGGCCGGAGAGGGGTGGGGTGGAGAGGTCGGGAAGATGATTGTCGCTCAAGAAGGCGGTGCTGACTCTGAGGGACTGGGAAAAGGTGGGGAGAGGGGAAATGGAGAAATCCCTTGTGGTTGGAAGGTTCCTAGGCGGAAGATGAGGTGCTCTTCCTCCAGGCGTCGTGTTGCCACCGTCTTGCGATGGAGGACGCCAAGGACCTGCATGTCTTTGGCAGAGTGAAATGGGTAGTTAAAGTGTTCAGCCACACTGCGGTTGGGTTGGTTGGTGCAGGTGTCCCAGAAGTTTTCTCTGAAACGTTCTGCAAGTTGGCGGCCTGTCTCCCCAATTTAGAGGAGGCCATATTGGGTGCAGCTGATGCAGTAAATGATGTGTGTGGAGGTGCAGGTGAATTTCTGACGGATATGGAAGGATCCCTTGGGGCCTTGGAGGGAAGTGAGGGGGGAGGTGTGGGCGCATGTTTTGCATTTCTTGCAGTTACACGGGAAGGTGCCGGGAGTGGTGGTTGGGTTGGTGGGGGGTGTGGATCTGACGAGAGAGTCGCAGAAGGAATGGTCTTTCCAGAACACTGATAGGAGTGGGGAAGGAAATATATCCTTGGTGGTGGGGTCTGTTTAGAGGTGGCGGAAATGACGAAGGATGATACGTTGGACATGGAGGTTGGTGTGGTGGTAGGTGAGGACCAGTGGGGTTCTGTCCTTTTGGTGATTGGAGGGACGGGGTTCACGGGCGGAGGAGCGGGAAGTGGAGGAGTTGCGGTGGAGAGCATCGTCAACCACGTCTGAGGGGAAATTGCGGTCTTTGAAGAAGGAGGCCATCTGGGTTGTTCGGTATTGGAATTGGTCCGCCTGGGAGCAGATGCAGCGGAGGCGAAGGAATTACGAACATGCGATGGCATTTTTACAGGTGGCAGGGTGGGAGGAGGTGTAATCTAGGTAGCTGTGGAGTTGATGAATGGGATGCCCGGCTTCCACACTGTAGAGATTCTGTGAAAATGGCAAGAAATTTGGTCTATACCCAGTGGGTATCTATCTGATCCACTCTCATCTAGGTCTTGTACGTTTCAATAAGATCATCTCTCTTTCCAAGAGTGATCTGTTAAATCCTTCATAATATAAGGCACTCATTCCTGGAAGGCGTGAAGTGAAACATCGCCGAACTGCTTCTAACGTAATTATATTCTTTCTCAGAGAAGGAGACAAAGAAAAAATAATCTCACACTCAGATCTTGAGTTTTTTTTTCTCAGTGTTGTGGTTCTTTGTAACTCTCTTCCCCACAGAGCATTGGAGGCAGAGATATTGAATAATTTTGAGGAAAAGACAGAAGGTTCATAAATAACAACGGTGTCGAGGATTATCAGGGATTGGCAGTAATATGCGGTATGGGGGTAAATGTAGACAGTGGTACCAAATGACACTGCTCCAGAACATCCAGGAATATAATTCAAAACGAAATGGTAATATCGATAAAATGTTAAGGGGGAAGCCCAGATGGTGGCGATCTGGAAGGTCTGTTTTAATGGGGTCTGCATCAGAGCACAGGCAAAGTGGTTCTCTAACCCACCCCATCCCAGCCAGTTACTTAACATTCAACACTAAAAAGAGCAAGAGAATCTTTACTAATCCCATTTCGTCAAGTGGAAATGACAAAACATGGGAAAGGATCGACCAAGTCACAACATGCAGTGCGCCCGTCAGAAGCATCGAGAAGGCCTGAGGCTGTAGCTACAACCCACTCTGCTCGTTCCATGGACCCAGTTACTCACCAGGCCTTGGTCACTGAGTTCACCAACTTAAGTGAAATTATTGAAGGCATGACTGAACAGAAGTCCAGCTGTGGCTAGAACCGCCTTCGAAACAGAACATACAATGTCAAGTGCCGAACTGCATTGACAGAGACTGCGATCAATTCCTCTCGGGAGAGGATCCTCCCCCTTGAAATACAGGTCCATACCTTAACTGAACAAGATGACCACCTCGAGAACAGGGAGAGGACAAAGAATGTTCGCATCGTCGATCTGCTGGGCCAGACGCCAGGTGGTCAGCTTTGATCTGGCTGCTGTGATTCCTTCACTTCGAAGCTGAAGTTCATTGGGTTACGGCACCGTGGTCAGACTCAGACCAACGCCTTTGCCCTGTCCTTGTGCGGTTACATAGTTACAGGGATAAACAAAGACTGATGGAAGCTCAGTGTGGTTTCTGATGGCTTTAATTCACGAGAGCTCCAGCATTATGTTCTTTTATGACTTTTCAGCATCGGTGAGTAAGGAAAGAAAATCTTTTGATGATATCAAGAGAAGAGTAAGGGAACTCGGGATTCAGTATTCCTTAAGGTTCCCAGCGGTGCACTGTATTGCTTTGAATGGGTCAATGAACTCATCTGATTCTCCAGAGAAAGGGAAAACTTCGTGGATATTTTAAAGAAAGCTGGATGTTTAGATAAGCATATTTCTCCCTTAAAGAAATTTTGTTGGATTTTTCTGGTATTAACCAGTGTTAAATTATAGTCGGGGATGGGTAGAGTGCACACTTTTAACTTCTTCATTAGGATTACTACTTGTTTTCTCTTTCTTTGCTTGTGCCGGAGGTGTGGCTCAAGCTGGAGGGAGTTACAAAGGTAGT
Organism: Chiloscyllium punctatum; assembly: GCF_047496795.1. NCBI lineage: Eukaryota > Metazoa > Chordata > Chondrichthyes > Orectolobiformes > Hemiscylliidae > Chiloscyllium > Chiloscyllium punctatum. Next base: position 40,723,946 of record NC_092772.1, read on the forward strand.
TGTGATGACAAACTGCCGACCTAAGGACAGTTGAAGCCTGGTTTTTGTTATTAATTGCCCTGAATGCCATATTGGTAGGGGGGAGAAGATAAAGTTTTGGGATATGTAAGCGCCCCCAATGGGCGGGGTAAATTTCCATATAAAGTGTCATTGGCACTTGGGATTTTGTTTTGTTCATTGTGTTTTTTTTATGTGTTTAGCTTTGGAAAGTTTTGCGATCTTGTTCGTTGTAGTAGTAATAGTTTGTATCGTTTTGAGGGTCGCTGAGGGTTTTATCATTAATGCTCAGCGATGTGTAATTCGATGTGAAACTCTCTCGAATTCAAATGTTGCTGCAATGTGTTATGGATTATTATGTGGTTAAATGGTGTACCTGAAACTTTAAGGGCAGTGATCTGCCAGTCAAGAGGAAAAATGTAATTTCTCGTCTTAAAATCAAAGAGGGTGGATGTTGCCTATTGCAGGAGATGCACCGTGATGACAAGGAACATTTGATGTTACAGCAGGGTGGCTTTGATCGGGTTTATTTCGCGTCTTTTAATACTACGAGTAGGGGAAAAGTCAGAATGGATAGTAAGAATCTTCCATTTAAATCACTAGATTGTATTAAACACTCATGGAAGGATCATAATCCTCAAAGCCTTGAACTATGGGAATTAATGCAGTGTTTTGAATTGCCACCCAGTGCACCCGTTTAAAATCCTGGTTGATGCATTTCCCAAATTAAGTTATCTTGCATCGTGGCACATTATTGTAGAGGATATTTCAACGGTGGACAGAATGTCCAAAGGTCCCCAATACCCTCATTATAATGTACGTAATTAGTGGATTTGTGTGCAGAATCAGAGCTGGTGGATATCTGGAGGCAGTTCTACTTCACAAGTAGAGATTTTATTTTCTTCTTGAACCCGCATAAATGGCACACGAGGGTTGATCTCTTCCCCATCCCTGAAACAATCTTAGGTTCGCTGGCATCCTGCACAATTGGGAATATTACCCCAACATACTTGCTCCAGAAATGGGATAGAAGTCACATAAGATTATGTTGTTTGTAGATGAAGGTCTTATATTTTTGTCAAATCCCGCAATTTCGGCAGCTCACGTGATGCAATGCATTAATTCGCTCGTCACCTTTTTGGGCTTTAAGATTAATTTTACAAAGTTGGAGGCCATGCCTATGGGAGGCCTCAGGGAAATACCAGATTTTGAGGGTAAATCCTGTTTTCCTTTTAAATGGACGGGGGCGGGTGGGGGGAGGGACGCTTCTCTATTTCAGTATATTCATTACATCCGTTTTTGATCATTTATTTAACAGGAACTATGTCTATTTGTTTGAACAATTAAACAAGACCTTTAAAGAAGGGAGGCACCTCCAATATCCTGGCTAGGTCGGATAGCTGTTCTTAAAATGAATGTTCTTCCTCATTTACTGTAACCCGTGTGAAAGCTTCCTTTGATGTTTCCCAGACAGACATTTGGGAACCATAAGCGACTCTCCATCAAGCTAACCAAATTTTAACTACCCCACATTGTGGGGAGTAGATCTTCCAGATTAAAAGCTATGAATTCAGGTCTTTTTTATCCTATGTTAGTGCCTGGGCCGCTGAGGACTCGGCGTCAATAGGATTAGATATTGAACCCTCTCAGACAAAGTGAACCCTTATTGGTCTGCTGGTCTTAGACAAAATGAGAATATTTATGGAGTATTGTAATAACCCAATAATTATCAATACTGTTAAAGCATGAATGACAATGCGTCAGATTGAGAGCAATACAGTCAAAACCATGTTTCTTACCCGTATAATTGGTATGCCGGGTTGTCATACTGGGATAATGGATTCCAGGTTTAAACTGTGGGCAACAAGGGGTGTGTCTTACTTGAGTGATTTATAATTAGTAAAATGTGTCACACTGCAGACTGAGGCCATGCAGCCCACCTTCGCTCTGCTAGCTCCACGCAATGAGGAAATGACTGTGTTTTGATTGATTGATTGTCACATGGACCTAGGTACAGTGGAAAGAGTTGTTTGCGATTGGTAAAGGCGGATCATAGTAATCAAGGACATGCAGATCACAGCGTGAGGAAAGCAACATTTGACCAGACCCAGGAATTCAGGTTACTACGTATAGGACGTGTGGTATGCAAATCCACATTGGCAAGATCAGCATTATTTCAAGTTAGACAATCCATTTCTCAGAGCATCAACGGCCGCGAAGAAGCGGCTCTTGAACTTGCTTGTGTATGTTTTCAAGCTTTGGAATCTTTCTCTGAACTCGATCTCATCGAAATCATATCTTCGCAGTCATAAATGAAGTAGTGTGCAAAATTCCAAGGCTCATCTGCAATGTGAACCCAATGTCACCTGTCTGAGGCAATATCTCACCCGAGACAAACGAGCCAGAACGGCGCCTGACGTGGTAACCATAAATCAGGTGAGTTTTTTTGGTTCACTCTGCTGTTTCAGAGTGAAAGAAGCACAGAGTTCTAATAACAGCTCATTTCCATTCTGACTCGCTTCTCCCAGGAGGCTGTGCTAGCTGCTTTCCCGGAACAGGGCGGTCTTCATTGATAACTGACCGAACTCATGTTCCATTGTCATTGCAGTGTTGGTGGAGAGCAGCTTGAACGCGGTCTTCAGCTTGCTATCAAACAAGAGTTTGTGGAGCGCGGTAGGGGTCTGGCGGGAGTGGGAAGTATGGAAATTCTGGAAAGGTGTAGAAAAGGGAGATCGTGCATGCACAAGGAATCATCTTCTTTTGGGAACCATTGTCCAAATAATGCCATCTGAGACAGATAGAAAATGCAGAACTGCGAGGAAAGAGTGAATCTCTCCCCATTATTCGGGAACAGTGTCTGTGCTTCTTGAAGTCACAGGGAGGCTTCTGCTGTCTGAATCAGCATGGGATGTTACTGCAGCGAGTCCCGTCGCTCACGCAGCTGCTGTGTATGCATTCTTCCACGTTGCCTCCAGGTCACATCAAAGATTTCACAGCTCACATCATCCTAGAGTGACAGGGAAGAGAAGGAAGAGATTCAGACCATCATCTTAACACAAGCTGGGGATGAATTGGATGTGGGTTAGTGGACAGTCTCGACCGGTTCCAGCATTTATAATCTTGGTCCGTGTGGCAACAGAAGCAGGAACCAGGAACTGTTTACCTTTCTTCTTAAAACAGGTAATTAAATTTTGAATTGCATAGATATCTCTTCCTGGTGTTCATGAAATGATCAAGACCAGAATACAGTTCCCTGAGTATGGTCTGACTTCTGGGTTATGGGCCCAGGGCACTCCCACTGTGATATTCTGTTCACAAGATCTGACCACATGGAAAGAAATGACACAGTGACAAGATCTATTGAATCGGATTCTGTGAAAAACAGAAGCCGATGGAATGAGCAGCATCATGAGAGCGAGAATGTAGCATTATATGTGAGGAACTTGTTTTCCAGACTCGAGGAGAGTGCACAGTGCTGTTTCCAGGGGTCAATATCTGGATAGGTAGACTGAATCAGCATCGGCTGTTATTGTACTGCATCTTTTGTACAATGTTGCAAAAGTACGGGCTTTTTTTTCGAGGGGACAACTTCAAAATCCTCAATGATGTAAAACACACAAATGAGGTGAACAGCAAAGCAACCGCAGAAACTCGTGTTACGTCATGGGGTAAACGTCCCGGCTCAACTTTTGCTCAAATTCGCTCTCTGTCAAATTCCTGATCCAGAGATTCGAACAGTGAATGGTCTATGTTAATAAACACTGCTCGAATCTCACAACTTCAGTATTTAATACGCCCCTCCATGTATGTCTGACAACAGTAATTGATCCCTCACTGTGTTACTTCAGCACACGGAGAGAAGAAACAAACATAAGAACAACAGTCACGAATGTGACGGGGATTTGACCCGATGCACACCTCTTCCAACCCTACCTCTTGCAAAAATGCCATCCCGTATTCCCAATTCCTCCGCCTCCGCCGGATCTGTTCCCAGGAGGACCAGTTCCTCCACAAAACACACTAGATGGCCTCCTTCTTTAGAGACCGCAATTTCCCTTCCCACGTGGTTAAAGATGCCCTCCAACGCATCTCGTCCATATCCCGCACCTCCGCCCTCAGACCCCACCCCTCCAACCGTAAAAAGGAAAGAACGCCCCTGGTGCTCACCTTCCACCCTACAAACCTTCGCATAAACCAAATCATCCGCTGTCATTTCTGCACACCTCCAAACATACCCCACCACCAGGGATATATTTCCCTCCCCACCCCTTTCCGCCTTCCACAAAGACCGTTCCCTCAGTGACTACCTGGTCAGGTCCACGCCCCGCTACAACACACCCTCCAATCCTGGCACTTTCCCTGAAACCGCAGGAACTGGAAAACCTGCGCCCATACCTCCTCCCTCACCTCTCTCCAAGGCCCTAAAGGAGCCTTCCACATCCATCAAAGTTTTACTTGCATATCCACTAATATCATTTATTATATCCGTTGCTCCCGATGCAGTCTCTTCTACATTGGGGAGACTGGGCGTCTCCTATCAGAGCGCCTTAAGGAGCATCTCTGGGACACCCGCATCAATCAACCACACCACCCTGTGGCCCAACATTTCAACTCCCCCTCCCACTCTGCCGAGGACATGGAGGTCCTGGGCCGCCGTCACCGCCGCTCCCTCACCGGCTGGAGGAAAAATGCCTCATCTTCCGCCTCGGAAGACTTCAACCCCAGGGCATCAATGTGGACTTCAACAGTTTCCTCATTTCCCCGTCCCCCACCTCACCCTAGTTCTAAACTTCCAGCTTAGCACTGTCCCCATGACTTGTCCGTACTTGTCCTACCTGCCTAGCTCCTTTTCCACCTATCAACTCCACCCTCTCCTCCCTGATCTTTCCCCTTAATCCCCTCCCCCAATCACGCATTTTACTCTGTGCTACTTTCTCCCCACTCCAACACTCCTCTAGCTTATCTCTCCACGCTTCAGGTTCACTGCCTTTATTCCGAATGAAGTGATTGTGCCTGAAACTTCGAATTCGAAGCTACTTGGATGCTGCCTGAACTGCTGTGCTCTTCCAGCACCACTAATCCAGAATGTCGTTTCCAGCATCTGCAGTCATTGTTTTTAACGCCTTGCAGTTCTTCCCCACGCTGTGTCTCACAGCAGGGTTCTCCGGTGAAATGAACAGCCGTGAATGACATCTGGTTTGGTCTGTCTGAGACAGCATTTCGAGACAGATACAGTTCCCTCTTATTAGGACAAGCAGCACTGATGATGAATAACTTCAGAGAGAAGCAAGTGACAGAGATTTACCGTGGACTCGATGGGCTGAACGGCTTCTGTCGGCACGTGAATGACGTCACACGTCTCTGCCGTCCCTCTCCCTGTCTTTGTGACAGAGGCGCTGAGGGTGAAATAATGGCTCGTTTTTAATCCTCCCTTCCGCTTTGGACTGCCTGCAGCCCCGCAGCACCTGGCTGTGGGGACGGTTCTCAGTGAGTGAGGGTTTCATTCGGAGTCACTTCATCTGGGACAGTTGGGACTCAGATGTTAACTGATGCCCGATTGCAGCAAAGAAACCGACGCCTCTGAAACAAAAGCCTTTCTGCTGGATTGTTCTGTGAAGATTGATTCTGAACATCAAATGGGCAGCAGAAAAATGCACTTATTTGAATTTTACTGAGGGAAGAGAGTCCACAGCCCATTTCTCTCTTTCCCACCAGCTCAGCATCTTTCTCTCTCTCTCAAATAAATGATATTTGGAGGACGTTAGCAGTCAAAGTTGCTAAGTTCCAGCGGCGCTCTTGCACCTGGCTGTGCCCGTGAGAGGAAGCTTCAAAGCATATCCGCATTTACATCCCGTCATAATGCCTGCAAGTGGAGGGGAATGGCTCAATACTCTGCCAATAGAGACAGCTCAGTCCACGGGGATGGGATAAACAGCATCGTCCCGCGTGGGGACATTCTGCAGATCAGACACAATGCACTTTATCATTCTGATCATACCAGAGTGAGAACGCTCGAGAAGGCCAATTGGTCACTCGTAAATGTGCCAACTCGGGAGTTGCAAAAGATTGGTGAAAGTGGAAAGTGGATTTGTTCACGTTTCAAGTGTTTCCATGAAGCAGGAAGCAGAAGAAGATACACAGTCAAGCGATTGAGATCTGACTACAGGCGCAGCAAATAAGTTGTACAGCGCAGAGGAGAGCTTTGAAGTATTGAATTCTGATTAATGGGACGATCATGCTTTTACGAGGCCATGCTGCTACAGAAGAAACTATGTCAGTGTCTCTCAACATTGTGATGTCACAGGCAAATATCGCCGTTACACTGCAGGAAATTCCTTTTTCCAATGTGAGGGCAGTTCATATGTAAAGGTGTAGCTTATATATCGAATCCTTTCACATAAATAATTCCACTGCACCTCAGTGTGTTGTATTGTCTCCTTTCCACTTTACCTGTCATTGTGCCTGCACTGAAGTTGATTTTCTCCTTCTGCGTATCTTTTACAGTCTGGATGATGTGATGCAGTTGGACTGACCCATCTTCTGACAGAATTTTCCACTTCACTTCAGCCCGCCCTAACTTCGCTATCTGATGCCATTCCCATTGTTTAAATGTTAATCGCTCGTCTCAGAACCAGCCTGCCCTCACACAAAATAAATGGAAAACTCAGTCACACTGTGATCACTGCAATCGAGGGATATATTCACTCCAAGGTCATTGATAATTCGAAGGATAAAGTTCGGACTGCAGATGCTGGAGATCAGAGTTGGTAGTGTGATGTTGGAAAAGCACAGCAGATCAGGTAGCATCCGAGGAGCAGGAGAATTCAGGTTTCAGACTTAAGCCCTTCATCTGGAATAAGGCTTGTGAGTCGGGGCTGAGAGATAAAAGGAAATAGTGTGGGGTTGAGGGGAAATAGCTGGAAAGTAATAGATGGATGAATAGGCGGGAGAAGAAAATGTCAGAAATAGCATTGATGGAAAGGGTTGAGAGGACGGTGCCGAGTTGAAGGCTTGGGCTTGGGGGAGGGGAAATGAGGTGACTGTTCAAATTCACATTTATCCCGTGTGGTGTTAGGGTCCCAAGCCGGTACGTGTAGTGTTCCTCCTCCAGTGGTTGGGTGGTAACGGTTTGGCAGTGGCGAGTTCCAAGACCTGTATGTCTTTGAAGGGGTAGGAGGGGGAGTTGAAGTGTTCAGCCACGGGACGGTGAAGTTGGTGGGTGCGAGTGTCCCAGAGATGTTCTCTGAAATGATCTGCAAGAAGGTTTCCTGTCTCCCTGATGTAGAGGAGACCGCACTGGGCGCAACGGATTCAGTAGATGACATTGGTTGCTGTAAAGGTGAATTTCTAATGGATGTGGAATGATCCATTCGGGCCTTGGCTGAGGTGAGGGGAGTGGTGTGGGTGCGAGTTTCTCCCTTCCTTTGGTGGCAGTGAAAGGTGCCAGGAGAGAGTTGTGGGCTGGTTGGGGGGATGTATGGACCTGAAGAGGGGGTCATGGAGGGAATGGTCTTTACGGAATGTTGGCAGGGCTGGGCAGCGAAATATATCTCTGGTGATGGTGTCTGTTTGGAGGTGGCATCAGTGGAAGAATATGATGCGTTTATGCGGAGTTTGATGGGATGTAAGGTGAGCACCAGGTGGTTCTGTCCTTGTTGCGTTGAGAGGCGTGGCTTCAAGGGTGGTGGTGTGTGAAATCGAGATGATGAACCAGAGGGCGCTGTCAACCACGTGGGAAGGCAATTTGTGCTCGTGGAAGAAGGAGACCAACTGGCTCTTTCTGAGGTGAAATTGGTCATCCTGGGAACAGATGTTCTGGAGGTGGAGGAATTGGGAATAAAGAATGGCGTTCTTACACGAGATAGGGTTGGAGGAGATGTAGACTAGATACCTGTGGGAGTCGGTGGGCTTGTAGCATATGTCTGTAATTAGTCAGTTGCCAGATTCGGTGATGGAGAGGTCCAGGAAGGTGAGGGAAGTTGCCAAGAGGAACCGGATAAATTTGAGGTTGGAGTGGAAGGTGTTGGTAAAGTTGGTGAGCTATGCAACCTCCTCGTTGGAACACCAAGTGAACCCAAACATTCATCAATGTAGCGGAGGAACATGTGGAGGATGGTGCCTGTGTAATTGTGAAAGATGGACAGTTCTGCGTATCTAACAAACAGGCAGGCATAGCTAGGTCGTATGTGGTGCCCATGGCTACCAGCGTCAATGGAGGAAGTGGGAGAATTGGAAAGAGAAGTTGTTGATTGTGAGGACCAGTTCAGCCAAGTGGATGAGGATGTCGGTGGAAAGGTACTGTTTGGGATAGTGTGAGATTAAGAAATGGAAGGCTTGCAGACTTCTGTCATGGCATATGGATTTGTACAGGGACTGGATGTCCATGGTGAAGATGACGCGATGGGGGCTAGGGAAACGAAATTCTTGGAGGAGGTTAAATGCATAGGGGTGTCACGAATGTAAGTGGGCATTTTCAGAACTGGGAAGAGAGGAGTGTGTCGATGTAGGAAGACATTATGCGGATGGGACAGGCTCAGGATGAGACAATAGGTGGACTGGGGCAGTCAGGTTTGTGAATCATAGGAAGGAGGTAGAATTGTGGAGTGCACGGTTCTCGGACAATGAGGTTGAAGGATGTGATTGGGAGATGCCCAGAGGTGATGAGATTGTGGATGGTCTGGGAGATGATGGTTTGGTGAGGGGAGGAGAGTTTGCGATCGTGGTCTGTAGGAGGAGGTGCCTGCGAGTTGGCACCTGGCTTCAGCTTTGATCCTCTGCCCGACTCACAAGCCTAATTCCTGATGAATGGCTTCTGCCTAAATCGTCCATTCTCCTGCTCCTCGGATGTTTCCTGACCTGCTGTCCCTTTCCAGTACAACACTCTCCACTCATTCATTATTACTGTCTCATTTCACACGACGAGGTCCATGCTGTCTGTTTGATTCTAATGAGCACTGTTCTCATGAACTGCGACAAAATCTGCCAATCTGAAACAAAAACAGAAATTGCTGTAAAATGACAGGTGTGCTGGCAGCATCTGTGCAGATGATTCACAGTTAACGTTTCACATCCATTGGGTCCGTCTCTCCACAGATGCTGCCAGACGTCCTGAAATATTCCAGCAACATCTGTTTTTGTTTGATTTTCAACATCAGCAATTTTTTCGTTTTTGATTTCTTATTTTCTGCAAATATGCTTTGGCTCAAGATTACGTTAAATGTTTTAAATATGACTGTGATGGAACGGCCAGATTCCACCAGCCGGCTACTTTTATTTGGTTCACGTGACCAATGCCTTTCCACTTGGTCACCGCGCCCTACAGCTGCACTGCATATAAATTGACAAGACTGTGGCATTCTCTCGGATTGGTAATCAGGAGCGAGATTGATTGAAATTTTTGAAAATTTAAGATAAACTGATAAAATACGGGATATAAAACGGGAAACTGAAAGGGAAAGAGAGAACATCAAATGATAATTTTTTGACAAAACTGAAATACAATTGCTCAAGATTCAGGAAGTACTTTCATCCACAAACATACCAGAATATGGAATGGAATGTTTGGGACAACCAATGCAAGCAGATAGCAAAATATTAGTTTTAAAGTCTTGCTGTAACTGTTTTGGTTTTAATGAACGCACACATGGGACTCAGTGCTGTAATGGTCTCCTAAAATGGGAAAGGAAATCCTTGCCTTCGAGGATACGTGGGGAATGTTCACTGATTCATCAGTGAAACATGTGTAAACTGTGTAACATGAAACCAGTTCAATATCTATTTTCCCGGAATTTAACGCAGTGCACATGGGAAACGTTATCCATCTGCTGAAAAATCACCTTCGGCTCTCTCTCCACACATGTCTCTTCACGTTTTAGATCCTTGCAGTATGTTTGTTGATCAAGGAGTCATTACCCAGAAAAGGTTGTTTCTCAATCCACAAACACGGGTATTTTCCCATCAACTGGGCTTTGCTCAATATCACCTTCTGTCTGTATTCCTCAACACGAGGACAAATTAAAGCTGCTCCATGTGAGGCTCAGAATTAAAACTTCTGCACAGCACAGCCCACTATACTGAAACAGAGATACAGTGCACTGGTCACCCTCAGCACAGGAGCAACACATTAATGCTTACCTCCACATTCCTGGTTTTACCTTAACGTTTGGGAAACCGAGTTTCTCTAATTCCATGGCTAGTAAGGGGGATTATATGATCATCTTCACCAGGGGTTCTGTCCCCGAGTGAGGAAAGTGGTGAGGTACTCATTGTAAAGATGGGTAGATTGATAAAATGTACAATTCCATCTTTTGCCTTCACTAACCCATGAGCGTTTTATTTTGTTTTGCATCTGTAGAAATCTTAAAATCTTCATCTTTAACAGACTCAATGACAGGTCTCCATTGTGTCTCTGGCATCAAATTTCAAAGTGGAAACCCCCTCTGAATTCTTCCACCGCATTCCGCTGTTTGGGAAATGTTCCTGTTGTGGGAAATGCACTTCCCCATGTGTCACCTGCTGCTCCCAGCATGCGCTCTGGCACTGCACTCATTTTCCTTCTGACACATGCTCACTGTGTTGCTGTGATCATACAGTGACTTGGTGTCGCACAGTGCAGGAAAATTATACAGATCAAGGTTTTTGCATTGTTGCCTTCAATTGTCAGTTTAGCCTTCAATTGTCAGTAAGGTGGTTAGGGTTTCTGGCTGTGTTTGGTCTGCTTGTCGTGGTTTGTTCTTGAGGAATCTGTGGACCGTATTTTTTGAGTATCTGCTCTTATCGAATACGTTGTATCGGTGGTTCTCCTATGTTTTCCGAAGTTCGTCTGTGCTGCAGTGTGTGGTGGCTCGTTGGAATACTATTCTGACGCAGGTTCGTTTGTGAGAGATGGGATGGTTGCTGGTGTAGTTAAGTATTTGGTCAGTGTTTGTCGGTTTTCTGTGTGCGCAGGTTTGTAGTTCTCCGTTGTCCTTTCTTTCTACTGTGACGTTCAGGAAAGCGAGTTTGTTGTCGGTTTCTTCCTCCTTGGTGAACTTTATGCCTGTGAGGGTGTTATTGATGATGGTAAATGTCTTTACTATCTTGTTTCGTTTTGTGATGACAAAGGTATCATGTGCGTAGCGGGCCCAGATTTTGGTTTCGATTGTTGGTAGGGCTGTTTGTTCGAGTCTTTTCATTACCGCATCTGCTATGAATCCTGATAGCGGAGACACCATGGGTGTGCCGTTGGTTTGTTTGTAGACTATGTTGTTGAAAGTAAAGTGGGTGGTGAGGCACAGGTTCACTAGCTTCATGATGTTTTCGTTGGTAATGTGATTGATGGTGGTTGCTGTGTGTGATGGTCTCTTCCAAAAGTGTGGTAAGTGTTTCCTTTGCCAGGTCGATGTTGATGAAAGTGAACAGTGCTAGTATGTCGAATGAGATCATTGCTTCCCCTTCCTCAACTTTGGTGTTTTTGAGGATTTTTAGGAATTCCTGGGTGGAGTGGATGGAGAGCTGTGACTCTTCTATGAGGTATTTCAGTCTTGCGTGCAGTTCTTTGTCCACTCTGTAGGTTGGTGTTCTGGGTAATGAGACTATGGGTGTGAGGGGGGTCCTGGTTTATGGATTTTTGGTAGTCCGGTTCGACTTGGCCAACACATTGATCCAGGGAAATCTAAGCAAAGACATGCCAGAGAATTCCCAGAGGCCTGGCACTCCAACCACAATGCCATAAACAAACACATAAATCTAAATGCAATCTGTCAACCCCGCAGAAAACAAACCGGGAATGACATCACCACAAACCCCAGGAACCCCATCCAGGAGAAAGATTTTAATAGAAAGCAAGAGACAACAGCTTCGCTTCAATTGGAGGTCGCCACTGATGATGTTACCTAGCCAGGTAATGAAACGTCTGGATATCAAACCCACAGCTCAGCGAGCAAACCTACACCTTAAACCTCAACCTGAGTTACAAACCTGCACAAACCTTGCGATTTAAAGTGTCTATACGCATATCATTAATAGACTTTTCGTTATAATACCCGTCTGGTTGAAAGAAGAAGACACCACATTTCAAGATGGATGACAACGTAACCAATTTTGTTTGAAATTGAGATCTATTTGATCATTTTACACAGTGAACAAGTTCATTTTAAATAATGCAAACCACATTCTCTCACCTGGAACAAAAGTGTGATTTCAATATCAACATTGTCCTTGCTAAGTCGCAGTTACTCAACATGAAAAATAGGATGTAATTTATATTAAGCATAGATCAATTCGCACCATTATCTTCCTTCGGATTGACTTCAGTATGCACATGCTAAGTAAGGTTTAAGAAAGAATGACATTTGGAAACAATGATTCGGTGGTGACTAAAAATAATATTAGGTTCTCATGATGCGGATATTCCACCAATTGCTCCAGTGGTGGAAATGTTCAGTGGGCAGTATTTCTATGATGGTACAGACGTATGTGAGCTGCCAGGGATGGGAGCTCCCAATTCATCTGGAGCAGCGTCTTTTGACGTGGACCAGGGAGTATTGTGGCATCAGTGTGGGAGTTCAAACCACACCTGGAGCAGCTTCCATTAACATGGAGCAGCAGGGAGCATTGGCACATCCGAATGCAAGATCTAACCTCATTTTGAGCAGCTTCAGTTGGCATGGAGCAGGGAGCTTTGCGAGATCCATCTGGGAGCTCCGCTCTCACCTGGAGCAGCTTTTAATGACATGTAGCAGCAGTGAGCATTGGGACATCAGAGTGAGAGATCCAACCTCAGTTGGACTGCTTATATTGACATGGAGGAGGGAACATTGGGACATCAGACTGGGAGCTCCAACCTCACAAGGACCAGCGTTTAAAACATGTAGCAGCTGGGAGCATTGGGACATCAGAGTGGTAGGTCTAACCTGAACTCCACCACTTCTACTGACATGGAGCAGGGAGCATAAAGACATCAGACTGGGATCTCCAACTTCAAGTTGAGCCGCTTCTATTGACATGGAGCAGCAAGGAGCATTGGAACGTCAGGTTGGGAGCTCCAACATCACCCGGCAAAGCTTGTATTTACGTGGAAGAGGAGGGAGGATTGGGACATTAGGCTGGAGGAAAGAATAGCCAACATTTTAATCTAAAGTAAAATATGTTTCAACACCTCAGATGTTAATTTATTTATGAAGAATCTTTTCCGGGAAAATAATTAATTCTTTAGATAGTAAAGACAAGTCCTGCAAATATTCAACTCAGGAAAACGCATTGGTACAGGGAGAAATGGGAGTGATGTTTCATGTCTTTGTCCTTTTTTTTCTGGCCGACTCTGCACTGGTTTACATCACCGGAAGGACGGTTTCACTCATTTCCTGCAAATACGGAGAGGTCACTAACGTAATCTAAAGCTGAAAATTAATGGGAATATGCGATGTTATGATTAGGCTGGAGTTTAGAACATAGAACATAGAACATAGAACATAGAACAATACAGCACAGAACAGGCCCTTCAGCCCACGATGTTGTGCCGAACTTCTAACCTAGATTAAGCACCCATCCATGTACCTATCCAAATGCCGCTTAAAGGTCGCCATTGATTCTGACTCTACCACTCCCACGGGCAGCGCATTCCATGCCCCCAGCACTCACTGGGTAAAGAACCCACCCCTGACATCTCCCCTATACCTTCCACCCTTCACCTTAAATTTATGTCCCCTTGTAACACTCTGTTGTATCCGGGGAAAAGGTTTCTGACTGTCTACTCTATCTATTCCTCTGATCATCTTATAAACGTCTATCAAGTCACCCCTCATCCTTCGCCGTTCCAACGAGAAAAGGCCGAGAACTCTCAACCTATCCTCGTACGACCTACTCTCCATTCCAGGCAACATCCTGGTAAATCTTCTCTGCACCCTCTCCAAAGCTTCCACATCTTTCCTAAAGTGAGGCGACCAGAACTGCACACAGTACTCCAACTGTGGCCTAACCAAAGTCGTACATCTGCAACATCACTTCACGACTCTTGAATTCAATCCCTCTGCTAATGAACGATAATACTCCATAGGCCTTCTTACAAACTCTATCCACCTGAGTGGCAACCTTCAAAGATCTATGTACATAGACCCCAAGATCCTTCTGTTCCTCCACCTGACGAAGGACCCTACCATTAACCCTGTATTCCGCATTCTTATTTGTTCTTCCAAAATGGACAACCTCACACTTGGCAGGGTTGAACTCCATCTGCCACTCCTCAGCCCAGCTCTGCATCATATCTAAGTCCCTCTGCAGCCGACAACAGCCATCCTCACTGTCCACAATTCCACCTATCTTCGTATCATCTGCGAATTTACTGACCCACCCTTCGACTCCCTCATCTAAGTCATTAATAAAAATTAAAAACATTAATTTACCTCAAATTTACCTCAAATTTGAGTTTACCTCAAATTATTTTGAAAACGCAGCAACGTCAGTTGCAATTTCCAAGATCAGCAGTAATCTCATTGATTGGCTGATCAGATTGTGAATGGTCGTTTTTTTTGAGGACAATTTGAAGTGAATCAATCATGGTGATTATCTTTGTTCTTTGTTCACCTTGTGACTGTTCCTGCTCTTGCTCATGTCCTTGTTAACACCACAGCTCTGCAGCGTGTTAAACCTCAGCTGTCTACGGATCAGGAGGTTGGAAGTTCGACTTTTACTTTGTGCAAGCGCATTGTGGAGATTCATCACACATCCAACGTAATCATTTTTGTTCTGCTGAGGTGGATAATATTTGTAATTTTCATCTCCACGAACGAAAATTCTTTCACTGTCTTCGGCCAGTTTAACATTACCAAGAGCTATCAGTGTAAAAATCACACAGCACCAGATTGTATCGAACAGACGTATTTGGAAGCACCAGTGTTACACGCACTGCTTGTTCATCAGGTGTTTGTCAACTGTTGGAATCTGAAATGGCTTTGTGTGATTATTAAATGTATCCACCCCAGTCAAACACCAACACCTCCAAGTCATGGGTACCGTCGACACCACGAACGGTCGGTTAAAATCCAAATGATCTTCCAAAAGATCGCGCATATTGACACACATACCAAGTTTCAGCAGAAAAACACCCACCTGATGAAGGAGCGACTCTCCGAAAGCTAGAGCTTCAAAATAAACCTGCTGGACTCTGCCCTGATATTGTGTAATTTTTAACTTTGTCGACTCAACTCAAACACTGGCACTTCCATATCATAGACAACATCAGTCATGTCCCACCGTTGTCAGAGAAGGCAATCCTGGAATAGCCCAATACATTGCACATGGGTACGTTTCGTTTTCAGAAACCAACGCACTCAATCACTGCAGTTCCTATGGATGAAAAGCACAGAAAAGAAATAGCTGAGACTCAGTTTTGACAATATTTTGAAACTCTTTGGGAAGTGGAATCAGAGGAGAATGAAGGATTAACTGTCCGAAAGTGCAGAGAGGCAAGGCGCTTTTCCCTTCTTTGATGAGCTGGGGTATTGACTGATCTAAGGCATGAAACAGATTCCTGGTAGAGCTGCGCTCTCTGCATCAGGAACAAGAAGTCCTGATTTCCTGAACGGTAATGAAACCCAGGCCACTCAGTCAAAGCGCTGAATACTAACCACTAGACCGCCAGGGATGAGGGCAGAAGCCGTTGCACCGTTTCTTCATAACACAGTTTTTGGAATTATGTCACTGCAGATATGTTTCCCCTCAAAAATGACTGAATTATGTAGTGTTTACAGCACAGAACCGGGTCCTTTCATTTCGTTTCCCAGCACTTGGTCTGTAATCTTGTCAGCTCTGACGTTTCACCTGAATGCTAATTTCCCAGGAACGTTTTAATCGCGTAAAACACAATAAGTGGGATTAAAGTTTGAGATGGGAACTGAACTCCATTTTTACCCATAGACTGAAGCACGCAGACACATTTCCCCAAGTGTGACACTGGCCTCGGGAGAAAACAAGCTGAAAGTAAGATTTCACCGACTTGTCTGATGTTGTCCCATTACAGAGTTCAACACCAATTTCTGTTTACAGCCAAGAAAGGAAGCATTCAGCCCCTCCCGTCCCAGTGTTCCCTGCCCATTGTTTCCCCATTACTCTGTAGTTTATAGTGCCTCACCTCGTTCTTGCTGCCAAACTTGATCACTGCTCACGCCCGCTATTTCCTGTCCTGCCAAACGGTTTGCCTCAAGTTCTTGGAATGATAAACAGGAATGGCCTATTTCAATCACTTTTCTAGTTTACAAGGACAGTTTTATCACCACTGAGCAAGCACATTGCCAGCTCAGAGAGAAGGTCTCATCCTTTAGAAACTGAAATGTAAAGATGATTTGACAGCCTCAGTAATGTAATCCAACCAACAAGACCGGAATCGGGCCGAGGAGATCACGCACAGAAGGATGGGAGAATAGAATGGCGAATTTCTTGGGGGTCAGGGTGATTTTAACAGAAATCTTCCCTGGTAGTATAGTGATGAGGATTCAGTGATTTCACTGTAATGGCTTGTTAAAGGTTAACGTTTGCAGTAATCAATATGAAATACTGCCTGATATTTCGAAGCAGAATGATGATGTGCAGCAGACAGAAACGTTTCCCTGCATGACCTAATAAGAGAGCTCAGAAGAGCCAGGAGCAGACATGACAGCCAGGAGACATTAGAAGTTGTTGGCGGATAGGATCAGGGTTAACCCTAAGGCTTTCCATAGGTATGTCAGGAATAAAAGAATGACGAGAGTTAAATTAGGGCTAATCAAGAATAATAGTGGGAAGTTGTGTGTGGAGTCAGAGGAGACATGGGAAACACTAAAAAATATTTTTCGACAGTGTTCACTATATAAAATTAAAATGATGGCGATGAGGAAGATACAGAGATACTTGCAATTCGACTCGAAGAGATTGAGGTTCACAAGGAAGAAGTATTAGAAATACAGGAGAGTGTGAAAATAGACAAGTCATCTGGGCCAGATGGGATCTATCCTAGAATCCTCTGGGAAGCAAATGAAGAGATTGCAGAGACTGTGCCATTGATCTAGAAATCATCATTATCTACAGTAATAGTGCCTGAGTACTGGATGATTGCAAACGTGGTTCCCTTGTTCAAGAAGGGTAGTAGAGACAACCCTGGTAATTACAGACCAGTGAGTCTCACTTCAGTTGTTGATAAAGCGTTGGAAAAGATTATAAGAGATAGGATTTATAATCATCTAGAAAAGAATAATCTGGTCAGGGACAGTCAGCATGGTTTTGTAAAGAGTAGGTCGTGCCTTGTGAATCTTATGAGTTTTTTGACAAAGTGACCAAACAGGTAGATGAGAATAAGCAGGTTGATGTTCTGTATATGGATTTCAGCACGGTGTTCGATAAGGTTCCCACAGTAGGCTATTATACAAAATGTGGAGGAATGGGATTGTGGGAGACATAGCAGTTTGAATCAGTAATTGGCTCGCTCAAAGAAAACAGAGTGTTGCAGTAAAAGCATGGAAACGATGCTGGAACTTTAGCAACGGCCTATTCAAGATCAATAGACAGGGTAATCAGATGGATGGAAGTGCGTACTGCAGGTGCTGGAAATCAGAATCAAGATTAGAGTGGTGCTGAAGAAGCACAGCAGGTCAGGCTGCATCCGAATTTCAGAAAAAAATAACGTTTCGGGCAAACGCCCTTCATCAGGAATAAAGCTGGGAGCCTCGAGGGTGGAGCGATAAACGGGAGGACTGGGTCTGAGAAGAATTTAGCTGAGAGTGCAAGAGGTGGATAGAGATGGGGTTAAAGGAGATACGTCGGAGAAGAGGGTGGAGCAGATAGGTGGAAAGGAAGATAGACAAGTGGGACAGGTCAGTAGGATGGTGCCAAGTTAGAAATTTGGAAGTCGGATAAGGTGGCCGTGTGGAGATGAGAAAACTAGTGAAGATCACGTTGATGCCCTGGGGTTGAAGGTCCCGAGGTGGAATATCTGGCGTCTGGTTGTGAGGGAATGGCGCTGGAGGAGACCCAGGAACTGAATGTCATTGGGAGAGTCGGGGACGTGGTAATTGATGTTTTTGGTTATGGGGCGTTGGAGTTGAATTTTGCGTGTTCCCTGGAAATGTTCCCTGAAGTGCTCTCCGAGAATGTGTCTGTTGGCCCCAATGTAGAGGAGACCGCATGGCGAGCAACAGATGCAATAAATGACATGTGAAGAAGTGCACACGGATATTTGATGGATGTGGAAGGCTCACTGGAGCCTTGGAATGATGTGAGAGGGAAGATGTGGGTGCAGGTTTTGCAATTCCTGTGGTGGCAGGGGAAGGTGCCGTGAGGGGAGGGTGGGTTTTTGGAGGGCCTGGACTTGACTAGCTAGTCGTGGAGGAAAGAGTCTTTGTGAAAAGTGGATAGGGGTGGGGAGGGAAATATAAATTTCCCTGTCACTGCAGGAATTGCAAAACCTGCACCCACATCTACCTCCTCACCTCTGTCCAATGCTCTAATGGAGGCTTCCATATCCATCAAAGTTTCTCCTGCACTTCCACACATGCCATTTCTTGGATACGGTCCTCACGATGCGGTCTCCTCTAAGTTGGAGAGAGGAGATGTGTTCTCACACAACACTTCAGAGAATATCTCCAGGATACCCGCAAGAATCAACCCCAGTGCCCCATGGCCAAACATTTCAACTCCTCCTCCCACTCTCCCGAGGACATGAATGTCCTGGGCCTCCTGTATCGCCACTGCCTCACAACCCGATGCCTGGAGGAAGAAAGCCTCATCATCTGCCTCGGGACACTTCAACACCATGGTATCAATTTGGACTTCACCCGTTGCCACATTTCCCCTCCCCCTACCTTACCCCAGTTCCCACCTTCCAGCTCAACTCCGTCCGCCTGACTGGTCCCACCTGTGCATCTTCATTCCCACCTATCCACTCCACCTACTTCTCTGACATACCATGTACACCCCCCGCCTGCATCCACTTACAGCACTCTCAGCTACCTTCTCCCCAGCCAACACCCCCTTCCCATTTATCTCTCCATCCCATGTGCTCCCAGTCTCATTCCTGATGAAGGTTTTTGACTGACACCTCCATTTTGCCTGCTCCTCAAATGCTGCCGGACCTGCTCTACTTCTCCAACACCACTCCAATCTTGAGGGGAGTCAGTTGATTGAGTGGATTTTCAGATATTTTCTATTGTTGACAACAGGCTGTGGATGATAGCAGAACTTTAGCAACCAACAGGTCAGGGAACAGCTAAAGAACTCAGCACAAGTCTGGTCACGGCATAAATCAACATTTGTCTTAAAATTGTAAGATAAAAGATGGAAGGCTGAAGTATGCAACTTTGCTCATCAAGGCCGTTTCACTAATGAGTTTCTCACTGATTCCTTTCCAAGTCAGGGTGCTATGGGCCTTGGAGGGGAACTTGAAAACGGTGGCGTTTTGTTGCATCTTCCAACCTTGTCCTTATAGTCAGTCCAGCTGTTGAGCTTTGAATGTTGTCAAAAATGCCCGAATGACTTACTCCAGTGCATCTTATAGTTGGTGAACTCTGCTGCAATTGTGCCTTCGCGGTGAAGGGAATGAATATTGCAGGTGTTGAAGAGGGTACACTCAAGTGACTGCATTGTCGTGGACGGTGTCCAGTTCCTTAAGTGTTATTGAAGTTACACTCATCTCGGTAAATGGAGAGAGTTATATTCCACGTCTCATTTGTGCCTTGCAAACGATGTAGGATTCAAACAACAATGAGTTGAGTTTATAATCAAAAAATGCCTCAAGAACACGTTATTGTTGTCAAAGTGTTTATGTAGCCAGTTTCTATAAGTTTTTTCCCCCGACATAATAGCTCTGTGGACGATTACACGGGGTAATTTGTTTACAGTAAAGTTATTGAATGTCAATGAGATATGATTAAATTCTCATTTGTCAGAGTGATCATTAGTGTATTTCGTCCTTGTGTGGACCAATCTGATTCCAGTCGCTGTCTGATTTCAAATCCAATTGCCGTCTGTGCTTTAAATTTCAACCGTTTCTTCGCATAAATGTCTCCACCTGCTGTAATAATATGTAAGGACGCTAAAGGGGACAGCAGAGATTAATGAACATGTTTTCAACACTGGAGGAAATGGAGCTTCGTGGAATGATTAGTAAGGCTGGGATTATTCTCCTTGAAACAAAGGAGAGGGAGGGGAGTTCTATAATCACATAGTAACATTTATAAACGTTCAATATTCATGGGATCTTGACAGGGTAGATACGGGCAGGTGGTTCACCCTCTGGTATGAGGAGAGCACCAGAGGACATGAACTCAGAATTAGATATTGCCTATTTAATTCAGAAACGAGGAGTAATTTCTTTGCTCAGGATCCAGTGAATCGTTTCAACTCCTTGCCGAAATTGTTGTTGAGGCTGAGTTGTTGTGTATTTTCCAACTGTGCCAGACAGATATTTAACCAGAAAGATGATGAAGCTTTGTCGTGGCAATGCTGGAGAATGGAGTTGAGGATTATCAGATCAGCCATGAGTTCATTGAATGGTGGAGCAGACTCAATGGGCTGAATGGCCGTCTTCCATTCCTACATCATTTGGTCTAACGCCCTATTTGATTGATACCTTTAGAATCCTGAGGGGGTGAAATAAAGTAATAGAAAAGGTTTCTCAAACTGATCAGAGAGATCAGGAACTAAGCTCATAATTTCATGAACAGGAAATGTGCTGTAGCCTGGATACAACAAATGGCACTGGGCACGCCGAGGATGGGTATGTGCAGATGTTGTGATTGCTAAAGAAAATTGGTGGGTCTAATATTGTTGCCAACTTGGTGATCACGCTGGATGATTGATCGCGGTATGATTCACACAGCAAAAGGTTGTGAAATAATGACAAATTGGTTTCATTGGAAAAGTTTTCTGCGGTTCCAATTAAATTGACTGTTAAGAATACTGATCAGAACTTTGTGTGGATTTTTACATTAAAATTCACAATCCCACTGGATAAACTATTGCACCCGATCTCTCCTTATTTGTACCCCTTTAATTCGATGTAAATTCATAGAACGTCAAGATGGAATGAAAGGAGAAAAGAAACGTTTGCACTCCTTTTCATTATCCCAATGTAACTTACAACAGAATCAAATTGCTTTATTTCGACTCTGATGAGGTATCGATTTATCACAAATCTCCGGTGCAATGAAGGGCAAGAGCAAGATTCTCCACGTTAAATGTTGCATTCAATTTTGCTCCGAATTTATGTCAGCTTAAAGAAAATACTGATGAGAAAAACAGAAGGTTGAACTACAAAACAAGATGGCAGTTTTGATGCTCAGTTACTTTGACAGATTTCAATGGGTATCAAATGAATCCAACATCATGGCGATCGTCCTCCCATCTTTAAGGCATGGGATTAAAGCAGGAAATCGATCTCCAAGAGATGGGTCACTTCCTATTCATTATGGAATAGCTGTCCTAGACAATAGACAAAATCTGCTCAGTTCCATTTATAATGCTTCATGTGGAATATTAATAGAAATCTTTCAAAACTATGAGTTTTTTTTGCTGAATCTTACTCAGCTGCAGATGTTTCCGATATTCCTTTGCATCTGAAGTCGTCCAAATTAGATATTGTTTCCTCGCACCTTCTCCCCCCTACACCCTCCTTTACACTTTTACCTGGCCACAGGCTATCTCTCACCTGGTGAAGCTCACTGCTTCTGTGTCTCTAAATGTGCCTTTCCAAATATTTTGGAAACGGATTGTCTGAGTGACAGAAATTCTGCTCCCATTATGTCTTTGTCCTACATCGATGGTTTGAAATCTTGACTTTCAGAAATTTATGAACTTGGAAGAGTGAATTTGCCACATATTTACTCTCTCCAAACCTCATATACTCTGGAAAACTTCCATTCGGTTTTCCTTGGTTTAGTTTCAAATTTTCCAAAACACAAGTAAATAAAATTCCACCCCCACTAAATACCGTCAGCATCGTCTCCAATGTCTAAGCAGCCCAGTAAATGCTGGTAGTGTCCTCTGTGATAGAATCTCCGATTCCCTACAATGCAGAAAGTACAGTTCAGCCAATCGAGTCTATAGGGAGACTCTGAACAGCATCTCAACCAGACCCAGCTCCCGTCTCTATCCCCGCAGCCCACTGGCTTGTGATTTCAAATAAACCTGCTGGAATAAAACCTGGCATCGTGTGACTGCTGACCTTATCACCGCGTTACCCATGGCTAATTCACTTAACTTACTGAATTCACTCCCTGGACACATCAGCGCAATGTAACATGGCCAATCCACCTAACCTGTAGACTTAAGAGCAGTGTGAAACACTGAGCAAATGTACCATCACATTGACCACTATCTGCATCATGTGTAACGGCTTTACACACTGGGAACTCCGCCTAGTGAAAGCAAACTGCGCCCACCAACCCGAATTCAATGCATCCAAACGCGGTTCTACGCTGTACAACCTCATAAGTTCTGCTGGAAATGTCTCTGCGCTCAGATCTGAATAGGTTTATTCTGTTTTCTTCCTCAGATTCCTGCTTTAAATAAACATATCAGTCAGGAACAACTCTATATAATGGTTTTCATTGCAACACAAACACAATGTGCAGTTTGCTGAAGTTACGTGTTTGCACTTTCACTGACACTCCATCTCCCCAGGAGCTGCAGCCCTTCCCCAGCTGATTCAGACAGCACTGTCCTTCCTGTGACATGTCCCATCGAGAATGGAAGGCCAGCCATGAATAACCTTCACTGGGGAACAGAGCGACAGGTTTAAAACTTGATGATGCCCCCAGGGGAGAAATGAGCCCTGTGACGGGCGGGGACACGAACCACGATACTGTGGAGAACAACAACATTGAAGGAGGCCCTTCAGCCTGTTGTGGCCTCACTTGTCAAACACAACTGCTCAACGACCTGAATCACGTTTTCCATCGTTTAGCCCATGATCTTACATGTTTTGGCATCGCAAATTAACATCTCAATTTTTTTTAAGGTTAGAATGATTTCCGCCTCTCTGACCCTTTCCGCAAATCTACTCAAACCTTTCTGCCTTTTCCCGAAATCTCTTGGCCCCAGTGTTCGATCCGTCCATCAATAACAAAAGCTTCTTTCAGTCTGTCCTATCCGTATCCCTCAGTATTTAGTACATCTCAGTCATGTCTTCTCCAATCTCCTCTGCTCGGCGACAAACAACCCCAGCCTGTCCAATCTCTCCTCACAACTGAAACTCTTCAGCCCAGACAATATCCCAGTGAATTTCACCTGCAACGTTCCCAGTGCGATCACATCCATGCAGTACTCTGAATTGCAGAACTGCACACAGTAATCTAGCTAGGGCCGACTGAACTTTTTTTTCCTATTCTGTTACAGTATGAGGGCGTCGCTGGCTTTTCAGTATTGATTGGTATCCCTAATTGCACAGCAGGCAATTGAGACTCAACCATATTGTAGTGAGTCTGGAGTCACATGGAGGCCCGAGCAGGGAAGAATGACAGTTTCAGTCCTTAAATGACGTCAGATGGTTTTGTTTTTTTTTCCAACAATTGAACATGGATATATAGGAGTTATAAGATTCGTAATTCCAGATATTTATTGAATCCCAATTCTACCACCGAGCATGGTCGGAGTCAAACCCAGGTCCGTGGTGTCTGAATTAACAGTTCAGTGTTCAGTGGTAATAGCGCATGGCCATTGCAGAAAAGCAGTGAAACTGATCTTATCCAATTAAGTCACTTTTCCCCGATACTGTTCTCTGCCATTTTTCTGACCTTGACCTCCCCAATAATATCTGGTCCATATAAGTAAAAGCTGCGACATGAGTATTGATCTCACAACAGTGGTAACCATTTGGATCAAATGGTCTGCAGATCCCGATGGTTGGGTTGGGGCACGTTCATCCAGCAACCGTGACCCCAGCCACACAGACTGATCGGTATCAATCTGAAGGTCAGTGTTAGATTATGCAAACCTTAGTGAAATAGGAAATGACTCCGCAAACACATGAGGAAAGAGCAGCGCTCCGAAAGCTAGTGCTTCCATTAAACCTGTAAGACCATAACCTGGTGTTGGGTCATTTTTAACTTTGTACTCCATAGTCCAACACCAGCATCTCCAAATTAATGAAATGGGGGTATGGGATGGAAAGTTCGGGTAGTGATCGTAGGAGGGAAGAAATCTCTGAGAACGGGTGGATTTGAATTCTGACATATGAAACACAGAGATGTGAGAGGGCAGAGCTTGAAGGGAAAAAAAAATCACCCTGGAGAAAATCAAAACTTTAAAGCAACAGATTCATGTGGGCAGCGCAGAAGACTGGGAGACATAGAGGAATTATTGCTGCGACTCGGATTTGAACCGAGGTTACTGCGGCCACAACGCAGAGTACTAACCACTATACGATCACGAAAACGCACAGATGAGCACACTAAATGCGTGCAATAAGTACAGGGTCATGAGAAATGTTAGGCAGCGCACCAAATGCACAATATCAGTGCTTCGCGAACAGTTGCAGACATGTGGGAACTCAGAATGGGCTGGCGGTTTAAAATCAGTTCCCCCAGTGGCTGTGGTGATTCCATCATGAATGTGTTGAAGGCTGAGATCAATAGATTTCTACGAACATCAAAGATTTCGGGGACAGTGCAGCTTTTGTTACCTGCACATCCACCAATATCGTTTATTGTATCCGTTGCTCCCAGTGCAGTCTCTGGTACATTGTAGAGACTGGGCGTCTCCACACCGAATGGAGACTGTTATTTCATCGCTGTTGCGAAACAGAGTCCTACGGTCACTCGACTCGCCGTCATTCGTTTTTCTGGCCAATGGGAAAATCGTTCCAATGTATTTCGATGTCATATGTTATTGAATTTCTCCCATTTTCTTCATTTCCGTCCTGGAGACATCGGAAGGGAAAGGTAATCTAATCGAGACTGCGATTGGTGAAATTCACTTTTTATGGCCCATTCTTATTATGTTCTTTCTTTGTCGCTTTGCAGCATTGTCTGGGAAGTGGTGGTGCACTCAGGCTCCAGTATGTTTGAAAGAGTAGTTTGGAATTGCCCTGTTGTGTGATTACTTTATAACTCATGCCCCTGGACTATCTCACATTTAGCATTCATGCTCGCTGTGTCTGAAAATGCATTTGGTTTTCCAGTTTTGTTTGTGTTCCGTGTTACATGCTTTCTGTTTTGCGATTTCCTCAATATATTACGAATTAACATGGTTTCTGAGGTAACTTCCAACTGCAAAAATCCTCAACTGAGAATCTGGGAAACTTTCACGAAGTATGGTCAGTCGGAGCAAAAGTAAGGATGTTGTTCGTTTCTGCAGTGTTTCAAAATACTACCTTTCCCGTGAGCAGTCGAACAGACGAAATGATTTTGCCACAGACTGCGACGGTAAGCTCCGCAAAAACGTAATTCTTTAAAACAGGTGTGAGCAAAACAACGTTATTGTGGTACACCACTTGGAAACAGATACTTCGGGGTATCGCGTCCATGCTCACCACATAGCCAAATTCAAACAAGTCCGGTTCCCCAGTATTTGGCCCCAAACCGTCTAAACCCATCCTATCCAGAAACTCATGCAATTTTCTGAGCCTCCTCCGCATCCGCTGGTAGCTCATTCCATACACGCACAAGTACATGTGCTTTCATGGTGTCGCTAGTATTAAGGTGCGCCTCGAGACCTAAGCCATGTTGAAACTGAAACGGAGGAATCGACAGAGAGGCTACAGAATGACATCGCATCCATTTGGTTTTCTTGAAATCACTGAGGAGCAGGAAAATGTAAACGGGGAAGTCGAGTGGGGAAGTGAGGCAGTTGCAGCTCTGGTGAAACTCCTTCTTTGTGACTCACTCAGCAACCAGACACGTGAAGGTGACTCAGAGACGTGAGAGGTCTTCACATCGAGAACAAAAAGCAATCAAGGGCAGTTAGCACCTCTTCCGGAGTGGGGGTGGGTGAGGTAATTACCTTTTGACTATGTTCAGAAACTGCCTTTTAGATTGAGGTGAACAGAAACTGCATTTCTAATAAGCACCATGGAATTGAGCAAAATTTATTGAGTCGCTTGTCGTCGATTCCCACACAGGTTTCCAACTCAGTTGGTATCCATGTGGCTGATGTCCAGGAGTGAACATCTCTGCAGCAAATTGCACGGTTAAGGTAAAAGGCACGGAAAGTGGCATCTAGAACTGGCTCCGAGGTCAGAGCATCGTCACAATGTGATCTGTCGTTCTCGGATTGTAGTGCGACCTCCGGTTTTAGGGTGGAGAACATTGTTTGGGACTCTTATTCTGCAAAACAGACACAGTGACTGAAATTATGCTGCACGGTATGATGTGGAACACGGCCTGCTCAGCTTTGTGCATTTTCCCTGTAGTCCGGTGGGCTTCATGTTCCGTGCAAACGTTAAACTTGTCCTGTTTCAAGCAATGGGTGAAATCATTTAGCAAAGCAAGAATCGAAATCGCAGTAATGTCAAGCAGCTCGTGGTTATTTGACCAAATCATAACCGAACATATATTCTCACAGATACATTTGGAGCTGAAAAGAGTCTGAGAAGATAGACTCAGCTTACCATTGATTTTCGTCTGGATCGATGGGCTCTCATTATCTGCTGCGAAATTGATATTGGAGACGGGCACATCCCAGCAGCTGTGCGGGTCGGAGAGGGATCATGGAACCCTTTTCATGTGACTTGGCATCTGTTGTTATGCAGGAGAGCACAGTTGGAAATGCAAGAAAATGGTGCGCGCGGGCGGTTGGTAGTGTGACCGAGCGGTCTAAGGCGCTGGATCCAGGTTCCAGTCTCGAAAAGAGCGGGGATTCGAACCCCACCACTGCCATTTCTGCAGATCAACTCCAACGCTGCAGCTTGTTAAAATGCTGTTTCTGTCCCCACTCTATTGATGCTGAAAACAAAAGTGAAATGGCTTTTCTTCCCGGGGAATTAACTGTGGTGTGGGATAGTGCCGAATATTTCAAAGTGTCTCTGTCTGTCATGATCGTGTTCGCCTCCCGCGCAGAAAATCGCAAGCAGCTGTGCTCTTCCAGGCAAGTTGAGCTTGTCCTGGAACCGAATGGAGAGTGTTATTTCATCGCTGTTGTGAAACAAAGTCCTGGGGTGACTCGACTCGTCGTTATTTGGTTTTTTGGCCAGTGGGAAAATCGTTCCGACGAGTTTCGATGTGATATGTTGTTGAATTTCTCCCATTTCCTTCGTTTTCGTCCTGGAGACATCGGAAGGGAAAGGTAATCTAATCGAGACTGTGATTGGTGAAATTCACTTTTTATGGCCCATTCTTATTAGCTTCTTTCTTAGTCTCTTTGCAGCATTGTCTGGGAAGTG
Organism: Chiloscyllium punctatum; assembly: GCF_047496795.1. Taxonomy (NCBI): domain Eukaryota; kingdom Metazoa; phylum Chordata; class Chondrichthyes; order Orectolobiformes; family Hemiscylliidae; genus Chiloscyllium; species Chiloscyllium punctatum. The sequence continues at coordinate 40,751,265 of NC_092772.1, forward strand.
GTGGTGCACTCAGGCTCCAGTATGTTTGAAAGAGTAGTTTGGAATTGCCCTGTTGTTAGTTGTGTGATTACTTTATGGCTCACGCCCCCGGACTGTCTCACATTTCGCATTCATGCTCGCTCTGTCTGAAAATGCATTAGGTATGCCAGCTTTGTTTGTGTTCCGTGTTAAATGCTTTCTGTTTTGCGTTTCGCTCAATACTTTAGGAGTTAACAGGGTTTCTGAGGAAACTTCCAACTGCAAAAGTCCTTAACTGAGGATCTGGGAAAATTTCACAGAGTATGGTCAGTCGGAGCAAAAGTAAGGAAGTCGTTCCTTTCTGCAGTGTTTCGCAATACTACCTTTCCCGTGAGCAGTCGAACACAGTAAAGGATTGTGCCACAGACTGCGACGGCAAGCTCCGCTAAAAAGGAGTCCTTTAAAGCAGGTGTAAGCAACACAACGTTATTGGGGGACACCGCGTGGAAACAGATACTTCGGTGTATCTCGTCCATGCTCACCACATAGCCAAATTCAAACATGTCCGGTTCCCCAGTATTTGGCCCCAAACCCTCTAAACCCATCCTATCCAGAAACTCATGCAATTTTCTGAGCCTCCTCCGCTTCCTCTGGTAGCTCATTCCATACACGCACAACCTTCTGTGTAGGAAATGTGCCTCAGGTCCTTTGTCAATTTCAGCCCACTCACCTTAAACCTATGCTCTCGAGTTTTCAACTCACCCCAACTTGAGTAAAACACGTAAATACTCAGTTTACAGCCCTTCCGTTAGATCATGTCGCAGCCGTTACGCTGCAGGGAAAGTCGTCCCAGTCTATTCCACCTCGCCCTCCCGTCCAAACATTGACGACATCCCTGTCTATGTTTGGTAATCAATTTCACTTGTCTGTTTTTAATGTTTTCAAGATGTCAATTACGCTGGACAACAGCGAGCTATTGGAAACAGAAAGGTGAAACGAAGAATGGCTTCAACTTTCAGTGCTGAATGCCACTGAGCCGCAGGCCGGGCGACTGTGGCTTGTTTCTGTAGTGTAGTGGTCATCACGTTCGCCTCACGCGCGAGAGGACCCCAGTTCGAAACTGGGCAGAAACTGCGTTGTTCTTCAACTGCAGCCTTTTACATGGACAAGAACGGAGCTTTCTTGCTTGCTTTCCCATCTGCAAACCTGCCTTCAAAGTTGCTTGAATAAATCTGCTCGCGTAGTGAAATGAAATGCAATTCCATTTAATGACTGTGCAAAGAATTGTAAAGTTTTTATCCAAACTGGTTCTGATCGTATGCAATTCTGTTTGAGAGTGTAGTTACCCCCTTCTGATACTTCTACGAAAAGCAGTACCGCTTTTGCATACCTTGCGCAGGCGGCTCGGTTCAAAGACAGGGAAGAAGCTGCTGCGCTGGTGTCACAGTGCACCACGGATTCCTGAACTTGTCTGTCTGTTAAATGTACCCCAAAGGAGTCTCTGAAAGGCCTCGTTTGGAAGCTGTCTGTCGGTATTCAACGTGCGAGAATTGGCACCAGAGGTCCTGAATCATGTTTTGGAGCAGTTCGCACGTTAGTGGCTCTTTCAATCAGCAACAGCAATGAAACACATTACACTCTCAGAGGAACCTCTGGACCTGTGCTTTCATGGTGTCGCTAGTATTAAGGTGCGCCTCGAGACCTAAGCCATGTTGAAACTGAAACGGAGGAATCGACAGAGAGGCTACAGAATGACATCGCATCCATTTGGTTTTCTTGAAATCACTGAGGAGCAGGAAAATGTAAACGGGGAAGTCGAGTGGGGAAGTCAGGCAGTTGCAGCTCTGGTGAAACTCCTTCTTTGTGACTCACTCAGCAACCAGACACGTGAAGGTGACTCAGAGGCGTGAGAGCTCTTCACATCGAGAACAAAAAGCAATCAAGGGCAGTTAGCACCTCTTCCGGAGTGGGGGTGGGTGAGGTAATTACCTTTTGACTTCTGTTACTATGTTCAGAAACTGCCTTTTAGATTGTGGTGAACAGAAACTGCATTTCTAATAAGCACCATGGAATTGAGCAAAATTTATTGAGTCGCTTCTCGTCGATTCCCACACAGGTTTCAAACTCAGTTGGTATCCATGTGGCTGATGTCCAGGAGTGAACATCTCTGCAGCAAATTGCACGGTTAAGGTAAAAGGCACGGAAAGGGGCATCTCGAACCGGCCCCGAGGTCAGAGCATGCTCACAATGTGATGTGTCGTTCTCGGATTGGAATGCGACCTCCGGTTTTAGGGTGGAGAACATTGTTTGGGACTCTTATTCTGCAAAACAGACACAGTGACTGAAATTATGCTGCACGGTATGATGTGGAACACGGCCTGCTCAGCTTTGTGCATTTTCCCTGTAGTCCGGTGGGCTTCATGTTCCGTGTAAACGTGAAACTTGTCCTGTTTCAAGCAATGGGTGAAATCATTTAGCAAAGCAAGAATCGAAATCGCAGTAATGTCAAGCAGCTCGTGGTTATTTGACCAAATCATAACCGAACATATATTCTCACAGATACATTTGGAGCTGAAAAGAGTCTGAGAAGATAGACTCAGCTTACCATTGATTTTCGTCTGGATTGATGGGCTCTCATTATCTGCTGCGACATTGATATTGTAGACGGGCACATCCCAGCAGCTGTGCGAGTCGGAGAGGGATCATGGAACCCTTTTCATGTGACTTGGCATCTGTTGTATTGCAGGAGAGCACAGTTGGAAATGCAAGAAAATGGGGCGCGCGGCCGGCTGGTAGTATGGCCGAGCGGTCTAAGGCGCTGGATCCAGGTTCCAGTCTTGAAAGGGGCGTGGGTTCGAATCCCACCACTGCCATTTCTGCAGATCAACTCCAACGCTGCAGCTTGTTAAAATGCTGTTTCTGTCCCCACTGTATTGATGTTGAAAACAAAAGTGAAATGGCTTTTCTTCCCGGGGAATTAACTGTGGTGTGGGATAGTGCCGAATATTTCAAAGTGTCTCTGTCTGTTTTGATCGTGTTCGCCTCCCGCGCAGAAAATCGCAAGCAGCTGTGCTCTTCCAGGCAAGTTGAGCTTGTCCTGGAACCGAATGGAGAGTGTTATTTCATCGCTGTTGTGAAACAAAGTCCTGGGGTGACTCGACTCGTCGTTATTTGGTTTTTTGGCCAGTGGGAAAATCGTTCCGACGAGTTTAGATGTGATATGTTGTTGAATTTCTCCCATTTCCTTCGTTTTCGTCCTGGAGACATCGGAAGGGAAAGGTAATCTAATCGAGACTGTGATTGGTGAAATTCAATTTTTATGGCCCATTCTTATTAGCTTCTTTCTTAGTCTCTTTGCAGCATTGTCTGGGAAGTGGTGGTGCACTCAGGCTCCAGTATGTTTGAAAGAGTAGTTTGGAATTGCCCTGTTAGTTGTGTGATTACTTTATGGCTCACGCCCCCGGACTGTCTCACATTTAGCATTCATGCATCTCTGTGTCTGAAAATGCATTTGGTTTTGCATTTTTGTTTGTGTTCCGTGTTAAATGCTTTCTGTTTTGCGATTCGCTCAATACATTTCGAGTTAACAGTGTTTCTGAGGTAACTTCCAGCTGCAAAAATCCTCACCTGAGAACCTCGCATTTGTAACTAAATATTGCAATTCATCTAAATACTGGTATTGCTTTGATCAAATTACAGTTCTAATTATTAGTCATTCCTGAATTGTCAGGAATTTATTTTTATTTTCCATTCTTCCCTTCATATTGAATGTAAGATTGATATATCGTGAAATTATTGGCGTATTTTCATTTGAACATTTAAATTATCTCTCTCTCTCTCACTTATCTCATTCCATGCATGATGGCTTCAATGTACCTTGCTAAACTTAAAAGATTTTGTTGACTTTAAGTAGTATCTTTAGCACTCACTTGTCAATTTAATCCAAAATCATAGAATCATAGAATCCCGACAGTGTTGAAATAGGCTATTTGGCCCAACAGTCCACACTGACCAACTAAACAGTAACCCACCCAGACACTCCTTTGCTCGATTACTCGACATTTCCCCTGACTAATACACCTAAACTAGGTAAAAAATAATGACTGCATATACTGGAAACCAGAGTTTTGATTAGAGTGGTGCTGAAAAAGCACAGCAGTTTAGGCAGCATCCGAGGAGCAGGAAAATCAACGTTTCGGGCAAAATCCGTTCATCAGGAATACAGGCTGTATTCCTCATGAAGGGCTTTTGCCCGAAACGTCAATTTTACTGCTCCACGGATGCTGCCTGAAGTGCTGTGCTTTTCCAGCACCACTCTAACAAAATATAATGCACCTAACCTGAAATATCCATGAACGTTATGGGCAATTTAGCATGGTCAACTCACCTCAGCTGCACACTTGTATACTATCACAATGTTTTTGAAATCAATGCTCACACAAACCACGATACATAAAGCCATACAATGGTCTTCATGACCATCTAATTACTTTTCAGGAAATAACCTGAGTAATTGTCTTATTGTTCCTGAGATTAGTCATCACAGTAAGCATCTGGTCATCATTCCTGCCAATAAATACAATGGGTGTCCTCTGAAATTTATGTTCAGTAATTATCTTTGATACTTGTTGCTCAAAGCAGTGTTTATTCTTCATTACGAGTGGCCAATGATTCTAATAGCCATTGATCTTGATCTTATTGTTACTGAGTGCAATAACCACAGTAAAACTCTGGTTATAATTCTTGCCAATAAATACAAGAGCTATCCTCTTACTTTTCAAGTCAGTAATTACACATGATACTTGTTGCTGAAAGTGGTATTTATTCTTTATGACAATTGGTCGAGGACACTGACAGCAAGACATGTTGATAGTCCTGATTTGTTCATGTTTTTAAACAGGTTTTCAGGTCATGTATTTCAAAAAGAAGTAATTTGACTTCGTTAAAATTTAAATGTAAACATTTTCAGATATTTTCCATTCAAAATGTTTATTTCCTTATTCAGATCAAATTTGAATCTTGCCTCTGTAAAGTGAATTTATTTTGCTTTCCATTCATGGAAGTACTCATTAATTGGTCCTCATTTTCATCTTAGATCTGATGGAAATTTGAAATATTAATTACAGTGAAAATTGTATGAATTATACATGAGTGGTCTCCAAAAGAAAATCACGGAAGGCGAGTTAGAATTCTTGAACAGCCTGTATATTTGAATAAAGAAAACATTCCTTCCAAAAATACAAAGTTAAAAATCACACAATACCAGGGTATAGTCCAGCATATTTATTTGGAAGCACCGCCTTTCGGAGCGCTGCTCCTTCAACCACCTGATGAACGAGCAGCGCTCTGAAAGCTGGTTCTTCAAAATAAACATGTTGGTTAATAATCTGCTGGTGTTTGATTTTTAATTTTGTACAGCCCAGTCCAACACTGGCACCTCCAAATTATTCAGAAAATACAACTCTGAAGTCTGTGGTTTAACAATTCAACAATCCTGCAACTAGGTTATAATTCTCAGTTTATCTATTTTAATAAATGTCTAATCAATGTCAGTGTAAAATTCCTGGAAAACTTCAACCTGTTTTGTTTGTTAAAACACAAACTTTAATTGAAAAGTCATTGTTATCATAATATATGAATTATGTTTTAACTCTCCAGTGATGTGAAGTGACCCTTGGATAGAAATTGGATGTTCTAAATTCACCTACAGGCAGAGAAATCGGGACAAATACAAAATCAATCAAACTCAATCAAACAGCAGCTAGAATCAATCAGCTCCAGGATGAATCAGATTTTCTTACACCTCGACTTCCAGCCAGTGCCTGAGCATTATACATCTGTCTTGGAAATGTCAATATTGAAGGGTTTTCACACCAACAGATCAAATCCAGCTCATGACCACATGTGGATGTTTGTCACAAAATTATTAATCATTTTACAAATCATTGGAAATATCTCAAAGCTCTTGAAATAAATTAATCACTGCACATACAGCCACACGATGGGATTCAAGGCCACCTAATTACTGTTCAGTGCAAAACCTTTTGTCAGTATTGTATTGTTCTCAAGATGAATAACCACAGCAAACATCACACTTTCACACCATCCCAAATATATGCAAGAGATACCTTCTTATAATTTACACACATCTTTCCCACCCCATTAATCAGGCTTCATTATTTACGACTAAGGATACTGATAGAAACATGTTTTTTAAATATAGGCGAGTTTTCTGATAGGTTCCCCCCAGTCATCATGATAAAAATGTAATTGCGGCTCAGTACATTGTAACAGATCCCCATTAAACTTTTTCATAAATTCACTCAGAGACAATGTTTAAAAATTTCCTCTATAAATGCTGTTGACCGTTTTTTGCTATGATACCCATGTTCCTTGTTGATTTATTTTCTTTGTAATGCTGACACAAATGTCTGAAAATGGATGACGTGAAAGGTTGCATGGATTATATACTGTATTTCTGCAGAAGAAAAGCTGAGACAGTTAGTACAGATTGCAGGATATTCTGAGAATGTTGAATGATCAATAATGACTCCATATCGAATGTATTTTCCAAAACATCATGCCAGCATTCTAATGCTCAGTTCACTGATACTAATTATTATGTAACCAATATCACAGCAAACCCGTTTGGAAATATTAAATCACTTAATGTGTCAGTGTTCTAAAATAGATTACCAATTCATTGTGAGTCCAACAATCACACAGTAATTCAGTTTAGGTTTTGTAACAAATATCGTGAGACTCATATTTAAATTTAAATCATTATTTCGACGTGCCAATTTTACAAAGAAAAATGGATCTTTTATTTCAAGTCAACACAACCACAAATCAAGCAATGATTCCTCATCCAACACTGACAGGAAATATCTAATATCTTCTAATTCGAATGTTCACAGAAATCATTGGATTAATATTCGGCCTTACAAATGAAGATACGTCTGATTGTTTTAGACTCCAATAATTAATGTTCAATTCTACAATACGGATTGCAGAATTACGGATAGCAATATGACATTTCTAATCATTTTATGTTTACAGTGACCAGTTTTAACACTAATTGTTACTTATATCTAATATTTAATCATTGATCATATCCAGTATAATCGGCTTTAAGTGTGGAATTAAGTCTCAGTGACGTAAGCATATTGCATGGTACAGTTTCCTAATGATAGCGAATGTTGATTTTTATTTTAATACTGAAATCCTTGTTGATTTGCTGCTGTAGGGATGCCCTGAGCAGCCTGCCTTGGAATTAAAACACAAATGGTGGAGGGTTGATAAACAAGACTAACAGTCTGTTTCAGTCTTAAGGAAAAAAAAGAACATTTTGTACAATCCTACTCCAAGTCCATACGTTTGCCATTCCAGACAGTCATTTTCCAGATAGTGATAAGAGAATGCCAGCATACAGAAAGATGACCAACCCTGACCTTCATTAATGAAAGAATAATTGTCCCAGTGAATGAATAAACACCAGCTGCAGGATAAAGCCCAGGTAACTTCCACAGCTGCTATCAGGAAAACAGACAGGGTTTGATTGTCAGAAATAGTTACTATTTTAAAGTTGCTCAGAACATTTAAAAAGTTTATAATTACATACTCTTGAGAATCGTGAATAAGGCAGAGTGAGAGGCCCAAAGGACTGCAGCAATTAATTTTGTAATCTTCGGAAATAAATTGCACAGAGAGATCCCAAGGCCTGGGGATTATAGCATCTGTAAACACCATAAAACAATAGGAAGCTGGGGCTATCCAGAGCGATGTCCATCTGAGATTAGGTGTTCTAGAGGATCGGGTGTCAGGAAAAGGAGGGAAGGACTGTAACCATGTTGCATGTGGCCATTGTAATACAGAAAGTGTGTGAAAATACTGTTTTTCACTGTACACGTTACAATTTGTCATGGACCTCCCTTCCGAGCTTGGCCTCGGGGGATGATCCCTGCATTAACTGATTTCAGCGTGTGTAAACATCTTCCACTTGCCCGAGTAATGCCTATCTCCTCAGTCTTCATTCCCTGTCAGGGTACATTTAAATTGAATACAAATACTTATTATCTGTGAAATTATTACTTGCAGAACGATATCATTTTCATGTTAAAATTGTTTTTACTTTTTTTCGTGTGCAAGAAACAGTGTAGGTAGATCCATTTGTTATTTAATTCAACTAATACTAAATTTTAAATTATTGAAAAGACTACACTGGGGTGGGAGGGGGGGGAGAACGATTTTTCAGCTCAAATGTCACATTAAGTGACGGTTTCTGTTTTTCAATATTTATTTTAATTTCTGTTTGAGAAAGTTTCATTTTCTTCTATCATTAGTTGTTAATGAACAATAATCACACAATTATTAGTCATTTGCTACAAAATGACTTCCTGTACCAAATGTCATTAACTCGATGTTTTGTTCGTAATAATACTCATTTTCCCGTCCTAATTATTTTCTTCTTAGTTCTGACATTTGTCCAAACATTTATCATGATAAAAGTTACATTAATAAAATAGATATGAACCAACCAAAAAAAATGTTGAACTGTGTTCAATCGTTGCTGAGTTTTTTAAATTATTAAAGCCACGTTTTATGTTTTAACTTTCATTTTATTAATCTTCATGAATATACAATCGACATCAGAGCAAAGTGTATTCAAAATATTAAGTCAATTTATCTATCAGGATTTTAGAAACCATGAACAATTACAATAATTACGCAATACTTTAACTTCGGCTTTATAACAAGCACAGTGTTCTTTGAATATCTTTCATATTTCTTAGTGTGAATGCTACAATATTAAAACTTGTTTAATCAGGCCAATATACTAAAAAAAAGACCAATAATTGCCATTGCAACACCAATTGTAAATATCTGACTTTTGCTCATTTGAAAGATCACAGTCTTCTCAGCCATTGGAATTCAGAGAAACCAGTTACTTTACACTGCAATATTTCTCTTCACTTCTGAACATTACTCAGTGGAATAGTAAGAGGAGATACCTCATTATTCTTAAATTCATAAATAACATTTTTCAAATCGATTTGTTGCCAATACCTAATAATTGTTCAATTCGGTAAGGGGTGTAATTGTGGAACTATGTTTCCATATAATAACTAATGCAAGGACATTGCAATGTACAATCACTCAATCACTCTGAATATTGCTTTTCATTTTAAACTTGGAAACACGTTTGAATTTTTTGAAAGTACACAAAAAAGGGTTGACATCTCTCTTATTTCATTAAACAATAAAAGGAAATGGTGACTTCTTACAAACCGTACATTTTCGGAAAGAAGGAAAGTTGTCTTCAGCTGAATAGGCACATTGACTGACCAATTCATCAGTTTGTTCCAATTTACGTGTAGAACAAAAATTTTAATTTGCATTTCAGAAAATGAGAAACTTCTGACCATATAGAATAATTGTATTTATTCTTTATTTATAATGCACAGTAATCACACAATCCTGTCAAGTGTCGTTCCACAAGTGATCATAAAGATCATGTTTAATTAAGACATTTGTTAACTCCCATCATTATTGTAAATTACTACTGAATTTTCAGAAGATTGCACACAGTATCCAACCATTTAATTCCAATCCAATTATCACAATAAACATCTGATTAGTTTTCAGCCCTGCCCAGCCTGGTTGGGAATGTTATGAAGGAATCTTGTGTAACTCTAGTCGTGTCTCTGCTACCAGACCAGAGGATACAATTTCAATTCCCACTTTGTACAGAGCTGTGCCAGTGCAACTCTGAATGTCGATTATAAAATATCTAAGAATCGAATGAATTGCCTTTCAATTCAACATTCGATATGCTTCAATTTGTTGTTCATTCCAAGAATCACAGTATCTGCTATGGATTTTCTGCTTTAGCGCTAAAGCAGAATGCATCTAATTTGACTCAATCAATATTCTTCGGAAAATATTTGAGAATGTTGCACTCACAAAAATGAAGTACGCAAATTAAAGATATTCCTTGATTTTCTTTTGTTCTGAAGAGCTGAGTTCAGACTGCACATAGAACTTGATGCTTCAAAGCTATACATATGAAAAAAAAAATCAAGTTCGTCTTCAGTAAAATAAACAAATGCCACTTCCTACTATATATAAATTTTTCGTTGTTGATCTGTTTATGAATTGTCTTGAAATTTGTTTTTAGTTTTCCACTCACCTATGTATATTGAGTGTAAGATCGGAAGTGACAATATTTCAGTTGAATAAAGGGAAATATGGAGCTATGAGGGAGCAACTGGCCAAAGTTCAATGGTGCAATACCTTAACAGGGAAGACCGTGGAGGAACAATGGCGGATATTTCTGTGTATAATGCAGAAGTTGCAGGATCAGTTCATTCCTAAAAGGAAGAAAGATCCCAGGAGGAGACATGGGCGGGCGTGGCTGACGAGGGAAGTAAAGAAACATATAAAGTTAAAAGAGAAAAAGTATAGCTTAGCGAAGATAAGTGGGAAAACTGAGGACTGGGAAGCTTTTAAAGAACAACAGAGGATTAGTAAGAAGGAAATACGCAGAGAAACAAATGAGGTACGATGGTAAACTGGCCAAGAATATAAAGGAGGATAGTAAAAGCTTTTTTAGGTATGTCCAAGGCAAAAAAATGGTTAGGACAAAAATTGGGCCCTTGAAGACAGAAACAGGGGAATATATTACTGGGAACAAAGAAATTTCAGAGGAATTAAATGGGTACTTCAGATCTGTGTTCACTGGGGAAGACACAAGCAATCTCCCTGAGGTAACAGTGGCTGAAGGACCTGAACTTAAGGGAATTTATATTTACCAGGATTTGGTGTTAGAGAGACTGTTAGGTCTGAAGGTTGATAAGTCTCCGGGACCTGATGGCCTGCATCCCAGGGTACTGAAGGAGGTGGCTCGGGAAATCGTGGATGCGCTGGTGATTATTTTCCAGAGTTCAATAGAATCGGGGTCGATTCCTGAGGATTGGAGGGCGGCTAATGTTGTGCCACTTTTTAAGAAGGGTGGGCGGGAGAAAGCAGGAAATTATAGACCAGTTAGTCTGACCACAGTGGTGGGAAAGATGCTGGAGTCTATTATAAAGGATGAAATTACGGCACATCTGGATAACAGTAACAGGATAGGACAGAGTCAGCATGGATTTATGAAGGGGAAATCATGCTTGACTAATCTTCTTGAATTTTTTGAGGATGTATCTCGGAAGATGGACGAGGGAGATCCAGTGGATGTAGTGTACCTGGACTTTCAGAAAGCTTTTGATAAAGTCCCACACAAGAGGTTAGTGAGTAAAATTAGGGCGCATGGTATTGGGGGCAAAGTACTAGATTGGATAGAGAATTGGTTGGCTAATAGGAAACAAAGGGTAGTGATTAACGGCTCCATTTCGGAATGGCAGGCAGTGACCAGTGGGGTACCTCAGGGATCCGTGCTGGGACCGCACCTTTTTACAATATATGTAAATGATATAGAAGATGGTTTCAACAATAACATTAGCAAATTTGCTGATGATACAAAGCAGGGTGGTAGGGTGAAATGTGATGAGGATGTTAGGAGATTACAGGGTGACCTGGACAAGTTAGATGAGTGGGCAGATGCATGGCAGATGCAGTTTAATGTGGATAAATGTCTGGTTATCCACTTTGGTGGCAAGAACAGGAAGGCAGATTACTACCTCAATGGTATCAAATTAGGTAAAGGGGCTTTTCAGAGATATCTGGGTGTTCTTGTCCACCAGTCAATGAAGGCAAGCATGCAGGTACAGCAGGTCGTGAAGAAGGCTAATAGCATGCTGGCCTTCATAACAAGAGGAATTGAGTATAGAAGCAAAGAGGTGCTTCTGCAGCTGTACAGGGCCCTGGTGAGACCACACCTGGAGTACTGTGTACAGTTCATTTAAGAAAGAATTGGATAGAGCTCTTAAAGATAGTGGAGTCAAGGGTTATGGAGATAAGGCTGGAACAGGATACTGATTGGGAATGATCAGCCATGATCATATTGAATGGCGGTGCAGGCTCGAAGGGCTGAATGGCCTACTCCTGCATCTATTGTCTATTGTCTATTGAAATGCTGTGAAAATATCCGAGAGCATTCATTTGAAAATTGAATTTGCACATTTCTCTCTAATCTCATTTACTGCATGATGTCTTAAGTGTGTTATGTTTAACAAATCTAGTGAATACTAAAAATTGTCTTGTCTTAAATAAGATCTTTCACACCCAGTTATCACTCTGTTCCTAATTCATGTAAATATCTAATTTTATTGAAATCAATGTTCACACAAAACAATGCACATAAAGCGACACAAAGATATTCAGCTGATTACTATTCAGTGGAATAACCTGAGTAAGTGTCTTATTGTTCCTGGGACAAATGACAACAGTAAGCATTTATTTACTATTCTATGCAGTTAATGCAATTGATGCGTTATGTTTCAGTTCAGTCGTTAATGTTGATTTATATTGTTTAAAACCAATAATTATACTTTATCACGGATATTGACTGAAGTACAATAACATTGGGAACCAAATTGTTGTCATTCTAACAATTTTAAGCTCCTTTTTTGTTGTGTGTGTACAAGAGACAATTCAAATTATAACCATTTTTATTACAAATTGAACAAACACTGCATTTTAAATTTGTGAAATTCCTACATTTTTACAAAAAGTTAGTCTTCACTGTATATGTCACATTAAAAAACTGCTACTTCAAATCATGCGTGCTACAAAATGATTATTGTTTTCATTTCATTGTAAGAAAAGAACTGCTTTGAAAATGGTGATTTTATTATAATTTCTATTCCAACATTATTCATCATTGTACAATAATGACAAGATTATTAAAATCGCTTATTATCCATATGTCATTGACTACATTGTTCAGTTTCAAGCTCACGTTCATGATCTACTAATTCTCTTCCTAATTCTGACACCAATCCTTAGACATTGATCATAATATTAATCATATAAATCGATGTAACATATCTCTACAAGGAATCCAGTGGATGGAAATTCACAATTCTTGTACATTTTTGACTTAAAAAGAGAAGAATTTTGCTCAATAATCACTGAATGGCTCATTTTTCTTCAATCCATAAAGCAAGGTACTATGTTTTATTCCTCAGTTTACTGATGTTTATAGATATTGAATCAACATCACTGCAAAGTTCTTTTGAAATATTGAATCATTTTAAGTCTTCCTATGACAGCATTAACTATCAAGTAATGGCACATTATAATGATGGCACAATCATTTAAGAAAGTATTTTGAACAAGTATAGTGAGATTCACGTTTAGATTCAATTCATTATTTCTTAGTACAGTATGAAAATGCGTTTATTTTTCAGGTCACCGACCCCAGAATGGAACCAATGACTTCCCATCCAACATCATTCCAAATATCTGATGTTTGCTCATTTGAATGATCACGGTAATCTCGCCTTAAAGTTCAGGAAAATGTAATTACTTTTCACTGAATTAATTCCACTTCATTTCCAGACAATGCTCAATCACTTGCAAAAAGAGAATTTCATTATTCCTTAATGCATCGACAGACTTTGATAATTCAATTGTTGCTGATTTATAATAAAAATAATAATTATTCAATCCAGTAGGTTGTGCAAATGTGGAATTACGGCATAGTACATGAACCACTCTAAAGATATTGCAGTGCACAATCTCTCGATCATTGTAAATATCAATTTTTATCTTATCTGTTGAAACATAGTTAAATTCAATTAATTATATTTGACTTCATTCCTCACATTTATTGTGTTTGTAATCATAATATGACTTACGGATGTTTCATGCAACAAAATCAAATGATAAAGAATTAGCATCTCTTTACTCTTTCATTCAACAATGGCAATAAATTTTTATTTTTTAAGATTTGAATAGTTTTGGAAAGAAGGGATATTGTCTTCAGTTGAATGCTTTCACTGACTCACTAATCACAATATCCGCTACTTATTCTCTTTGGGTTCCTATGAAAAGAAATTAACTAAATCTTCGGGTTGAAAATTCCTGGAACATATTTGAGAATGTTGTGATCTCAAAGGTGACAAGGCTAAGTGATCGTAAGTCCTCAGTTATTTTGTTAGAAAGAGCTTGATTCAAACATTGCAAACACACACACACACACATTGTTATTCTGCTGTGTAAGAAGGGGAAAAAAAGTCGCTTTCTTCGGCACTGAGTAGACATATGCCACTTCCAATTATTCATTAGTCAGCTAATTACCTACATTTGAAATTAAAAATTGCAATTCGTCTAAATATTGTTATGACCTTTGATCAAATTAAATTTTTAATTATTGTTCATTCATGAATTGCCGGGATTTTGTTTTCCATATACCTATTCATATGGAATGTACGATTGACATGCTTTGACAATATCGGAGTGTTCATTCGAAACATGTTTTTTCGTATCTTTCACTGATTTTACTTATTGCATAAGATTACATGGTGCCTCAGTGGTTAGCGATGCTGCCTCACAGCGCCAGGGACATCGGTTTGATTCACTCCTCGGGTGACTGTGGGGACTTTGCACGTTCTCCCCAAGTCGATGCGACTTTGCTGTGGTGTCGTTCCACAATTCAAAGATGAGCAGGTTCGGTGAGCTGGCCATGTTAAATTGCACATTGTGTTCAAGGATATGTGTATTAGTCAGCAGTAAATGTGAAGAAATACGATCGGGAAAAGTGTTTGGCTCGGTTATTCTTTAGATGGTCATTTTTTTTCAAACAATTGGCCTGTTATTACACTGAGGTAACAGGGGAGCTTTTATAGCGTCGTTAGTATTAAGGTGCGCCCCAAGATATAAGCCATGTTGGAACTGAAACGGAGGAATCGACAGAGAGGCTGCAGAATGACATCGCATCCATTTGGTTTTCTTTAAATCACTGACGAGCAGGAAAATGTAAACGGGGAGGACGAGTGGGGAAGTGAGGCAGTTGCAGTTCTGGTGAAAGTCCAAAGACTTCGGGGCGCACCTTAATTCTAGCGACACCATGAAAGCACAGGTCCAGAGGTTCCTCTGAGAGTGTAATGTGTTTCATTGCTGTTGCTGATTGAATGAGCCACTAACGTGCGAACTGCTCCAAAACATGATTCAGGACCTCTGGTGCCAATTCTCGCACTTGAATAACGACAGACAGCTTCCAAACGAGGCCGTTCAGAAACGACTTTGGGGTACATTTGACAGACAGGCAAGTTCAGGAATTCGTGGTGTGCCGTGACACCGGCGCATCAGCTTCTTCCCTGTCTTTGAACCGAGCCGCCTGCACAAGGAATGCAAATGCTGTACTACGTTTCGTGGAAGGATCAGAAGGTGGTAACTACACTCTCAAACAGAATGGCATATGATCAGAACTAGGTTGGAGAAAAAACTTTACAATGCTTTGCATAGTCATTAAATTGAATTACATTATATTTCACTACGAGGGCAGATTTGTTCAAATAAATTCGAAGGCAGGTTTGCAGATGGGAAAGCAAGCAACAAAGTTCCATCTTTCCCATGGAGAAGGCTGCAGTTGAAGAGCAAAGCAGTTTCTGCCCAGTTTCGAACTGGGGACCTTTTGCGTATGAGGCAAACGTGACCACCACTACACTACAGAAGCAAGCCTCAGCCGTCCCTGCTGGGGCTCAGTGGCATCCAGCACTGAAAGTTGAAGCCATTCTACCTTTCACCTTTCTGTTTCCATTAGCTCGTTTTTTAATGGGACTTGTTTAAATTTGGCTGTGTGCAGAGCATGGACGAGATACACCGAAGTATCTGTTTCCACGCGGTGTACCCCAATAACGTTGTGTTGCTCACACCTGCTTTAAAGAATGACGTTTTTGCGGAACTTACCGTCGCAGTCTGTGGCAAAATCATTTCGTCTGTTCGACTGCTCACGGGAAAGGTAGTATTGTGAAACACTGCAGAAACGAACGACTTCCTTACTTTTGCACCGACTGACCATACTCCTTGAAAATTTCCCAGATTCTCATTTGAGGATTTTTGCAGCTGGAAGTTACATCAGAAACCCTGTTAATTCGTAATGTATTGAGCGAATCGCAAAACAGAAAGCATTTAACACGGAGCACAAACAAAACTGGAAAACCAAATGCATTTTCAGACACAGCGAGCATGAATGCTAAATGTGAGACAGTCCGGGGGCGTGAGCCGTAAAAACATCCACGCCGTTGGAGCCGTTCAGCAGAAACGGCAGCGGTGGGATTCGAACCCTCGCCTCTGTCGAGACTGGAGCCTTCATCCAGCGCCTTAGACCGCTTGGCCACACTTTCCTGGCCGTTTTGCCCTCGCCCTGAAATTTGCTGCAGAGATGTTCACACCTGGACATGAGCCTCATGGATACCAACTGAGTTGGTAACCTGTGTGGGAATCGATGAGAAGCGACACAATAAAGTTTAACAAACTCCATGGTGCTTTTTAGAAGTGCAGTTTCTGTTCAGCTCAATCTAAAAGGCAGTTTCTGAACATAGTACCAGAAGTCAAAAGGTAATTACCTGACCCCACCCCCACTCCGGAAGAGGTGCTAACTGCCCTTGATTGCTTTTTGTTCACGATGTGAAGAGCTCTCACGCCTGAGTCACCTTCACGTATCTGGTTGCTGAGTGAGTCACAAAGAAGGAGTTCCACCAGAGCTGCAACTGCCTCACTTCCCCACTCGACTTCCCCGTTTACATTTTACTGCTCCACAGTGATTTAAAGAAAACCAAATGGATGCGATGTCATTCTGTAGCCTCTCTGTCGATTCCTCCGTTTCAGTTCCAACGTGGTTTAGATCTCGGGGCGCACCTTAATACTAGCGACGCTATGAAAGCTCAGGTCCAGAGGTTCCTCTGAGAGTGTAATTTCTTTCATTGCTGTTGCTGGTTGAAAGAGCCACTAACTTGCGAACTGCTCCAAAACATGATTCAGGACCTCTGGTGCCAATTCTCGCACGTTGAATAACGACAGACACCTTCCAAATGAGGTCTTTCAGAGACGACTTTGGGTTACATTTGACAGACAGATTAGTTCAGGAATCCGTGGTGCATTGTGACACCAGCGCATCGGCTTCTTCCGTATCTTTGAACCGGGCCGTCTGCGCAAGGAATGCAAACGGAAGCATCAGAAGGGGGTAACTACACTCTCAAACAGAAGGCATATGATCATTTACAATTGCACAGTATTTAAATGGAATTGTATTGCAGTTCACTTCGAGAGCAGATTTCTTTAAGCAAATTCGAAGGCAGGTTTGCAGATGGGAAAGCAAGAAAGCTCGGCTCTTGTCTCTGTCAAAGGCTGCAGTTGTAGCACAAAGCAGTTCCTGCCCACTTTCGAACTGGGGACGTTTCGCACTTAAGGCGAACGTGATGACCGCTACACTACAGAAACAAGCCGCAGTCGCCCCTCCTGCGGCTCAGTGGCATTCAGCACTGAAAGTTCAAGCCATTGTACCGTTCACCTTTCTGTTTCCCGTGGCGCGTTGCTGTTCAGCGTAATTGACATCTTGAAAACGCTAAAAAAAAAGACACTCTTCCAACTCAGTTCCAAAACGTTTCCAACTCAGTTATTATCAATGTGGCTCGTGACCATGTGTGAATGTCCCTGCATCAAATTGTACGGTTCACGTAAAATGCAGAAAAACATGCACACCAACCTGCACCAATACCTGTCTCCTGTTATTAAACTGTTATTGACAGAAACACCAGCGCACAACCTTCCACCACTACCCTGTCTCTTGCCAATAAGCAGATATATGCAGAAACACACACAACCCTCCATCATCACGCTGTCCCCTTCCATTAAGTAGATATACACAGAAACACACACAACTCTCCACCAAAACCCTGTTTCTTGCCACTAATCAGATATACACTAAATCACAAAACACAAGCCTCCACCGCCAACTTGTCTCACACTATCAAGCAGATATACACAGAAGCACATACACACACAACCCTGCACCAACACTTTGCCTCCGAACAATAAGCAGATATACACAGAAACACACACAAATCTCTAAAACACCTTCCTGTCTCCTGCCATTGAACAAATATAACAGAAACACACACACTCACACACACAATCATTCACGACCACACTGTCTCCTGCCATTACACAGATCTACACAAAAACACACGCACACACACTCACACACACAATGGTCTACCATCACACACTTACCGGCAATTAAACAGGTATAAAAAGAAACACACACACATCTCGACACCATCCCCCTGTCTCTTGCCATTAAGTAGACATACACAGAAACACATACACAATCCTTCACCACCACGCTGTCTCCTGCAATTAAACAGACATACACAGGAACACACACACACACGCACACAATCCTTGACACCCAATTTGTCTCCTGTCATTGAGCGGGTATACACAGAAACACACACGCACCCCTCCACCTGTCTCCTGTAATTAAACAGATATATACAGAAATACACACATAAAACTCCAGCACCACCCTGTCTCCGGCTATTAAACAGTTATACACAGAAACACACACTCACCTTCCTCCACCACCACGCTGTCTGCTGCTATTAAACAGTAATTTACAGAAACATACAGCAACCCTCCACCACCACCCTGTCTCCTTTCATTAAACAGATATACACAGGAACACAAACACACACAAACTTCCTTCACCACCCTGTCTCCTACGATTTTTCAGATATACAGAGACACACGCATACACCATCTTCTACCACCACCCTGTCTCCTGCAATTAAACAGACATACACAGAAACACGCACATACCCCCTCCACCATCACCTTGTCTCTTGCCATTAAACAAATATACACAGAAACACAGACCCATACATCGCCCTACCACCACCTTGTCTCCTGTCATTAAACAGATATGCACTGAAACACAGACACATCTCTCCACCACCACCCTGTCCTCAGCAATTAAATAGATATACACAGAAACACACACATGCACAACCCTCCACGACCACCCTGTCTCCTGCCATTGAGTGGATATTCACAGAAATGCACACACACAATCCTCGACCAACTCCCTGTCTCCTGCCATTAAACAGATATACACAGAAACAAACACACGCAACTCTTGGCCACCACCCTGTCTCCTGCCATTAAACAGATACACAAAGAAACATACATACACAACCCTCCACCGCCATCCTGTCTCCTGCAAGTAAGCACATAGACACAGAAACACAGACATTCTACCCTCCACTACCACACTGTGTCTTGCCTATAAATAGATTTACGCAGAAACACACACATTAGCCTCCTCCACCACTGTGTCCTGCAATTAAACCGATACATACAGAAACATACACACATATTTCCAGCACCACCCTGTCTCCTGTCATTAAGCAGTTAAACACAGAAACGCACACACGTTCCTCCTCCACCACTGTCTCCTGTCATTAAACACGCACGCACACTACCCTCCACCAAAACCCTGTCTGCAGCCCTTAAATAGATGTATACAGAAACACACGCACACAACACTCAACGAACACCCTTTCTCTTGCTATTAAACAGCTGCACACAGAAATACACACACAATCCTCCATCACCACCCTGTTTCCTGCCATTAATCAGATATGCACAGAAACACACACACACAATCCTCAATCACCACCCTGTTTCCTGCCCTTAAATAAATATACACAGAAACACACACACACAATCCTCCAACACCACCTTGTTCTCCTGCTATTGAGCAGAGATATACAGAAATACACAACAACCCTCCACCACCACCCTGTCACCAGTCCTTAAACAGATATACACAGAAACACACACACACACATACAACCCTCCACCACCACACTGTTCTCGTGCCATTGAGCAGATATACACAGAAATACACACACACAACCCTCAACCATCACCCTGTCTCCTGCCCTAAAACAGATATACACAGAAGCACACACACAACCCTCCTTTGCCAGCCTGTCTCCTTCAATTCAATATATATATAGAAACACACAAACCCCCCACTACCTCCCTGTCAGCAGCCATTAAATAGATACATGCAGAAAGACACACACAGTCCTCCACCACAACCTTATTTCCTGCCACTAAGTGGATATACATTCAAACATGCACTCTACAATTGAACCACAACCATTTCTCCTGCCACTAAGCAGATATACATAGAAAAACACACACACACAATCCTCGACCGCCACCCTGTCTGCTGACATTAAACAGATATACACACAAACACACACACGTCCGTCCACCACCACCCTGTTCTGCTGCCATTGAGCAGATATATATAAAAGTACACACACCCAACCCTTGACCACCATCATGTCTCCTGCCCTGAAACAGATATCCACAGAAACACACACATATACAGAACCCTCCACCACCACCCCGTTTGCTGCCGTTAATCAGACATACACATAAACACACACAGACACAACCCTCCACCATCACACTCTCTCTGGCGATTAAACCGATAGAAACAGAAACACAAACTAATCTCGACACCATCACCCTGTCTCCTGCCATTAAACAGACAAGCAGAGAAACACACACACACAACCCTCCACCATAACCCTGTCCCCTGCGATTAAACAGATATACGTATAAATGCACAAACACACAACTGTTAACCACCACATTGTTTTGTGCCATTAAACAGATACACACAGCAACACCCACACACAAATACACACAAAACCCCCGACCAACATCTTGTTGCCTGCCATTAAGCAGATATACACAGAAACGCACGCACAACCCTCAAGCACAACCACGTCTCCTGCAATTAAACAGATATACACAGAAACACACATACAACCTTCTACGAACACCCTGTCTACTGACGTTAAACAGGTATACACAGAAACATACACAATCCTCCACCACCCTGTCACCTGCCACTAAGCACGCAGACACAGAAACACAGACACTCTACCATTCAACACCACTGTCTCCTGACATTGAATAGAGATACGCAGAAACACACACAATCCTCCATGACAATCCTGTCTCCTGCCATTGAGCAGGTATACAGAGAAACACTCACACACAATCATGTCACCTGCTATTTAGCATATATACGCAGAAGCACACACACAACCCTCCACACCAACATGCCACCTACCATTAAACAGTTATACACAGAAACGCACACACAGCACACTCCACTCCCACCCTGTCTCTCGCCCTTAAATATATATACACATTGACACACATGCACTCAACCAATATGACCATCCTGCCTCCTGACATTAAACAGGTAGACACTGAACCCAATGCACAACCCTCCACCGCCACCCTGTCTCCTATCTTTAAGCAGATATACACACAAACACACACACATCCCTCAACCACCACCCTGTTTCCTGCCATGAAAAAGATGTATGCAGAAACTCACAAACATACACACACACGCACACACAAGCACACACAAAACTCCATGAACACCCTGCCTCCTGTCATTGGACAGATATACACAAAAAACACACACATCAAACTGTCTCGTGCCAGTAAGCACATATACATGGAAACACACACTCACTCACTCAAATCTCCTCGACCACCCTGTCTCCTGTCATCAAACAGTTTACATGGAAATGCACGCACACACAACTTCCACGAAATTTACAGCTGAAGGAACGGCAGTTACGATGCGATTAGGCAAGATTTAAGAAGTATACGATGGGGAAGGAACCTGCAGAGAATGGGCACATTAGAAATGTGGAGCTTATTCAAGGAAACGCTCCTGAGAGTCCTAGATAAATATGTTCCTGTCAGGCAGGGAGGAAGCTGTAGAGCGCAGGAGCCGTGGTTTACGAAGGAAGTAGAATCTCTGGTCAAGAGGAAGAGGGAGGCTTACGGTCGGATGAGATGTGAATGTTCAGTTAGGGCACTTGAGGGTTACAAGGTTGCCAGGAAAAACCTAAAGAGAGAGCTCAGAAGAGTCAGGAGGAGACATGAGAAGTTGTTGGCCGATAGGATCAGGGTAAAACATAAAGCTTTCTAGAGGTATTTAAGGAATAAAAGAATGACAAGAGTAAAATTAGGGGCAATCAAGGATATTAATGGGAAGTTGTGTGAAGAGTCGGAGGAAATAGAGAAAGCACTAAATGAATATTTTTCGACAGTATTCACTCTAGAAATCGACAATGTTGTCGAGGAGAATACTCAGATACAGGCTGCTAGACTCGGTGGGATTGAGGTTCACAATGAAGAGGTATTAGAAATCCTGCAGAGTGTGAAAATAGATAAGTCCACTGGGCTGGATGGGATTTAGCCTGGGATCCTCTGGGAAGCAAGGAAGGACGTTGCCGAGCCTTTGGCATTGATCTTTAAATCGTCATTGTCTACAGGAATAGTGCTAGAAGACTGAAGGATAGCTAATGTGGTTCCCCTGTTCAAGCAGGCGAGTAGAGACAACCCTGGTAATTATAGACCAGTGAGCCTTACTTCAGTTATTGGTAAAGTGTTGGAAAAGGTTATAACAGATAGGATTTACAATCATCTAGAAAAGAATAATTTGATAATGGAGAGTCAGCACGGTTTTGTGAAGGTTATGTCGTGCCTCACAAACCGTATTGAGTTCTTTGAGAAAGTGACCAAACAGGTAGATGAGAGTAAACTGGATGATGTGGTGTATATGGATATCAGCAACGCATTTGATAAGATTCTCCACAGTAGGCTATCGTTCAAAATACGGACGAATGGGATTGTAGGAGATATAGCAGGTTGGATCAGTAATTGGCTGGTTGAAAGAAGACAGAGGGTGGTGGTTGATGGGAAATGTTCATCTGGAGTTCAGTTACTAGTGATGTGCCGCAAGGGTCGGTGTTGGGTCCACTGCTGTTCATCATTTTTATAAACGACCTGGATAAGGGAGTAGAAGGGTGGGTTAGTAAATTTGCAGACAACACTAAGGTCGGTGGAGTTGTGGATAGTGATGAAAGAGGTTACAGAGAGACATAGATAAGCTGCAGAGCTGGGCTAAGAGGTGGCAAATGGAGTTTAATGTGGACAAGTGAGAAGTGATGCACTTTGGTCGGAGGAACAGCAATTCAAAGTACTGGGCTTATGATAAGATTCTTGGTAGTGTAGATGAGCAGAGAGATCTCGGTGTCCAGGTACACAGATCCTTGAAAGTTGCCACCCAGGTTGACTGTGTTGTTAAGAAGGCATTAATATAGGGATCGAGTTCTGAAACCATGAGGTTATGCTACATCTGTACAAAACTCTGGTGCGGCCGCACTTGGAGTATTGTATACAGTTCTGGTCACCACAATATAAGAAGTATAAGAAGTATGCTTTGGAAAGAGTGCAGAAGAGATTTACTAGGATGTTGCCTGGTATGGTGAGAAGGCCGTCTGAGGAAAGTCTGAGGGACTTGAGGCTGTTTTCGTTGGAGAGAAGTTTGAGACGTGACTCAATCGAGACATATAAGATAATCAGAGAATTAGAATGGGTGGAGAGGGAGAGCTTTTTTCCAAGTATGGTGACGGCGAGCACGAGGGGGCATAGCTTTAAATGGAGAGGTGACAGATATAGGACAGATGTCACAGGTAGTTTCTTTATTCCGAGAGTAGTTAAGGTATGGAATGCTTTGCCTGCAATGGTAGTAGATTCGCCAACTTTAAGTAACTTTAAGTCGTCATTGGACAAGCATGTGGACGTACATGGAATAGTGTATGTTCGATAGGCTTCAGATTGGAATGACAGGTCGGCGCAACATTGAGGGCCGAAGGGCCTGTACTGCGCCATAATGATCTATATTCTATGTTCTCTGAACACCCTGCTTACTGACCTTAAACGGATATACGCAAAAACGCACATGCATACACAACCGTCCACCACCACCCTGTCTCCTGCTAGTAAGCACATAGACACAGGAATACAGACACTATACTCTCCACTACCACCTGTCTCCTGCCTTTTAGCAGGTATATACACAAACACACACACATACACATCTCTTGACCACCACCCCGTTTCCTGCCGTTCATCAGATATACACAGAAACACACACTCACACCCCTCCACCACCACACTCTCTCCAGCCCATAAAACAGATATATACAGAAACACGCACACATCCCTCTCCCATCACCCTGTCTCCTGCCCTTAAACAGATATACACAGAAACACACATATATACAGAACGCTCCACCGCCACACTGTTTCCTGCAATTAATCATATATACAGAGAAACAGACACACACAACCCTCCACCACCCCTCGTCTGTCTCCCGTCATTAAGCAGATACTTACAGAAAAGCATACACATCCCTACACCACCACCCTAACACCAGCATTAAACAGACAGACACAGAAAAAAAAACAAACAAACAGACAACCCTCCACCAACACTGTCTCCTGGTATTCTGTCTCCCGTTCATCAGATATACACAGAAACACACACTCACACCCCTCCACCACCACACTCTCTCCAGCCCATAAAACAGATATATACAGAAACACACACATACCCCTCCACCACCACAACCACCACCCTGTCTCCTGCCATTTTACAGAGATGCACAGAAACACACACACACAAACCTCCACCACCAACGTGTCTCCTACCAATAAGCACTTAGACACAGAAAACAGACATATATCCTCCACCACCACCCTGTCTCCTGCCATTATAAAGGATATACGCAGAAACACCCACATGCACAACACTCCATGAACACCCTGCCTCCTGCCATTGGACAGATATACAATAACGTACACACACCAAATTGTCTCGTGCCATTAAGCACATATGCACAGAAACACACACGCACACTCAATCAAACCTCCTTGACCACCATGTCTCCTCTCTTCAAACGGAAGTGTATACACGGAAATATACACACACAAACTTCTACGAACACCCTGCCTACTGCCCTTAAACAGATATACACAAAAACGCACATGCAAACACAATCCTCCAACACCACCCTATCTCATGCAATTAAATAGATACACGCAGAAACACACATACAAGCACAACATTCCATGAACAACGTGCCTCCTGCCATTGAGCAGATATATGCAGGAACACCCTCCCAACCCTTCATGACCACCTTGTCTCCTGCCAATGAACAGATATACACAGAAACACACACACCACCACCCTGTCTCCAGCTCTTAAATAGACATCCACAGAATCACAGGCACACCCCTCCGGGAAAACCCTATCTCATGCCATGAAACAGATATACACAGAAACACACACACACAACCCTCCACCACTGCCCTGTTATCTTTCCATTGAGCAGATTTGCACATAAATACACACACACAGCCTTCGGTCACCACCAGTCTGTCTCCTGTCATTAAGCAGATATATACAGAAAAACACACACAACCCTGCACCACCCCCTATCACCGACCATTAATCAGACATAAACAGACAACCCTCCATCAACACTCTGTTTCCAGGCATTAAACAGATATACACAGAAGTGGCTGGCTGATAGAAGGCAGAGAGTGGCTGTAGATAGAAAGTATTCTGCCTAGACGACAGTGTTGAGTGGGGTCTCCCAGGGCTCTGTACTTGGACCTCTGCTCGTTGTCGTTTTTATAAATGACTTGGATGAGTAGGTTGAGGGGAGGGTTAGTAAATTTGCAGATGACATAAAGTGTGGAGGTGTCAGCGATAGTATAAATGGCTACTGTAGGCTGCAGCGCGACATAGACAGAATGCAGCGCTGGGCTGAGAAATGGCAGATTGTGTTCAACTTGGATAAATGCGAAATGATGCATGTTCGAAGGTGGAACTCGAATGCTGAATATACGATTAAAGATAGGATTTAAGGCAGTGTGCAGGAACAGAGGGATTTGGATGTGCAAGTACATAGATCCCTCAAAGTTGCAATACAAGTGGATAAGGTTGTTAAGAAAGCATATGGAGTTTTGGCTTTCATCAACGGGGAGATAGAGTTTAATAGCCGTGAGGTTTTGCTGCAGCTCTACAAGTCCCTGGTGAAGCAATACTTGAAATATTGTGTCCAGTTCTGGTGTCCCTACTGTAGGAAAGATACAGAGGCTTGGGAGAGGCTGCAAGGAAGGTTTACCAGGATTCTGCTTGAACTGGGGGCTTGGCTTATGAAAAAACTGTTGAATAGGCTCGGATATCTCTCTGGAGAGAAGGAGGAAGAGAGGAGACCTGATAGAGGTGTACAAAATAATGAGAGGAATAGATAGAGTCAATAGCTAGAGTATTTTCTCCAGGACAAAATTGACTGGTATGAGAACTCATAGTTTGAAGATATTAGGAGGAAGGTATAAAGGAGATGTCAGAAGTAATTTTTGTTTTAACACAGAGAGCTGTGAATGCATGGAATACGTTACCAGTGGTGTGGTGGAAGCTGAGTTATTGGGGACATTTAAGCAACTTCTAGACTTGCACATGGATAGCAGTGAATTGAGGGGTGTGTAGGTTGTTATTATATTTTACAAAAGGATTAAATCTCGGCAGAACATCGTGGATGAAAGGGCTTGTTTTGTGCTGTACTTTCTATGTTCTATGTTCTCTGAAAAGTGTGAGTCGACCTCTGACCACCTAATGCCAACTGCAAAAGATGTTTAAATACTTCATTGAGTTGCAAAGGTGTCAGAATTATAATTATGTTTTGGTCATTGTTGATTTTCTTTTCCTTGATGGGTTGAAGCTTACCCCACTTCCAACACTACTGCTAAAACTGTTGTAAATATTTTACTCAAGGAGATTATAACCTGCTCTGGTATTTGATATTGTCTACCTTCTGACAATGCCCAGCCGCCAACCCCCATTTTATTGGATATATTAATGAAGAATTATACTTTAATTTTGGGATCCACCACCAACTTCATTGTGCTTATTGCCCACAGGCTGCATGGCTCGTGGAGCATGGTGACCAGAGTCTGAAAAGTAAACTTGCCAAATGGACTTCTGAGACTGTTCTTTCCTCGGTTAGGGTAGTGCCACTGGTATTGTTCCACCTACAATAAACTCCTGTGGGGAAATCTCGCTTGGCCTTTTCGAGCGCTCTCACTCTGTATGATCTGAATGATAAAGTGCATTGTATCTGAACCGCAGGACACAGTGCAGAAATTATCCCATCCCAGCGGACTGAGCTGCCTCCATTGATAGAGCTGTCTCTATTGGTAGAGTATCATACAGTAACAGCAAATATCTTTTGATGTCATTCTCGAAGGTACTTGCTACAAAAACGCTGAAGACTGCGGGAAATTGCTGTGATCAGCGCTAGCGTAGAGGCCCAGCGGGAGCCTGGTCGGCCCTAAAGCAGAAATCAATCGATAAAAAGATTCTTCATTTTTGAAGAATCCCATTCAGACCATTATCTTAATACTTCCTGGGGAGAAAATTGATGTGGAAGAGCGGACAGTCTCAACTGGTTCCAGCAATTACAACCTTGTCGGTGTGACAACAAAAGCAGAAACCTGGAATTGTTTATCTTGCTTCTGAAAAACAGGTGAGTAAATTTTGAAGATCACAGATATTTCTTCCTGGTGTTCATGAAATGATCGAGAGCAGTGTACGGTTCCCTGAGTATGGTCTGACTTCTGGGTTATGGACTGTGATATTCCGCTCACATGATCTGAAGACATACAAAGTAATGACTCAGTGACAAGATCTGCTGAATCGGATTCTGTGAAGAACGGAAGCCGATGTAATGAAAAGAGCCATAAGAATGGGAATTTAACAAATTATTTTCCAGACTCGAGGCGAATGCATAGTGCTGTTTCCAGGGGTCAATATCTGTACAAGTAGACTGAAACAGCGTTGGGTGTTATTGTACTGCATCTTTTGTATAATGGTGCAAAAGCACGAAACTTTTGTATAGAGGGGATAACTTCAAAATCCTCAATGAGGCAAAACACACAAATGAGGTAAACAACAAAGTAACCACACAATTTGGTATTACGTCATGGCGTAAATGTCCCTGCTCAAATTTTGCTCAAAATCGCTCTCTGTCTCATTCCTAAGACTTATATTCGAACAGTGAATGGTCTATGTCAATAAAAACCTGCTCTGGTCCCACAACTTCAGCATTTCATCCGCCCCCTGATGTATGTCTGGCAATAGTAATTGATCCCTCACTGTGCAACTTCAGCACACGGAGAGAAGAAATAACTATAAGAACAACAGTCATGTATGTGACTGGGATTTGACCCGATTCTGTTGCAGCTGTAATTGAAATTGCTTCCACCTTTCCTGTTTCGGTAATAAGATTGCACAGCTTAGTGGTGAGTTTTCATGCATTGAATGAGTTTTCATGCATCCTTTTTCAGGTGGAAATTTGCAGGGATATAATGACATGAATAATGACACGGGCACCTTTTACTGAAATACAAAGACGTTAGGAATGACACGCCCATGATACCATGTCGTTCGAAATGAAGGAAATGAGGTTTACTGGGAGATAAAGCCACCAGAAAAGAAAAGGGGCAGTTTAATGGAATGATGGCCTAGATAAAGAATAATGTGGGAGAAATCAGGAAAGACTTAGTTGTGTCCGAATAGAGGTTATCCAGCTGATGTGAAGATCTTAAGAGTAAATATGAGGGAAATTTTCTCGTTTCAGTGATTGGAAACTAGACGTTAGAACTTCAAACCCAGCAGGGCACGATAAATAATTTTGGTCAGGCATTTTACATTCTGAGAGTTATTGCATTCGGAGATGAATTTTCAGAAATAAAAACATTTTAGGAGCTGATTCCAATATTCGAAAAGCGCGTGCAGGCACACAAGGAGTGCATTAAACAGCGACAGTGATTCTGGGCTGCCTGGATGGGGGTGCAAAAGGGAAACACTCTGGAAGTGGTTAACATTCATAGGAAAGAAATTGCATAACACCTGCAATTGAAAATGTTAAGTGTAAGAAGAGCTAATGGGGTTGGAAGGTGCAGCAGCTCATTCTACATGAAATATTATATAATTCAAATGCACTGATCTGTTTAGTTTAGCTCTGCATTGAATGGAAGTCGGTTAGCTCAGTTCGCTGACTAACCGGTTTGTGAGAATCGTGAGACCAACAGCGTGGGATTAATTCTCTCATTGTGTAACCGCCGTTTGATATGGTCATGGCTGACCTCACACGTCAATGTCTTTGCCCAGCTCATCCACAACAACCTGTCATACAATGGGATAAAGACATTTAAGCAATCGAAAATTTCTGTTCATACAGGTAACATGACACATATTGCAATCGTCAATAATCTTCACCATTCCAACATCCAAGAACACGTTGCACAGTGGGTTTCTGCACGCAATTTGCAGGTTTTGCTGATGAGCATCTGATTCTGGTCTGATCATGTTTCAAACGATATGATTCCGTAAAAACTCACAACCAAGAAGGTAATGAATTTCCTCTGGTCAGTAGCAGGGACGAGAACTCCAGACGACAGGAATTGGCGATGAATCAGCACAAAACCCAATGGTTCAGCTGAAAACTGAACTAAACTCCAATTCTAGTGCGGTTCAAACCCACAAACATTGAATTGCAAAGTTACCAAATTTGTAGAAAGCTAACATGCTTTTCATTTTGCCACAGAGCTGCACTCGCCACAATTTTACTGCACCCAAAGTTGCCGTTGTCGTAGAGAAAATGTCGACAATCACCAGGAGTTTCGGAGTTTTTCAAGGAGTAGATTTTTTAATTGCAAACAAAAACAGTAACATTCAGAAAACAAATTTTTGACTCGCACGAACCTCAGGGTCCATGGCATAGAGTCATAGAGTCATTGAGATGTGCAGCTTCAAAACAGACACTGCTGTCCAACTTGTCCATGCCGACCAGATATCACAACGCAGTCTAGTCCCACCTGCAATCACCCGGACCATACCCCTCCAAACCCTTCCTATACACATGCCTCTCAAATGTTGCAATTGTACAAGCCTCCACCACACCCTCTGGCAGCTCATTACATTCACGTACCACCCTCTGTGTGAAAAGTTTGCCCCTTAGGTCTCTTTCATATCTTAACCCTCTCACACTAAACCTATGCCCTCTAGTTCTGGACTGCCCGAACCCCAGGGAAAATATTTTGTCTATTTATTCTTTCCATGCACCTCATAATTTTGTAAATCTCTATGAGGTCACCCCTCAGCTTCCGAAGCTCCAGAGAAAACAGCCCCAGCCTGTTCAGCCTCTCCCGATAGCTCAAATCCTCCAACCTTGACAACATCCTTGTGAATCTTTTCTGAACCCTTACAAGTTTCACAGCATTTTTCCGATCAGAAGGACACCAGAATTGCACGCAATATTGCAAAAGTATCCTAACCAATGTTCTGTACAGCCGCAACGTGCCCTCCCAACTCCTGTACTCAACACTGACCAAAAAAGGAAAGCATACCAGATGCCTTCTTCACTATCTTATCTACCTGCAACTCCACTTTCAAGGAGCTATGAACCTCCACTCCAAGGTCTCTTTGTTTAGCAACACTCCCTAGGGACTTGCCATTAAGTGTATAAGTCCTGCTAAGATTTGCTTTCCCACAATTCAGCACCTCACATGTATCTGAATTGAACTCCATCACTTTATACCTTTTTCTTTAATCATGTCTTGTTAGCTTATCAGAATGCCAACTGTGTTAGTTAGAATTACCTCACTCCAGCTATACAATAAACCAATGGTGCTAATTCCCATTATCGTTCTACTTCTGCCACTATAGGTTTTCCTAATTTATTCTACTGTAACTATTAAGTATTCTACTGCCACCTGTGCTACAATGAACCTCCATCCCAGAGTAACCTGTCATGATTCGATATTTAGCTACCCCATCTATCACAATGTTTTCCTGTCCCAAGCTGACTCTACTAACTACTAATTAGATATTTAATGTCATATCCTGCTACAAGTGTCTCAAGCAGGCTGACTCTATTATCAATTAATTATTTAAAATCATGTCCTAAGTATGTACTGTCACGACGTTTCCCAAACTGCCATGATGATACTTAGTAGGCGAGGCTGACTTTACTAATTGTTATTATCTCAGCCTGCCATAGTAACCGTTCAGCCTCAGTATGATTCTGCTAATTGGTGTAGGAGCATTCCACTTTTCTTATCCCATCCTGCCACAGCGGCCCCATCCTGCCCAGGTGACCTTTGAACGAATGTAGCATTCCGCAGACCCCTTGTAACAGATTGCCAGTCGTTTCCCTGCCTTTAACCTTCCCATGATTTCATGCTCTGTATTTTCTGTGCAGTGTTGCGATCTTTCATCAGACATCTTCACCCCACTTTCCAGTAACTGGTCCTTATCCAAGTGTGCTCTCGCTTCTCAAGTATTCGGCTAAATAATCCTGAAATGTTTTGATGACTCGTAGCTTTACTACACGTTCAAACAGTGAGTTCCAGTTATGCAATACTCTCAAGAGAGAAAACGTTCTTCCTATATCTCCTCTGAACATCCTCTCCCTTGCGTTTAACGGAGAACCCTGGATTTTAACTCTTCCCATAAGAAGTTCATTCCTATCACACATACCGGTCCCCTTAATGTGTACTTTAATCACTTCCTCACTTAGCCTTCTCCGCCATCAGATAAAGAGCCTGAACTGAGCTTGTCTATCTTCGCCATGGCGATAGTGTCGTTCTGGAAAAGTACAGCAGGTCAGGAAGCATCCATGGAGCGGGAGAATCAACGTTTCTGGCATAAATCTTTCATCAGGAATGAGGATTGAGGGTGGGGACTGAGAGATAATTGGGAGGGGGTTGGGGTTGGGAGCAAGATAGCTGGGAAATCAAATGGTGGATGGAGGAGGGGAGAAGATGATAAGTCAGAGGGGTAGAGATGAATAGGTCTGGAGGGTGGTGCTGAGTTGGATGTTTCAGACTGTGATAATGCGGGTGGAGGGGAAATGAGGAAGCCGCTGAAATCCACATTTATCCCGTGTGGTTGCAGGGTCCCAAGGCAGAATATGAGGCATTCATCTTCCAGGCGTCATGTGGTAACGGTTTGGTGGTGGCTTATGCCCGAACCGTCGATTGTCCTGCTCTGCAATTCACATGACAGGAGAGATGTGAAAACCAAAGACTAAAAGAAGGACAAAAACTTATAGATTCAGAGTTGATGGAATTCGACACAGTGCATACAGAAACCATTTGGCCAGTTGCGTCTGCACTGTGCCATGGAAGAGATTCACACTTCCCACTCTATCTTTCTAAACCAGCATTCATGGTGCACCTACAAAAATAGAAATTACTCCAAAAGCTCAGCGAGTCAGGCAGCACCAGTGGAGAGAAATCAGAGTTAACGTTGAAAATTAAATTCAGTTCCTACGAAGGGTCTGTTGACCCGAAATGGTCATTCTGTTTTCCCCGATCTGCAATTTTGAATTTTGTCTCTTATTTACAGCACTACAGTCCATTCAGATTTTGTTTGCCATTTACCTGAATTGCACACATTTGCATTGTGGGAAGGAATCGGAGCAGCCAGAGGAAACTCACACGGGAGAGAGAGAGAGTAGGAGTGTGCAAATTCCACACAGTCACTCACACAAGACTTGAATCAAAGGCGGGATCCGACGCTGAATGGCGCAGTTCTATCCAATGAGCCCTCCCAATATGCAAGCGCCTGTCAAGGAAGCAAATTGAACCCAACCTCAGGCAGTGACAGGCGGTGGTACTACTCAGGAATTCTATGCAAAAAGAAGCCTATTTGTTAATACTGGAAATTAACATTCGCTCAACTATCCCAACACTTTCTTAAATTACTTGGCCTATAGCCTTGTATGTCTTGGCATCACAAATTCACATCTGAAAACTTCTGAAAGTTCTGAGGATTTCTGCCTCTGCAACCTTTGCATGCACTGAGTTCCAGATTTCAATCCACGGCTGTTTCAAGACATTTGTCTGCACATTCACTCAAATCTTTCCTCTTCTATCCTTAAATCTATGCCACCCTGCGCATCCCCCGATATCGATCTCACCATCAAAGAGAAACGTTTAATTCAGTCTACGCCATCCATATTCCTGATTATTTTATACATTTCAATCATGTTTCCTCTCAATCTCTTCGACACTAAGAAAAACGCCTCCAGTCTGTCCAATTTCTCTTCATAACTGAAACTCTTCTACCGAGACAATATCCTGGCAAATCTCTGCTGCATCATCTCCAGTGCTATCATATCCGTGCTATAATGCGAATTGCAGAAGTGCACACAATAAACAAGACAGAGCTAAATGAGCAAGTGAAATTAATGATGTAGAAGTCCACAGACAGAAGTATTTTCGAATAAATTTTCTTTTCGTCAGTGCTGCCCTGTGTCCTTTCCCAGAGCCTGATGTTCTAATAATCTCTGTTCCATGTGGTAAAAACTGCTACATGAGAATTGATCTCACAACCACGTTCTCGAAATGAATTGATTGGCTTGAAGGTGAACACATGGTTCTTCTATGACGGCACAGAGGCACAAGAAATGTCAAAGCTGGATGTGCTCCTTGTCAAAGGCGGGGCCGAAGAGAATATTTGTTGTATTAGGATACAACACCAGCATTCACCTGCACTACAGATTGGCTCAGCTGAAGCGTGCTAGAGCCTTCAGCGAGAGGTCGATTAAATGAAAGCATTCTCTGAAATTTTCCTTAACAATGCGCTGTTTTGTTACTTTGACAGTTAGAGCTGTTTTTGATCACATGGTCTCCACATCAGCCTCTTGCTCCCAGTAAACACTCCAGACCAGCGTACATCACTTTCATTCCAACACAGCCACATGTCATATTCTCATTCCCTCTGTGATAATTAGAATTGACAATATCATTCTCTGAGATGCAGCAATGTAGCATGAAGTTGACAGAGTAGTGAACAAAAAAGAACAAAGATCAGAGAAAATTTACAGCCCAGGAACACGCCCTTTGGACGTCGAAGCCTGAGCTGATCCAAATCCATTGTTTAAACCTATCACCCAATTCCAAAGCATCTGTATCCCTCTGCACTCTTCCTACACATGCATCTGTCCAGGCGCACCTGAAATGAATCTACCGTGCCTACGTCTAATACCTCTGCTGGCAACACGTTCCAGGCACCTACCACCCTCTGTGTAAAATACTTCCAATGACTATCTCTCTTAAACTTTTCAACTTTCACCTTGAACGCGTGACCTCTCATTATTGAATCCCTTATCTTGGGAAAAAGCTTAACTCTTTCCACCCTGTCTACCCTTCATGATTTTGTAGACGTCAATCAGGTCCCTCTCAATCTCGTTTTTTCTAATGAAAACAAACGTAACCTACTCAACCTCTCTTCAGAGCTAGCATCTTCCATACCAGGCAACATCCTCATAATCCTTCTCTACACCCTCTCCTAAACGTCCACGTCGTTTTTAGTAATTTGGAAACCAGAACTACACACAGCATTCTAAATGCGGTTGAACCAAAATCTTGTACAATTTTAGCATGACCATCCAGCTCTTACACTCAATGCCAGGTCCGATGAAAGCAAGCATGCCATATGCTTTCGTGTCCACTCGATGCATCTGTGCAGCCACCTTCAGGGTACAAAGAACCTGAACTCCCACATCAAGCTGCTCAGCAATTTTACCAAGACTCTTCCGTTTACTGTATACTTGGCTCTAGAATAAGACTTCCCAATATGCATCAACTCACATTTGCCTGGATTCAACTCCATCTGCCACTTCTCCGCTCAACTGTCCTATCTATATTCTCCTTCATTCTTTGACAGTCCCCTATGCTTTCTGCTACTCCACCAATCTTCGTGTCATCTGCAAATGTAATGGCGATATTTGGGCCAGCAACCCTTGGAGACTGGAGCATGGCAGCTGCTGGTATTTAGATTCGATGAATAAAATCTGGAATATAAACCCGCTTAGAGGAAGAGTGACAAAAAGTTTTACTTTGCTGAAAACCCATGCAGTCATGTCCCTTCAAAAGGGAAATCTGCTGTCCTTTATGAGACTTGCCAAAATATAACTCCAGACCAACAATAGTACGATTCACCATAAATTCCCTCTGACTCAGTTCAAGGAGATTTAAGGATGAACAACAAATGTTGTTCAGACTATGATGGCCACACTCCGGGAGAGAATAAGGAAGGATAAAATAGATGCATTGATGATGGGGAAAATTGGGAATCGTCTCAGCGTGGTCTCAAATTCAGCTGATTATCCAAACTAAATAGACACAAGGATACCCACGCCTCCATGAAGTCAGGTCCATGGGGGCTGGGTCTCCAGAAAGGGATTCAATTACCCGCTGAAATGTAAACTCACTTCCTCAGCCACAATGTGGACAGGTCATTCACAACTCCCCTATGTGAGAAGGAATCAGTCAGGAGACCAACCTGAAGAATTGCCTTCAGGTTTACAAATGATAGCAAGGGTCCGATTCTGTTGTTATTGCAGGTGTTCATCCCATCCAGCAATGAACCATGCTTGGATGCCTGTTTCCAGTGGAGTACCACTGTTTCCTGATATAGATCAAGAATTCAAACTTAATTTTAGGAGTCACTTTTCGATGTTTACAGACGATGCAACAATTGGTTGTGTAGGTGACTGTGATGAATAATATCAGGGATCGCAGTGATGTATCAATCAGGTGGAAAGGAAAAACGGCGAATGGAATTGAATCCAAACCAATAAGTGGTAATGCATTTGGAGAGTTGAAACAATAACAGTGAGGATTCTGAGCGGTGTACAGGATCAAAGAGATTTTGGAGTAGATATCCACAGATCTCTGAAGATTGTTGAACAGGGAGATCAGTTGTATGAGAGGCTCTTTGTTGACCTCAGTCTGAGAATGATATTCGATTTTTAGCAAACGCCAGTTTCGGAAACAACTAAAGGAATGAGCACAAGTCTGGTCAATGCGATAATCAACATTTTTCCAAATTGTAAAATAAAATGTGGAGGGCTCGAGTATAACTCTTTTCCCATCAAGACCGCTTCACCACTCAATGAATTTATCACTGCTTCCTCTCCAAGTCATGCTGGTATGTGCATGGAGGGAAATTCATAAATGGTGACGTTTCAGTGCATCTTCAACCTTGTCATTATAGTCGGTACAGTCTTTGAGCTTTGAAGGTTCTGTCAACAAAGCCTGGATGACTTACTCCAGTGAATCTTCTATGTGGTGCACTCTGCTGAAATTGTGCCTTAGCAGTTAAGGTAATAAATATTCAGGCGTTGAGCAATGTACAGTTAAGTGACTGCATTGTCGTGGAGGGTGTCCAGTTCCTTCAGTGATATTGAAGCTGCACTCACCTAGGCAAATGGAGAGAGTTCTGTTCAACATCTAATTTGTGCGTTGCCGACAATGTAGGATTTACGGAGACAAGAGTTGAGTTAATAATCAAACAGTCAACCGACGGACATGTTTTTGCCGTCAACTTCTTATGTGCGTGATCAGGTTCCATTTCTCCAAAATACTCGCTCCCAGGAGTATTACACGGAGGACTTCAGTTACAATGAAGCCTTTGAAAGTCAATCGAATATGATTAGATTCTCATTTGTCAGAGTTATCATAGCTGTATTTGGTCCTTCTGTAGATCAATCCGATTCCAATCGCTTTCTGATTTCGAGTTCCAATTGCCGTCTGCACCTGAAATTTCAGCCCATTTCATCACCGAAATTTCTCCACCTGTCTTTATAATAAGTAAGGATGCTGCAGGGGACAGCAGTGATTTACGAGGATGTTGCCAAGTCTGTATAAAATGGACCTTCGTGGAATGATTGGTTAGGCTGGGACTATTCTCCTCGAAACAATGGAGGTGGAGGGGTACTCTCTCATCATATAACACCAATCATAAACGTTCAATACTCGTGGAATCTTGACAGGGTAGATACGGGCAGGTGGTTTGCCCCATGCTGTGAGGAGAGCACCAGAGGACATAATCTCAGAATTAGATAGTGCCCATCTAATTCAGAAATGAGGAGTCATCTCTTTGCTCAGGGGCCAAATAATCTGTGCCATCACTGTTGTTGTGTGTTTTCAAACTGTGCCAGATAGTTAATCAGAAATATGATGAAAATTTGTCGAGGAAAGTAAGCAGAAAGGGGTTTAAGATTATCAGATCAGCCATGAGTTCGCTGAATGGTGGGGCAGAGTGCATGGGCTGAGTGGCAAACTCCCACTTGTTAAACATTTTGTCTAACTCATGATTTTATTCATAAGTTCAGAATTGTGGGGGGATGGGATGAAGTGATAGAAAAGGTTTATTAAAGAGATCAGACAGATCAGGAAAAAGTTCATAAACTCAGGAAGACGAAATGTACTGTGACCTGGGGATAACAAATGACACTGGGCACAGCACAGGTGGCTGTGTGCAGAAGCTGTGAATGCTGAAGAACGTTGATAGACCTTATACAATTGGCAAGTCAGTTATCACGCTGGATGATGGATCGTTGTATGATTCACACACAGCAGAAATTTGTGAAAGAATGAAAGGTTCGTTTCATTGGAGAAGTTTTCTGTGGTTCCACTTCCGAGTCACTGTTTGACTTACTGATCAGATCATGGTGTGAAGTGTTAGGTTAAGATACTCATGTGCATCCCCACTGGATAAACTTGTGCTCCTCATTCTTTCAATGCAAATTCATAGAAAGACAAGATGGAATGTGGGGCGGAAAGAAAAATGCATTCTTTCTCATTACACCAAGCTAATCGACAATTGAATAGAATGACTTCTCTCACTCTGCATTTCTACTTTAATGTGGTGTCGATTATTGTGAATCTCACGTACAGTGAAGGGCAAGAACAAGATTCTCTATCCAGTGTATACCAGACATGTGAGGTGCCAATAAAAACTGCGGGAGTGGTTTGTGATGTTAGCGACCAGAGTGTGAGTCGAACTCGTGAATGTGGAGCACAGCGGTTTTATAACCAACACCATAATCGTTCAGTCTTCTCAGCACATTTTGTAGAGTGGTGACATGGCACCTCATCAGGTTACATGTGGTGAATGTAAAGGATGAGAAATTTGCAGAGCGGAATCGAATCCACGCCATTGTGTTTCTGTATGCACCAGAATTATAATAACAGCAAATTCCAATAAATAGCCATGCACGACAGAATGAATAGCTGTCATTGATACATTCTGAGTCAGAACTGTGTCAGAATGAAACAGAGAACAAGAATTTTCCGTCATATTCATACCTATATTTGACTCATAATTTCTTCAGTCACTTTCTCCCTCACGTGAAGAAGTAGCCATGGAGAGGGAAACAAAGGCGATGTTGTTGCTCAATGGCCATTCTGATATGGCTGAACCTGAATTGGATTAAATTGCAAGAAACGCTGTTTTGTTCGTTTCATTTTAGTTTTGCTGCAACCTCACAATGTTCATTGTAATAATCAGAAGTGAATTAGATAAATCTCATTGTAACGATTAATATTGTATTCAAATTTGCTCCGACTTTATTTCAACTTAAGGAAAATATTGCTCAGAAAATCAGAGTGTTAAAATGCAAAAGAAAACCCACCAGTTTTGTTGCTCGTTGCTTTGGAAGATTTCACCGAGTATAAAATGGATCCAAACATCATGGTGCTTCTCCTCACATCTTTAACGCATATGATTAAAGCCGTAATTCGATCTCCATGCAACTGGTCACTTCTTAATCATTATGTAATATCATTCCTTCACAACGAGAAAAATCCACTCTGTTCCATTTACAATGCTTCAGGTAGAATATTATGCCAAATCTTTCAACATCCAGAGTTTTTGAAACCGAATTTTAATCAGCTGCACACGTTCACGAAATTTCTTTACATTTAAAGTCAACCCACTTAGACATTGTTCCCCCGCAACTTCCGACCGACAACACCGCACCCCTACACCTTTAGCAAGCCACACGCTGTCTCCCTCCTTGTGAAATTTATTCCTTGTATGTCACCAAATGTGCCTTTCCGAATATTTTGAAAACCAGATTCTCGGAGCGACAGCGATTCTGTTCTCATCATTTCTTTGTCCTTCAAAGGTTTTATCAAAGGTTTTGAATGTCTAGCGTCTCGATGTTCACTTACTTGAAAGAGGGAATTTTTCACCTACTTACTCTGTCCAAACATTTCATAACCTGAAAAAAACCCAACTAAGTCTTTCTTGGTTCAGGGATAACTGTTCTAAATTTTCGAAGACAACACGTGAATAAAATCTCATCCTCAGTACACCCCGTCAGCATCGTTTCTAATGGATTTACACTCCAGTAAATACCGTCATTCCCCTCTCCGAGAGAATCACAGAATCCTTCAGTGCAGAAAGAGCATTTCAGTCAATCGAGCCGGTGTTGACTCTCTGAAGAGCATCTCAGAAAGACCTATCTCTCCTCCCCATTCCCTTATATTTCACCAGAAGAAGGGGCAACCCTCCCCATTATGATGTCAAATAAAGCTGTTGCGCTATAACCTGACGTCCTGTGACTTCTGACATTGTCCCCGCGTTACCCAGGCTAATTCACTTAATTTACTTAATTCCATCCCTGCACACGAGAGGGCAATTTAACTTGGCCAATCAACATAACCCTCAGAACGAACAGCAATGCGAATTACTGGGCCAATGTCCCATCATAGTGAGCAAAACCTGAATCATTTTTAATGGCTTTATACCCTGGTAACTCAGCCTCATCAAAGCAAATCAACCCAAATTCAATGTATCGAAACGCTACTCTGTGCTTTACAATCTGATTTGTGCTGCGGGAAATGTTTCTGCAGTCATATTTGAATGCTTTTACGCTATTTCTTCCTCACTTTCCTGCTTTCAATAAACACTTCAATTCGGAACAAATCTGCCGAATGTTTTTCATTCCAACACCGTTACAAGGTGCAGTTTTCAGTAGTCACGTGTTTGCGCTTTCACTGACACTCTACCTCCCTGAGAGCTGCTGTAATGCCCCACTTGATTCAGGCAGTAGTGTCCTTCCTGTGACATGTCCCATCGAGAATGGAAGGACAAGTATCAATACCCGCACTTGGGAATGGAGCGACAGTTTTAAAACATTTACACTGTCCCCAGGGGAGAATTGAGCCCTGTGACAGGCCGGGACACTAACCATACTACCGAGAACAGGAGTGTCAAAGAAGGCCCTTTAACCAAATGTGGCGACACTTGTTAAAAACAACTGCCTCATGAACTGAATCCCATTTCACAATGTTTATCCCACAGCCTTATATGTCTTGGTATCACAAGTTCAAATCTGAATATTTATTCAGGTTCTAAGGGTTTCTGCCGCTCTGAAAAATGCAGACAGTGTTTTCCAAATTCCAACCACCCACTGGCTGATAAAGCTTTTTCGCACATCTTCTCAAACCATTCTGCCTTTCTCCTTAAGTCTCTGGCCCCAGCTAATCGATCGCTCCATCAATGGGAAACTCGTTCAGTCAACCCTGTCCATACCCTAACTCAATCATGTCTCCTCTACATCTCCTTTACACTGCGACAAACACTCCATTCTGTCCTGTCTTTCTTCACAACTGAAACTCTTCATCCCAAACAATATCCCGGGAAATATCTCCTACGATTTTCTCAGTGTGATCACATCCATGTGTGACTTGCAAAACTGCAATCAACAATCTTGCTAGAGTCTAATGAGCATTTATTTTAAAATTTCTGGATTAGTATAAGGCCGATTGTGGCGAAGCAGAATATATTACCCATTCTGAATTGCCCATAGGGCAGTTGGGACTCAACCATATTGCTATGTGTCTGAAGTCACATGCAGCCCAGACCAAGTAAGGATATCAAATTGCATCCCGAAATTACATCAGTGGAACAGATTATTTTTTCAACAATTGTCAATGGACCTATAGTGTTATTAGATTCTTCCTTGCAGATTTTTTTGAATCCAAATTTGACAATCATGGCATGTTGGGATTCAAGCCCGAGTACCCAGACTATTTCCTCGGTGTTAGAAACGAAAATCGCTTCTTAATAATCGCTCTAGACAAATTCAGGAAAACAAAGTTTTATTAGCAAGTCTGCAGAGTTGGGCACCCTTCTGAGTAAAAGGCGCGCTGAGGCTTACAAAGTTTCTCATTATATACAGTACAAATCCCTCCCCTCCTTGGCTCTAACAAGTCATGAGGTTCACATTCTTAAAAAAACATCATTATTCTTCGATTTGCACCCTTATCACAAAGTCTGCAACAAATGTCTCCAGACCCTCCCCTCCCTGGCTCTAACGAGCCATGAGGTTCACATTCTTAAACCGTCATTATTCTCCAATTTGCACCCTTATCACAAAGTCTGCAACAAATGTCTTCAGAGTCTCTAAAGTTGTTGTTTTTCTCACCCTGTAGTCTTATCAGTCAAGGACTCATCCTTCCCTGCCTGTGTTAATGGTTTCATCAATCAAGGGCCTGTTTATTTTTACTCTGCTCACAAATTGTCAGCATTCTGCACAATTTAAACTATTCTACTTTTGAGTATACAAAATGTTTTTAAACAAAAAGCAAAAGTCTAATCTTTTAGAAAAGAAGTCACTCTGCTTACAAATTGTCAGCATTATGCACAATTTAAACTATTCTACTTTTGAGTATATAAAATGTTCTAGAAAAGAAACAAAAGTTTTGTCTTTTATTATAGATCAGTCTGTGGTCCAGGCACATCTTGAAGTTTAAACCGAAATTACCTCTCACAATTCCACCCTTTTCTTTCTTTAAGATGTGCCTGACCAAGATAAACCCCCCCTCCCTCAACGGCCCGGGAAATCCTTGGTCTTTCGCAGCAACATCACTTTAAGTTCCCGCGTCCCATGTTGTGGAACCACCACTGCCTGGAGTCGGGAAATATTTTTCTGAATTAAAAACTGAATACAGGGAGTTAGGCAGGGTAATACGAGAAGAAGAATCATGCCTCCCCCAACCACCAGCTACCACCTAGGAGACCATCCCACAATCCGAT
Organism: Chiloscyllium punctatum; assembly: GCF_047496795.1. NCBI lineage: Eukaryota > Metazoa > Chordata > Chondrichthyes > Orectolobiformes > Hemiscylliidae > Chiloscyllium > Chiloscyllium punctatum. The sequence goes on from NC_092772.1 coordinate 40,793,038, forward strand.
GCCACTAAGAGGACGCCAAGATTGTACTGGCACATGGGCCAATTTCCGAATTTCATCGGAAATTTTCAAAACCGCTTTACCATTATCGTCAATTTCGAGACAGCAGTTTGTCAGGTTAAATTTCCCGCACACACCCCCCTCCGAGGCCAACAGATAATCCAAGGCAAGTCGGTTTTGATATATAGCAGCCCTCATCTGATCCTGCTGCTTAGCCAGCAACTCCAGGGCCAGGGCAGTCCGGTTAGTAATAACCTCTACGACTGCTTGGAGCCTGATAATTCGATTTAACATATAGATAGGAATACGGTATCCCCATGATCCTTCCTGTGCCCACGTAGCCGGCCCGTAGTATTCAATAATCCGGGCCGGTGGCCACTCATCCCCCCAATCACCGACTTGGATATCCCTTGGCGACCTACGCAGGGAGTCAAAAAGTTTAACTCCCAAATCATCGCCTTCCTCCCGGGGTAATAGGAAGAACGCAGGTCGTATTAGACCCAGGAAGCATACCCCAGCCCATCCCATGGGCAGTTTGGAGTATGCCCGATTACCGCATATCCAAAATAGGCCATCTGGAGCAGGCCCTCCCTGCCTCACAACGTCATCCCACAGCTCCTTTACACCGGGGACGCCCTCATAAGGACCAGGACCACTGCAATACCAGTATTCGGACTCCTGGCCCAGAGTCTGGACAGGAGTATCCCAGCATCGATTCCCCCGACAACCACCACTCCAGACTCTCATCATGCCATCGGAAGAATCAGAACCTAGTTCGTCAGAGGAGGAATCAATACGTAATGGAACGCAATTTTTATGACCTCGGTTTGCAATGTACCAAGTAATATCCTCAGGCCACCATACTCGCGTGGTTGCATCCAATATATTCTGATAGGGACTAATCCCTACCTCCACGGTCCCCTTGCCTTCAATACAGAACTGGCCCTCAGGGCTGTTTGTCAGTCTCCACCCCTGGCTTTTTCTGTCGTTGTCATGAGTCCAAGTGGTTTGCAGCAATTCCCCTATGTCTAAGCTTTGACCAGTCCACGGCCATTGTTCCGACATATGCGGACCCCCACAGACCCAGCAATTGCTAACATTTAAAACAGTGGCTATTCTTGAGGTGAGATCAATAAACAGGTTTTGTGTGACATCAGGGAGTTCAATCTTTCCTTCTACCTCTTCGTATACAGATGGCACTTTAGGGAGCACGACCGTTCCCTGACGGTCTTGCTCTTTCCCCAACCCCCGATCAGTGATCTGTATCTTGGTCTCCTTGACTCTGTCAACCTGCTCCCTGAGCAACACGGAGGATAGGTCCCACCTCCCAGTTTTGCTAATACACACCCAGCGGTCATTTATAGGGCATCCACGGATATTGCCACCGTATCCTTTATTATATACCTGATAATAGGGTCTCCCATCCTCCCAACATTCATGGCGTGCACTCACATCGAAACACCAATCGTCCACATAGGAATGGGACACAAATGATCCCGAGTAGATTCGAATCCCAAGTCTTACTGTAGTTCGACATTTGTCACATCTCCCCTCACCCTCCCCCACATACAAGAGTAAACTGATCAGTATCCCCACCAATACAGTTCAAGTAGAGTTCATTATTGCTGTCTTTTCAGTTTTACCACCAACGGCTTGTCCCCTTGCTCGCATGTCCAAGTGCTTTCTCCTTCAGGCAGAACAGGCCCCTTTATCCTCGATGCGTGGACCCACCCTTTCTCTTTCGTCCGAACAGCTGCTTCAGTTGTTAACAGAAACAGGAACGGTCCTTCCCACCGCGGCTGGAGCTTTTCGGCCTTCCAGGTCTTAACAAGTACCCAATCTCCGGGCTCCACCCTATTCAAGAGGAAGTCGAGCGGCGGAGTCTGAGCCAGGAGACCTTTCCTCCGGAGTTCTCTTGGGCAAATTTGACCTCAGTGGGATCCCTCCTGCGCCACGTGGTCTACCACAGATTGAGGTCACCTTTGATATTGACGCAAATGGCATCTTGAATGTCTCTGCTGTGGAGAAGAGCACTGGCAAAGAGAGCAAAATCACCATCACCAATGACAAGGGCAGGTTGAGTAAGGAGGAGATCGAGAGGATGGTGCAGGAAGCGGAGAGGTACAAAGGTCAGGATGATATGCAGCGTGAGAAAATTACAGCCAAGAATTCCCTGGAGTCGTACGCATTTAACATGAAGAGTTCAGTGGAGGAAGAGAAAACGAAAGGTAAGATCAGTGAGGAAAATAAGAACAAAGTCATCGAAAAGTGTAACCAGGCCATATCCTGGCTGGAGGCAAACCAAACAGCAGAGAAGGAGGACTTTGAGCAGCAGTTGAAAGATTTGAAAAAAAAATATGCAAGCCCATCATTGCCAAACTTTACCAGGGAGGTATGCCCGAAGGGCCATTCTCAGAACAAGTCAGAAAGGACCCTTCTGGTGGACCAACAATTGAAGAGGTTGATTGAAACTTTAACTCTCTTCAAAGTAATATCATTTTCAGTTGGTCTCTCTTCTCCACCATTCCATCCCCCCACCTCCCTGAAATTGCAACAGTCCTTTAGAATTTCTCGGGGCTTCTGTAAACCCAGTTGATTTGGACATTTGCACAGTTAGGTAAATGATGGCCTACATTTCTGAAGTTTGGGTGTTTGAATGGTGGCAATTAAACGTGTCAATGGTGAATTTTTCTGCAAACTGTTTCCTGTATGTTTTATACATTGAGTACTTTACACCCTTTTAGCTGCTAATGGAGTTCTTTCTCAGTTTTCTGCACACTACAAGAATGCACCGTATGATTCAGAAATTCAGTCAGTTGTCACTAATCCTGAGAAGTTATTGTTTAGACAGGTTATACTTACAGTTAAGCAAGCCAGCTATCCTTTCTGTCATGTAGTTGGAACAGTGTTCCCTTATAATAAATAGTATACAACAGAGATTCTATTTTCATACAGACCACAAGAAGGTGGTGTTATAACAATTGGCAGCCTTTGCAGACTTAATTTGTATGCAATTATTGGGGAAAGTAATCACAATTAAATATCTTTGGTGGAAAATGCATAACATCCGAGCAGTGGCTATCAATAATACAAGTTCTCTCCGTGCACAACCAATTTTCAGATGATGTCCTTTGTGTTCTCCAAAAGCTTGTTTAACCATTTGATTCATTAAGTGGATAGGACCAATTTTCATGCATTGTGTGTCTGTTGCTGTCATAAATGTTTTTTTGTTTGCAGCAAAATTTAAGTTTTTTTTTTGCCTTTGCGATACCTTCCAGACATTGATTCTCTCACAATCTTTTCCATTTTTATGACTTTTCTTTCAACTCTGTCTGTTTTTTTCCCTTGGTTAATCATTCTTTGATATTCCCTTCCTGGAATCATTTTTCCTCACTGAGGAAACTGGGAGTCATGAACTATTTTCATAAAAGTGTGCAGTTGTTCATTAGTTGTCTTTTCTATTAAACTTCTTTCTGAGTCCACTCCAGTTAACTCTGCACAATGCCTACCTTCTTCGAGTTTATAGCACAGTTGTTTTCAACCCAAGTTTCTTACTCTTAACATGAATGCTAACTTCTATCATATTATGGTCACTGTAACCTTAGAGTTTATTTTTACTTTGTGATCATGTATTAAACCTTCCTCAGTACATATTATCAGACGCAAAATAGCTTGATTCCCATTTGGATGTAGAACATATGATTCTAGAAAAGTGTCTTTCTGACTTCCTTAGGCAACTTGATTTTCCCAATCTACATGAAAATTAAAATCACCAGTGATAAATATACTGCCTGTTTTTTACACACCTTATTTTCTCCCTGAACTATTCTGTCCCAAAGAAAGCTACTGTTGATGGGTCTGTGGACAACTCCCAGCAGCATCTTTACCCATTATTTTTTATAAGCTTCCACTTGTATGGATTTTACAACATATGTTTCCAAGATCATTTCCTGCTACTTATACTTATTCTATCTACAAATAACAAAGCATACCCCAGCCCATCCCTTAATCGCCTTAGATCCCTTATTTCCCATTTCCGAGGACTTTGTATTTCTCCCGTGATAATCTATCACAATGTAGCCAATTCCCGGACCTTCAGTCCCGTGATCGCCCAGGTTCCTTTGCAGGCACCCCCGGTCTTTGGATTCCTGTGTCCTACGTCTCTGTGACACAGACCACAGGCACCCCGTAGGTACACGTTCCTCCGCAAACACAGTCTCTGCAAAATCCCTCACAGGCGAGCCCCGGTCTCTAGATACCTGAGTCCTACGTCTCTGTAGAAAAATCCACAGGCACCCCGTAGGTCCCCAGGCGTCCGGAAACACGGTCCCCGCAAGTTTTTCTTACCTGGGTTCGGTGCACCGAAATTACTCGATCGTTAACCGTCCCCACTGCCTCGGGTACACCCCTCCTTTGTTTTCCTGAGCCTCCCGGATATCACTCGCTCAAGCCGCGCGGGGCGACAAGCAAGGAATCAGGGACTGCCGAAATCGGCAGGGTGCACCTTCTCCGATATCCTTCCTCAACTCCCCTTGCGGCCGGAGTGTTGATCCCGGACGAGCCCCCAAGTTGTTAGAAACGAAAATCACTTCTTAATAATCGCTCTAGACAAATTCAGGAAAACAAAGTTTTATTAGCAAGTCTGCAGAGTCGGGCAGCCTTCTGAGTGAAAGGCGCGCTGAGGCTTACAATGTTTCTCATTATATACAGTACAAGTCCCTCCCCTCCTTGGCTCTAACGAGCCATGAGGTTCACATTCTTAAAAACATCATTATTCTCCGATTTGCACCCTTATCACAAAGTCTGCAACAAATGTCTCCAGACCCTCCACTTCTTGGCTCTAACGAGCCATGAGGTTCACATTCTTAAACCGTCATTATTCTCCAATTTGCACCCTTATCACAAAGTCTGCAACAATTGTCTTCAGAGTCTCCAAAGTTGTTTTTTTCTCTCTCTCTCTCACCCTGTAGTCTTATCAATCAAAGACTTATTCTTCTCTGTCTGTGCTAGCGGTCTTATCAATCTGTAGCAGATGTCTCTGTATCAATCTGTAGTAGATGTCTCTCGAGTCGCTTCCCTATCCTGCAGTCTTATCAGTCAAGGACTCATCCTTCCCTGCCTGTGTTAGTGGTTTCATCAGTCAAGGGCCTGTTTGTTTTTACTCTGCTCACAAGTTGTCAGCATTCTGCACAATTTAAACTATTCTACTTTTGAGTATACAAAATGTTTTAGAAAAGCCTGTTTGTTTTGTCTTTTATTATAGATCAGTCTGTGGTCCAGGCACATCTTAAAGTTTGAACCGAAATTACCTCTCACAGTCAGGTATTCAAGGCTCCAACAAGAGCTGGATTCTGCTTCTGGTGATGGTCTTCATTCAGTGAGAAGGAGGGCCGTGGGCCGGAAGGAGCTCATTATTGTGCTTCGGGTTGTCTGCTCAGTCTGCAGCATTGCAGGCCATGGGAGCAGGGCAGTGGGAAAGGTACCTCGTGTGGACTGCAAAAGGACTTTCCACACATTGTTCCAGGCCAGTTACAGAGCTCCAGGAATTCTGAATGAGGATCATAAAAATGCATTGATTGAAGGAGGAGGATCAGGAAAACAGGATAAAGCTGATGAGATCAGTAGGATTTCTCTGTCTAACTCTGTACCATACTTTATTTTCTGCTTCATAAATCTAAAGTCCAGAGCTCTACACACTCAGAGCAATATAAGCTCAGAAACAAATCATTCAGTCCAACAAATCCATGCCGAACTGATGTCCGATGTAAATCTCATCCTATTTGTCAGAATTTGGCCCATGTTCCTCTGAAACCTTTTTAATTCCTACACCCACCCAGATACCTTTTAAATGTTGTAATTGTACCAGCCTCCACTACTTCCTCTGGCAGCTCATGCACACAGTGCCCTCTGGGTGAAAAATGTTCCCCTTAGGTCCCTTTTATGTTTCCCTGCTCAAATTTTACACATGCCACCTGCTTCTGGACTCCACCACCACAGGGAAATAACCTTGCCTTTTTACCCTATTGAGGATCCTTCATGATTTTGTGAACCTCTGTAAGGTTACTCCTCAGCCACTGACGCTCCAGGGATAATAGTCCCAACCTATACAGTCTTACCCTCCAGCATAAGCCCTCCAACCTTGGCAACATTCTTGTAAATCTTTTCTAAACACTTTAAAGTTTCACAACATCCTTCTAATAGGAGGGAGTCCAGAATTGCACATTATAGACCAAAAGTGGCCGAACCAATACTGCAGCATGGCCTCCCCACTCCTTCACACAATTAACTGAGCAATAAAGACAAAAATGACAAACGCTTTCTTCACTATCCTATCGAAATGTTAGTCCACATTCAACGATCGATGAAACTGCACTCCAGGTCTATTTGTTTAGCAACATCCCTAGTACCTTGTCCATTCAGTGTAAATATCCTGCTCTCTTTTGCTTCTCCAAAATGCAGCACCTCACATTTATCTAAATTAATCTCCACCTCCCACTCCTCGGCCCATTGGCCCATCTGATCAAGATCCCGTTGTCCTCTGAGGTAACCATCTTCACTGTCCTTGACACCTCCAATTTTACTGTCATTTGCAAACTTACTATCCATTCGTCCTATGGCCACATCTAAATCATTTATATAAATGACAAAACAACAGTCGACCCAGCACTGATCCTTGTGGCACACCGCTGGTCACAGGCCCCCAGTCTTAAAAGCAACCCTCCCCACCACCCTCTGTCTTCTACCTTCGAGCCAGTTCTCTGCCCAAAGGGTAATTCTACTGCCCCAACATACAAGTTTAAAATTATGACACCAGTTTCAAAAGTACAACAAGAACCTATTCCTGATTGGGGAATCGGGGCCAGGGAATCAATAAAAAGAAATGTTGCAAGGTTTGGTTAATTGGAGTTTCAGTTCAGTGCATCACTAAATGAAAACAATTCAGCAGGGCACTTGTACGTGGAAGAAGTGATTCAGGGAACAATTAAATGGAAGTAACGGATGCAGGGCAACAATAATTGGAGAATCTATGCAGCGGCTTACATCTATATTGGGCAGGATAATACTCAAAGGGAGAGTGGGTGCAGTTTCAGGATTTGTGCAGGATTGGTAAATGGGAGAAATGGTGCAGACCAGCGGAGTCATCAACAGTCATACAATCATAGAGATGTACAACATGGAAACAGACACTTCTCTTCAACTTGTCTATGACCCAGTCTTAGAATTCTGGCAGTGCTCCACAAAATTGGAGAATCATTCCAAGGAACTACTAAATGGAAGGATTGGGCAAGGGCTTATCAAAATAAGAGAATTTGGAACGGGGCATCTGATATTGTCCAATTAGTGCAGTTAGAACCATATGGGAGAGTTTCAGTTTCTCAGTGAATGGGAGAATTGGTGCAGTGTAGCACTAAATGGGAGAATTGGGACATGACAATACTTGATGTGGGAATGAGAGTAGGGCACCCCTAAATTGGGCGAGGGCATCAGTCAGTATGAGGATTGGTGAAAGGCAAAACTGAATGGAGAACTTGTTCAGGACGTCAGTACTTGAGGGAAATGGTGCTAAACAACACTGAATTGGAGAATTGTTGCGGGCCATCAGTAAATGAGAGACCTGGTGCACAGTGGAGCTAAATTAGAGAATTGGTGCATGGCAACAGTAAATGGGAGAATTAGAGTAGCGCACCCTTAAATGGTAGAATCGGGCTCGGGCATCAGTAAATGGAAGAATTAGTCCAGGGGTATGAAGAAATGGGAGATTTAATGGGAAACAATAAATGGGAGATTGGTGCACAGTGCCGTTGAATTAGAAAATTGATGGGAGTGCCAATATATTGGAAAATTGGAGCAGAGCATGTCTACATTGGGGAATAGGGGCCAGGGATTCAATAAAAGGAAGAAACTTTGCAGCATCGGTTAATTGGAAATTCAGTTCAGTGCATCACTAATGAAAAAAAAACAGCAAGACATCCGTACGTGGAAGATGTGTATCAGGGAACAAAAAAATGGAAGGAATTGATACAGGGCATCAATAATTGGAGAGTTCATGCAGGTGCCATTAAATTCTAAGTGGGAGGATTGAGGCAGGATAACCCCAATGGGTGAGTTGGTGAAATTCCCACTTAGTGCAGGATTGGTAAATGGGAGAAATGGTGCAGGGAAGCGGAGCACTAGAGACAGCCTAGAGATGTACAGCACGGAAACAGATCCCTCAGTCCAACCTGTCCACGCCTAAATTTAAGAATTCTGTAAGCTCCACACTAAATTGGAGAATCATTGCAATAAAATACTAAATGGATAAATTTCGAAAGGGCTGATCGAAATGCGAGAATTTTCAACAGTACATCAGAAAATGGGTGAATTAGTGCAGTTCAGTGCTAATTGGGTGAGTTATGCTGTGTTGCAACTGCATGGGAGAATTGGGGCAGGACAATACCTTTTGGGAGATTTAGAGTAACGCACCCCTAAATTGAGCGAGAGCATCAGTCAGTATGTGGATTGGTTTAAGGCAACCCTGAGTGGAAAACTTGTTCAGGACATCAGTAATTGGGGGAAATGGTGCTAAGCAACACGGAATTGGAGAATTGGTGTGGGGTATCAGTAAATGAGAGACCTGGTGCGGGGTGCTGATAACTTCGACAATTGGAGCAGCTGGGAGAACACGGACAGTGAATCAGTAAATAGGACAAACGTTGCAAAGGATTAGTGGTCCAGATTCAATTCAGTGCACTACGAAATGGGGGAGTTGGTGCAGTTCACCACTAAAGGGAAGATATGTGAAGGATCGGTAATTTGGAGATTTAATGCAGGGATCTCCAAGATTAGAGAATTTTGGCAGCAGACTACTAAATGGGAGAATTGTGGCAGGATAATACTGAATGGAAGACCTGGTGCACAGTGGAGCTCAATTAGAGAATGGGTGCAAGGCACCAGGAAATGGGAGAATTAGGGTAGCGCACCATTAAATGGTCGAATCGGGGCGGGGCATTAAATGGAGGAATTAATACAGGGATATGAGTAAAAGGGAGATTTGATGGAAACACTAAATGGGAGAATCAGTGCAGATTGACATTCCGTCAGAACATTGGAGTGAGTGCCAACATATTTTCTATAATACAGGAGGAAGCAGTGACGCTGCTCCAGCTCCTTTATTTTCTATAATACAGAAGGAAGCGGTGACGCTGCTCCAGCTCCTTTATTTTCTAGAAAACAGGAGGAAGCAGTGACGCTGCTCCAGCTCCGTTATTTTCCATAATACAGGAGGAAGCAGTGACGCTGCTCCAGCTCCTTTATTTTCTATAATACAGGAGGAAGCAGTGACGCTGCTCCAGCTCCTTTATTTTCTATAATACAGGAGGAAGCAGTGACGCTGCTCCAGCTCCTTTATTTTCCATAATACAGGAGGAAGCAGTGACGCTGCTCCTGCACCTTTATTTTCTATAATACAGGAGGAAGCAGTGACGCTGCTCCAGCTCCTTTATTTTCCATGATACAGGAGGAAGCAGTGACGCTACTCCAGCTCCTTTATTTTCCATAATACAGGAGGAAGCAGTGACGCTGCTCCAGCCCCTTTATTTTCTATAATACAGAAGGAAGTAGTGACGCTGCTCCAGCTCCTTTATTTTCTAGAAAACAGGAGGAAGCAGTGACGCTGCTCCAGCTCCTTTATGTTCTATAATACAGGAGGAAGCAGTGACGCTGCTCCAGCTCCTTTATTTTCTATAATACAGGAGGAAGCGGTGACGCTGCTCCAGCTCCTTTATTTTCTATAATACAGGAGGAAGCAGTGACGCTGCTCCAGCTCCTTTATTTTCTATAATACAGAAGGAAGCAGAGACGCTGCTCCAGCTCCTTTATTTTCTATAATATAGAAGGAAGCTGAAACGCTGCTCCAGCTCCTTTATTTTCTATAACACAGGAGGAAGCAGTGACACTGCTGCAGCTCCTTTTTTTTCCATAATACAGAAGGAAGCAGAGACGCTGCTCCAGCTCCTTTATTTTCTATAATACAGGAGGAAGCAGTGACGCTGCTCCAGCTCCTTTATTTTCTATAATACAGAAGGAAGCGGTGACGCTGCTCCAGCTCCTTTATTTTCTAGAAAACAGGAGGAAGCAGTGACGCTGCTCCAGCTCCGTTATTTTGTATAATACAGGAGGAAGCAGTGACTCTGCTCCAGCTCCTTTATTTTCTATAATACAGGAGGAAGCGGTGACGCTGCTCCAGCTCCTTTATTTTCTATAATACAGGAGGAAGCAGTGACGCTGCTCCAGCTCCTTTATTTTCTATAATACAGGAGGAAGCAGTGACGCTGCTCCAGCTCCTTTATTTTCTATAATACAGGAGGAAGCAGTGACGCTGCTCCAGCTCCTTTATTTTCTATAATACAGGAGGAAGCAGTGACGCTGCTCCAGCTCCTTTATTTTCTATAATACAGGAGGAAGCAGAGACGCTGCTCCAGCTCCTTTATTTTCAATAATACAGGAGGAAGCAGTGACGCTGCTCCAGCTCCTTTATTTTCTATAATACAGGATGAAGCAGTGACCCTGCTCCAGCTCTTTTATTTTCTATAATACAGGAGGAAGCAGTGACGCGTCTCCAGCTCCTTTATTTTCCATAATACAGGAGGAAGCAGTGACGCTGCTCCAGCTCCTTTATTTTCTATAATACAGGAGGAAGCAGTGACGCGGCTCCAGCTCCTTTATTTTCCATAATACAGGAGGAAGCAGTGACAATGCTCCAGCTCCTTTATTTTCTATAATACAGTAGGAAGCAGTGACGCTGCTCCAGCTCCTTTATTTTTTATCATACAGGAGGAAGTAGAGACGCTGCTCTAGCTCCTTTATTTTCCATAATGCAGGAGGAAGCAGTGATCCTGCTCCAGCTCCTTTATTTTCTATAATACAGGAGGAAGTAGAGACGCTGCTCCAGCTCCTTTATTTTCTATAATACAGGAGGAAGCAGTGACGCTGCTCCAGCTCCTTTATTTTCTATAATACAGGAGGAAGCAGTGACAATGCTCCAGCTCCTTTATTTTCTATAATACAGGAGGAAGCAGTAACGCTGCTCCAGCTCCTTTATTTTCTATAATACAGGAGGAAGCGGTGATGCTGCTCCAGCTCCTTTATTTGGTGCAATCAATAAATGGGTCTGTTTCCATGCTGTACATCTCTATTTAAATGGCATCTGGATGGGATGATGACAGGGAGGGTTTGGAGGGGGAAAGGGACAAATGTTGTCAAATAAGGCTAGATCATGTTTGGTTTTCTGGTCAGAAGGGACGCGCTGGAATGGAGGGTCAGTCAGCAGCCATGTCGATTGGAGAATTGGTCCTTTCAGTATCTCCCTGAATATGCGTCTCCATATTTCTTTCTTTCTCTGTGAATGGACCTGACCCTCTTTCACATTCTCGGACTCTCGGTCTGCCCATATTCCTCATTTCCTCATTTCCCATTTCTGATCTTTGAAAATCCTGACATTCGGAGACAAATTGAGAGTGGACCAGCTAACAGGCTTTCTGCCCCCTCGGAAGCATGTGTGGGATTGGGCTCACATTCTCCGAATAATGTGTCTGGAACTTATGCCTGAGGTGAGGAGTCATTCCTTCCTCCAAATATTATGATCCTTTCCAGTTCTAAATAGACTTCCTATTAAAGCCGTAAATACGTCCCAAGAGGATGAAAAATGTCCCCTTTGTCCTGTCAGTTTAAACATACAAATATCTGTTTGAAGACAATGTAAGAGAAGATTGCCCTTTTATGTGCCTTTGCATTGAAGAATGTTCCATCGTGAAATGTCTGGTTTTGCAAAAGCGGGGTTTGATTGCAAATCACACTGAGTAGTATTGATACAGAAATGTATTTCCGAGTTACTGTGGTCATGTGGTTTAGGAACTGCACATATGGCCGTCGCTTAGTTATTTAAAACCCCTCCTTGGTAAGCAGCTGACCATAGGGTCCAATCACAGCTGCGCCCGCTTGTTGTATTGAGGGCTCATAGGTTCACCTTTTATTAAGGGTCGTGTTACTGATGAAGGGACTCAGCATCCTGTTTGAGTTCGAGCCTGTTATGGTTTGGCAAACCCACTCCTTTTTCCTGGTTTCGTTCCAGCAGGGCATGATGTCTTTCTTAACCAATACACCAATTTGGAGTTTCTTGCCGCTGTTCCCAAAGCACTCCTTCTCCTCCACTTTTATTCTCCCTCCTTCATTCCAAGTTTGGTGGGAATAACGAGGTGAGGCAGGAGACACTGCAGAAAGGCCGTGGGATGTTGAGGTCATGGCGCAGAAACCAGGAGTGGATCACCCTCATTCTCTGCTGTCGCCATTCATTCACTTTACAGCATCATTAATGTTTCCAAATTCTCCTATAGGTGTAGTTTTTTTTTCTATTGGATAAGGAATGCAACTTTAATTTTGAAAGAGTTACAATATTTTGAGGAAGAAATGGCTCATTTTGCACATTCAAGTGGCAGACGTATTGTCCATAGAATGTGAGCCAGGTTTTACAGTCTCCTGCCAGCTTCATACATCATGAATCTGGATTAGTGGTGCTGGAAGAGCACAGCAGTTCAAGCAGCATCCAAGTAGCTTCGAAATCGATGCTTCGGGCAAAAGCCCTTCATCAGGAATAAATCCTGATGAAGGGCTTTTGCCCGAAACGTCTATTTTCAACCGACTTGGATGCTGCCTGAACTGCTGTGCTCTTCCAGCACCACTAATCCAGCATCTGCAATCATTGTTTTTACCTCATAGATCATGAAGGTGGACTAACATTTCGATAGGATAGTGAAGAAGGTGTTTGTCATTTTTGTCTTTATTGCTCACTTAATCGTGTAAAGGAGTTGGGAGGTCATGCTACAGTATTGGTTCGGCCACAGTTTGCAATTCTGGACTCCCTCCGATAAGAAGGGTGTTGTGAAACTTTAAAGGGTTCAGAAAAGATTTACACGGATGTTGCCAAGGTTGGAGGGTTTGTGCAGGAAGTTAAGACGGTATAGGTTGAGGCTATTATCCCTGGAGTGTCAGTGGCTGAGGGGTAACCTTATAGAGGTTCACAAAATCATGAATGACCCTCAATAGGGTAAAAAGACAAGGTGATTTCCCTGTGGTGGGGGAGTCCAGAAGCAGATGGCATATGTTAAAGTTGAGAGGGGAAACATAAAAGGGACCGAAGGGGAACATTTTTCACAGTGTGCATGAGCTGCCAGAGGAAGTAGTGGAGGCTGGTACAATTACAACATTTAAAAGGAATCTGGGTGGGTGTAGGAATTAAAAAGGGTTCAGAGGAACATGGGCTAAATTCTGACAAATAGGATGAGATTGACATCGGATATCAATGGGCTCCCAAAGCCTCCCAGCAAAAGGGGAAAAGACAGCTGCACGAGGGAGGGACGGCCAGCTCTTCGGAGGGGGAGGATGGACGCAAAGAAGGCCATCACCACCAGAAGAAGAGACAGAGCGCCGTCGGTAAAGAGAAGGGCATTTCCTCCCAACCAGGAAACAACGTACCCCCCTGAAGTCTACCCTCCACCCAGTGAGAACCAGGAGGTACCCACTGCCCCACAACTACAGGCAACCGAGAGCTGTGATCCTCTGACAGTCCCATTGTCAGACACAGAACTGGACAGTGAGGACCCTTGCCTTGGCTCAATGACACCAGAGCGGGTAAATGACCCCAGTGAGGAGCTGGATATCTACCTCAGCCCAGCGAAGGTCCAGCAGTTCGTGCTTACCATGGGGATGTAGACAAGCTACCCCAGAGACAGGACAATGAAATGGTCAATGGTAACTCCATAAACTGGGGGTTAAAGAAGTTTCATTTGCTTTCATATAACAGGGCACCCACTCAGTAGGTGGGTTCCGCTGAAGCTACAGCCAAATACCAAGAGACTGGATAGTTAATAAAGGTAACTTAATAGGATAACTGTGAATTCGATTAATTCAGTTTGTTCTTTGTAACGTTAAGACATGCAATGTATATAACTATGAACAACATGGAAAATTGTACGAGTACCAGAGGTTTATTTACATGAATAAAGTATATTTTGTAATAAAAAAAAATCAGTTCAGCATGGATGTGTTGGACTGAATGATTTGTTTCTGAGCTTATATTGCTCTGAGTGGCTTGAGCTCCGGATTGTAGATTTATGAAGCAGAAAATAAAGTATGGCACAGAGTTAGATCGAGAAATCCTGCTGATCTCATCAGCTTTATCCTGTTTCCCTGATCCTCCTCCTTCAATCAATGCATTTTTCCGATCCTCATTCAGAATTCCTGGAGCTCTGTAACTGAGCCTGGAACAATGTGTGGAAAGTCCTATTGCAGTCCACACGGGGTACCTTTCCCACTGCTCTGCTCCCACGGCCTGCAATGCTGCAGACTGAGCAGACAACCCGAAGCACAATGATGAGCTCCTTTCGGCCCACGGCCCTCCTTCTCACTGAATGAAGACAATCACCAGAAGCAGAATCCAGCTCTTGTTGGAGCCTTGAATACCTGACTCTGTCTCACTGAGTGAAGATTGGACTCAGAAACAGAAATGAAATCAACTTCCTATCTGTATTGTGTCACTCTTTAAGATCTCTGTGTGTCTGAGTTCAGGTCATTTGATTGGAGACTGCGGATAGTGGGTCCCCAGTGAAATGGAAAGAATGGTGGAGGAGCTCACTGAGGGACATCTCTCAAAGTGAGAATCAGAAAGATGCTACTCCACATTGGAAGAGATTAAGGGGAATTGATGGCTCAGAATTATGTTATACGGATATTTGTAAAACGTAGGAACTCTGACTGTTTTGTGGCTGGAGTTTATTTTATCCTTGTGTAGATTTGACACATTAACCCTCCCTCCCCACCACTACAGAAGCTGTTGGAACTGTTCAGTGTTTCCTGCGGCTTCTGTAATTATTTCAGGTTCCTGACGGGAGCAGTCTCTCACTTTTCGAAAAAAACAAACCCATCCTTGTGCTGCAACCAATATTTCAATAAGAAATGGGAAGCAGCAGAGGGGAAAGCTTCCGAGATGCCGAGCAATGCTGCCCGGTTCCACACTGCAATTCACAGGAACCATCACCAGGAAAAGTATGGAGCAATCTGACAGATCCGGTTCTATCCCGCTGGCTTTCTTTTAGAATCCGATTTAAAAGCCGCACCATTGCGATGGCCAGGAATCTAACCAGGGTCAACTGCTTGGAAGGCAGCTATGCTCCCCACTATCCCACCAGCACCCTGCTAGCAGCTCCCTCCCCATTCCCAACCATACTTAACAAGGCCGTGATCATCACCAACTGGATTGGGGCTGAAATCCAAACAAGAAATTGTGGGGAATCTCAGCAGGTCTGACAGAGCCTTAGAGTGAAGCGCTGTCTCCTCATCTCAGTCCCAAATAACCTGCCCCTTACCCTGAGAGGGTGTCAATCAAACCCGAATGACCTGCGGATGCTGTAACATTAACGCTGATTTCTCTGCACTGATGCTGCCTGACCTGCTGAGTTTTCCAGCAACTCCTGAGACTGTGTTATCGTGTTTCAGATTCCCAGACCCACAGGATTAATTTCTCAGCATCTCCCCTCTCAAGCCTCTTCACAATCTGAGATATCCAATGAAACCACCTTTTAATTTTCGCGAATATCGACCCACTTTATTCAGATACTCAGCCCTGGAGCACACGGGTCCCAAATACTGAGCTTTATTTTGAGATTCATTAATGTGTTTGGGACATTGCCGCTGGGTCACCACGGATTGCTCAGATATAATTGCTCTGGTGAATGTGACGGTAAGTTATTGCCTTGAACTGCTGCCATTTATTTGGTGCAGATAAACCCGCAATGATGTAAGGGAGGGAGTTCCAGGATTTCCAACCAATGGCACTTGTGGGACTGAGATGTTTTTCCAAGCCAGGGTGGGGAGTGGCTTGATGTGGAATTGTCACCTGATGGTGTTCCCGTGTATCTGCTGTGTTCAGCATTCCACATGATAGTGCCGTGGGTCTGGAAGCTGGTCTGGAAGGAACCTTGGGGAATTTCTACAGAGCATCTTGTCTCAGCTGAACTATCCCAGTCAGACACATGAGCACTAATCCTGTAATCCAGCTCTGAGAATGTAATAGCAGGTGGGACCCACCCTGCCCCCCAAATGTGGCCATGTTTGGGAAACCTCGGAGAGTCCACTCTCATTCATTCCATCTCAGCGTTTTTCCCCGTTTAAGATTGCTTTTAAAGTGCAACAGTGCGATGGCAGGGGTTCGAGCTCGGGTTAACTGCTGGGAAGGAGACATGTCCAACCCTTTCCCAGTAATTGGCAAGGTATTCCCAAGGCCGTGATCAGGACCAATTGGATTGGGACTGAAATACAAACAGAAACTGCTGGGGGAGCTCAGCAGGTCTGACAGCATCAGCATCAGATCCCTTCAGTTCTGAAGGACAATCCCTGGTCTCTAGAGGTTCACTCGGATTTCTCCCACAAATGAGGCCGCTCCCACTAATTCCCGCCAGTAATTTGTGTGTTATCAGTCAGCTCTCCAGGATCTGCAGTTCCTTGTTTTAAATACAGTAGATGTTGACCAACCAAAGGGGATATTGGGTCAGGTGAGGGTCTACCTCATTCATTGGGGCAGATGTCAAGGAGCATCTTAAACCGGAGAGGGATCGGGGGAATTGGAGCCGTTTAGAGAGAGAGTACAGAAGGTAAGAGAGCTCAGCTCAAAGCACGGCGCTTAATTCCTGCCCCGATTAAAATATTGAAGATGGCAGAGGGGCAGATGAGCTGAGACAGGGTGGGAGCTGGGCGATATTGATGATGTGGAAGGACAGTGTGTGTATCTGATCACATTCTGTCAGTCTGACTAATAGCAGTCATTCCTGCCACAGGATTCACTGAGGGGTGAAGGGTCAGTGAACAGAGTGGACTGTCCCTGTTATTCTGTTCCTGACTCTCCAGCTCCCGCTCTGTTAGTGACCTCTCAGTCTCCCGGGAAATGGGCTGTTTCCCAATTGTACCGGATTCCTGGCCTTTATCCTTGGCCGAGCTGAGAGTTGATGGTCTGAGGAATATCATTCCCAAATGACTCCTGTCCAAGATAATACCGATTAATGTGTCTGTGTATCCTCCATTAATCTGTAAATATCATTGCTCAGGGCTGGAGGGACATGGATTGATGACATTGAGGATGTTATGAACCAGACCAAACTCCTCTGCCTTAAGGAAATGGTCTAGACCACTTTTCCTGATTTCCTGAAGGGAAGTGTAAGGCGTTACAATGTGATTGGTCAAACTGCCAGGCTTGAGGCAAAACACACTTTACTCCACACTATCGTTGTAACACAAACATAAGGAAGAAAGATTGGACAAACCGAACTTGATTGGAAACCTGAACTAAATGAACATTATTTAACTATAAACAGCAACTGTTCAGATATAGTAACATTCCATAAACCACACAATTCTGGTCTTTCTGCTCTCGGGAGAATGGTGTGAAACTTGTAAAGATTCAGAAAAGATTTACAGGGATGTTTGCAGAGTCAGGATTTCTGATTGTTTTGAGGCTGGAGTTTATTTTATCCTTGTGTAGATTTGACACATTAACCCTCCCTCCCCACCACTACAGAAGCTGTTGGAACTGTTCAGCGTTTCCAGCGGCTTCTGTAATTATTTCAGGTTCGTGACGGGAGCAGTCTCTCACTTTTCGAACAAAACAAACCCATCCTTGTGCTGCAACCAATATTTCAATAAGAAATGGGAAGCAGCAGAGGGGAAAGCTTCCGAGATGCCGAGCAATGCTGCCCGGTTCCACACTGCAATTCACAGGAACCATCGCCAGGAAAAGCAAGGAGCAATCTGACAGATCCGGTTTACAACAGAACGAAATATTTATCCCAGTGCCTTACCTTTAAAAGGCCATTTACAAACCATAACACTGCGATGGTCGGGAATCAAACCCGACTCAACTGCTTG
This sequence comes from Chiloscyllium punctatum, assembly GCF_047496795.1. NCBI lineage: Eukaryota > Metazoa > Chordata > Chondrichthyes > Orectolobiformes > Hemiscylliidae > Chiloscyllium > Chiloscyllium punctatum. Next base: position 40,810,984 of record NC_092772.1, read on the forward strand.
GAAGGCAGCTCTGCTCCCCACTATCCCACCATCACCCTGCTAACAGTTCCCTCCCCATTCCCAAACACACTTAACAAGGCCGTGATCATCACCAACTGGATTGGGGCTGAAATCCAAACATACACATCCTCTGTATCTAACCCAGTGATGGAGCTATCCTGATTGAGTTTGATTTGAGCAGGATGGGGGAAGTGGGGGATTTAATCAGTAACTAACACCGAGCTCAAAATGGCCTGGGAATTTGAAATGCTGCAGTGTCGAGGGAGATTTACCGTGTATCTGACCCCATTATCTCCCTACCCTGGGGATTTAAATGGGGACAGTTTAATGGGAGCTTTATTTTGTATGGAACCCTGTGCTACCTCTGCCCTGGGAGTGTTTGCTGGGAACACTGTCTAACCTCTGTAATATGGATCCTATGAAGATTGATGGGAGACTGTGTAAATGGAATTGTCAGGGTCCAATTCCTTCACGTGGATGAGAGAAGGTGAGAAAAAATAATACCAGTGGGACTGAAGGGTCAGTGACAGAATGAAGACCCCATTGGCTCAGAGAGAGGAGACAGGATAGAGGGTAATGAGGGTTTCAGACTGGAGGGTCTACAGGCACTTACAAGTTGGGAACTGTTTTCAGTAAAAGGCAATTGATCCCAGGTCACTGCAGAGTGTAAGAATCTGATACCTTTCCCTCACTATCCTCCTCCAATCCCTGGGAAGATCTGCTCCCACACACTGTTCCATCCTAACTGCTGACTGTGTTAGATACATTAATACATTGGGGATGGACGGGGGTGCTTTTAAACCTGGGATCTTGCTGTGTAACTTGCCTTCAAAATGCTCTCGCTTCCCCTTTCAACTCATCTTTTCTCTCTTTTATCCCGAGGAACTTTGGAAAGCTGCAACGTGAAGATCCAAAATGTTCGAGTCCAGGAAAGAACAAACTCCACAGGGGGAGCAGGGGCCTAAGGCCTGAGGCCTGGTCGACAGGCAGTACCCCGTGGGGGCCCACGTGAGTTGTGTGTTTATTTACCCCGAGGTTTAATCTCCTCTGGGGGACCCTGGGTTTTAGGGGCCTCTGGTTAACTGGCTCCTGTCGGATTGTGGTCCTGTCATTTTTAACACAGATTTGAAGCCTGGGGTTAAAGAATGTCAATTGCCAGGATCTGAGAGGCAGGACTCCCTGAGGGGGAATTAAAACCCAAATGCTGTGACCCTCTCTAAAGACTTCTCATAAAGTCAGAGTGATGTGGGTTATAGAGAGGGCAGGATGAGAAAATTCAACAGTGAGAGAAAGACAGTGAGAGAAACGTTTAAAAAATTGAGAGAGCAGGGGAAACAGAAGGGGATCAAGAGAGAGAGGGAGAGGCATTTTGAGATTGTGAAGTTGCTGCAATGTTTGATTCTGGGGTGACAGGAAATAATTAAACTGAAGCAGCATCACAGAGGGGAGGAATGGTCAGAGTAGTGAGCTGCTGCTGCATTGTAGCGTTGGGATCTTGCTGTGCACCAGCTCCCCCAATACTACCATTGCAGGCAGTGAGTGTTTTAATCAGCTAATCCCTCATTTCAATGTTTTTCCAAGGCTTTAGCATAAAAATGCAGCTCATTGACCGATATATTTGTGTTTGGATGTTGCTGAGAGATTGTGTCACTGAGAGAGGAAAATCTGGGATCTTGCTGTGCAATCATTCTGTAATGATTTTCCTCTTTTCAACTAATGCTGTTTCTTTCCTCCCACGGGCCACTTGAAGATTCAAAGAGAGAAACTTTAAGATCAGGAGACCTTTGAACAAGACCTCTCTCCAGAGGGGACACGGTCTGAGGCTGGAGGCCTGGTTGATCGGCTGCACAGTGTGGGCGGGATTCTGTGTTTATTTACCTCAAGGATTAATCTCCTTTTGGGGACCCTGGGTTTTAGGGGCCTCTGGTTAATTGGCTCCTGTCGGATTGTGGCCCTGTTGGTTTTAAAACAGGTTTGAAGCCTGGGGTTAAAATAACCGGGGCCCTGGGATTTGACACCAACACATCAATCCCCAGTGAGAGTCTGACAGACAGGACTCCCCCATAGAGGGAATTAAAATCTTAAATGAGTAACTCTCCCCAAAGACTTTTTCTAATATCAGAGGAATACTACTTGTGGGATCTTGCTGTGTTTCAAACCACCTGCAGAGTGGCCTACATTGCAAGAAGGGTGACCAGATGTGATAATCACATAAATAAGACCCAGGTTGGTCCAATCCCTGAGTATCTGGGAGGGGATCTCTCTCTCTCTCTCTCTCTGTCCCCTCTCTCACACCCTCTCCAGCTTCTTTTGTTGGTTTTTCAAACAAATAAAACCGTCCCACACACAGCAATGTGACTCGTGGGTATTTGAAGTGGGGGAGAAGGAAATATTTTGCAGCACAAGGTGATTGTTTTTGAGACAAAGGGGTAAAAAAAGACAAGATTCAGACAAAGACAGGGAATGTGTGTGGGAAGGAGGGAGCGATAGAGGGATTACATGTGTCTTTGTAGCTGGGCTGGGAAAGGGAGACAGGATCTGGGGGAGGGGGGAGAGAACGGGACTCTCCAATATCCCATCACTGCCCAGCTCCAATCACTTCCTTCTAGAAAGTACCATCCACAAAATTAAATCCTGGGATGGAGGATTTTTTTTAAAAAAAAGGAGTCTCAAAGATATCCACAGCCTCTTGTTGGACAGAAAGTGGGATTGGAGCACATTCTGGAGCAGGAAGGGAGCACCCTGTGGGATCTCCCTGTGCGTCAATGGCCCACAGCATTGCTGGCACAGAGACTGCTGGGAAACTGTTTATCAAAGGGAATATTGTCAAATATAAATGTTGCAGTCTTTTAAAAGGTAAGATAAAGATTACCATGTACAAGGTTAAATCAGAGAAAGGGAAAAAGATGAGAGATGGAGAAGTGGAGGGTGAAGAGAGAGAGAGAGAGAGAGAGAGAGTGCGTAGAGAAGAAAGAAAGTGGGAAGTGGTTTGAATTTGTCAAACAGCAGGATCTTTGTCATCCTGAAGCCAGAATTGAACCCTCAACCAGCATCAGTGAAACACGCAACCTGTCTGTGGTCCCACTGCTACCTGTAGGATCTTGCTGTGTCTGAAGGGACTGAATGGTCAGTAACAGAATGAATACACCATTGGCTCAGAGAGAGGAGACAGGATAGAGGGTAATGAGGGTTTCAGACTGGAGGGAGCTACAGGCACATACAAGTTGGGAACTGTTTTCAGTAAAAGGTAATTGATCCCAGGTCACTGCAGAGTGTAAGAATCTGATGCCTTTCCCTCACTATCCTCCTCCAATCCCTAGGAAGATCTGCTCCCACACCACGTTTCACTGTTGACTGTGTTAGATATTTTGATACATTGGGGATGGGGCGGGGGTGATTTTAAACCGGGGATTTTAAGCTTGCCTTCAAAACGCTCTCGCTGCCCCTTTCACATTATCTTTTCTCTCTTTTATCCCAAGGAACCTTTATTTGGAAATCTGCAACGTGAAGATCCAGGAAAGAACAACCTCCAGAGGGGAGCACGGGCCTGAGGCCTGAGGCCTGGTTGACAGGCTGCACCCCGTGGGGGCCCACACTGGGTTGTGTGTTTATTTAACCAGAGGTTTAATCTCCTCTGGGGGACCCTGGGTTTTAGGGGCCTCTGGGTAACTGGTTCCTGTCGGATTGCGGCCCTGTCATTTTTAAAACAGATTTGAAGCCTGGGGTTAAAGTAACTGGGGACTTGCAATTTAATACAAATATATGAATATGCAGAAAATGTCTGACAGACCAGACTCCCCAAGAAGGGAATTAAAACCTTAAATGAGAAACTCTCCCCAAAGACTTGTTCTAATGTCAGAGTAATGTGGGATGTGTCCAGGCCTGGGTGATCAAATGTGATAATCGCATAAATAAGACACAGGATGGCCGGTTCAATTCAATTCTCTGAGTATCAGGGAGGGGATCTCTCTGTCTGTATGTTTCTCTCTCTCTCTCTCTCTCTCTCTCTCTCTCTGTCCCCTCTCTCACACCCTCTCCAGCTTCTTTTGATGATATTTTAAACAAATAAAACCGTCCCACACACAGCAAAGTGACTCGTGGGTATTTGAAGTGGGGGAGATGGAAATATTTTACAGCACAAGGTGATTGTGTTTGAGACAAAGGGGTAAAAGAACACAAGGTGCACAGAGAGAGAGTGGGAAGGAGGGAGTGATAGAGGGATAAGATGGAGGGGGATAAGGAGCAGGGAAGGAGGGGGGAGGGAGGGGGGAAGGAGGGGGAAGGGGTGTAATGCAAGGTGGGGAAGGAGAGAGGTGTAAGGAGAGGTGGGGAAGGACGGGGGAAGGAGAGAGGATGAAAGTAGAGATGGAGTAAGGTGAGGGGGAAGCAGAGGGGGGAAGGAGAGGGAGGGAAAGGGGGGAAGGAGCGGGGGGAAGGAGAGTGGGGGAAGGGGGCAGACAGAGAAAGGGTGAAAGTAGAGACAGGGTAAGGAGAGGGGGAAGAAGATATGGGAAGGGGGGAAGGAGAGATTGGGGTTTGAGAGTCAGGGGAAGGAGAGCGGGGGAAGGAGAGGGGGAAGAAGAGGGGGAATGGGGTGAAGGTGAGTAGGGGAAAGGGGAAAGTAGAGGGAGAAGGAGGGGGAAGGAGAGGGGCAAGGAGACGGAGGCAGAGAGTGGAGAGGAGAGATGTCAGAAGGAATTGGGGGAAGGAGGGAGGGGAAAGGAGCGGGAAGGGAGGGAGGGGATGTTGAGGGAGGGAAGGAGAGAGGGGGAAAGATTAGGGAAAGAGTGTGGTAAGGAGAGAGGGGAAGGGTGGAAGGAGAGGGGTTGAAGCAGTGGGGTGGAAGGAGAGAGGGGAAGGGCAAATGGACAGGGAGTGAAAGAGACGGGGAGGAGGGTTGTCAGAAGGAGATAGAGTGAAGGGGGGGCGAAGGAGAGGGCGAAACGTAGATGTGGGGGAGGAGAGGGCGGAAGGAGAGTGGGGGGAAGTAGAGAGTGGGGAAGGACAGAGGGGAGGAAGGAAGAGGGGAAGGAGCGAGGGGGGAAATAGAGGGGGCAAAAGAGAGGGGAGGGACGGGGAGAGGGGAAGGAGAGAAGGGGGAAGGAGAGAAGGGGGAAGGAGAGAGGGGAGAAGGAGAGAGGGGAGAAGGAGAGACCGGAATGAAGGCGGAAGTGGAGAGGGGGAAAGGAGAGAGTGGGGAAGGACAGAGGTGTGGAAGGAGCAAGGGGGGAAGGAGACGGTGGCAAATGAGAAGAGGGGGAAGGGGAGAGGGGAAGGACAGAGGGAAGGAAGGGGGAAGGAGAGAGGGGAGAAGGAGACGTGGGGAAGGAGATGGGGAAGAGGAGAGGGGAAGGAGAGAGGGACGGAAGGGGGAAGGAGAGATGGGAGATGGAGAGAGAGGGGGAGGAGAGAGAGGGGAAGGATTGGTGAAGGAGCGAGGGGGGAAGGAGAGAGGCAGTAAAGGAGAGAGGGGAAGGAAGGGGGAAGGAGAGAGGGCAAGGAAGGGCCGAGGTGAGAGGGGAGAAGGAGAGAGTGGGGAAGGAAAGGGGGAAGGAAGGGGGAAGGAGATGGGGAGAAGGAGAGGGGGGGAAGGAAAGAGGAGGGAAGCAGAGAGAGGAAGGAAGGGGGAAGGAGAGAGGAGAGAAGGACAGAGGGGAATGAAGGGGGAGGAGAGAGGGGAGAAGGAGAGATGGGAATGAAGGGGGGGAGGAGAGAGGGGAAAAGGAGAGGGGGAAGGAGAGGGGGAGAAGGAGGGGGAGGAATGAAGGGGGAAGGAGACAGGGGAGAAGGAGAGAGGGGAAGGAAGGGGAAGGAGAGAGTAGAGAAGGAGAGGGTGAAAGGAAGGGTGAGGAGAGAGGGGGGGGAAGGATAGAGGGGAGGGAAGTCAGGGGGCAGAAGATGGGCCAGAAGGAGAGTGGGGAAGGAAGTGGTAGGAGAGAGGGGAGAAGGAGAGGGGGTAAAGAAGGGAGAAGGAGAGGGGGAGGAGTGGGGGAAGGAGAGAGGGGAGAAGGAGAGGGAGTAAGGAAGGGAGAAGGAGAGAGGTGAGAAGGAGAGAGAGGGGAGGAGAGAGAGGGGAAGGAATGGGGAAGGAGCGAGGGGGGAAGGAGAGAGGCAGTAAAGGAGAGAGGGGAAGGAAGGGGGAAGGAGAGAGGGCAAGGAAGGGCCGAGGTGAGAGGGGAGAAGGAGAGAGTGGGGAAGGAGAGGGGGAAGGAAGGGGGAAGGAAATGGGGAGAAGGAGAGAGGGGAATGAAGGGGGGAGGAGAGAGGGGAGAAGGAGCGAGGGGAATGAAGGGGGGAGGAGAGGGGGGAAATGGAGAGGGGAAGGAGAGGGGGAGAAGGAGGGGGAGGAAGGAAGGGGGAAGGAGACAGGGGAGAAGGAGAGAGGGGAAGGAAGGGGAAGGAGAGAGGAGAGAAGGAGAGGGTGAAAGGAAGGGTGAGGAGAGAGGGGGGAAGGATAGAGGGGAGGGAAGTCAGGGGGCAGAAGATGGGCCAGAAGGAGAGTGGGGAAGGAAGTGGTAGGAGAGAGGGGAGAAGGAGAGGGGGTAAAGAAGGGAGAAGGAGAGGGGGAGGAGTGGGAGAAGGAGAGAGGGGAGAAGGAGAGGGAGTAAGGAAGGGAGAAGGAGAGAGGGGAGAAGGAGAGAAGGGAGAAGGAGAGGGGGAGGAGTGGGGGAAGGAGAGAGGTGAGAAGGAGGGGTGGAAGGAAAAGGAAGGAGAGAGGGAAGAAGGAGAGGGGGAGAAGGAGAGGGGGAGAAGGAGAGGGGGATAAGGAGAGGTGGGGAAGGAGAGGGGGAAAGGAGAGGGGGGAAGGAAGGGGGAAGGAGATGGGGGAAGGAGAGAGGGCGAAGAAAGGGGGCAGGAGATAGGGGGAGGGGGGAAGGAAGGGGGAAGGAGATGGGGCAGGAAGGGGGAAGAAGATAGGGGGAAGGAAGGGGGAAGGAGATGGGGAAGGGGGGAAGGAAGGCGGAAGGAGATGGGGGAAGAAGATAGGGGGAAGGAAGGGGGAAGGAGATGGGGAAGGGGGGAAGGAAGGCGGAAGGAGATGGGGGAAGGAGATAGGGGAAGGAGGGGGTAAGGAAGGGGGAAGGAGATGGGGGAGGAAGGGGGAAGGAGATGGGGGAAAGAGAGGGGGGAAGAAGAGGGGCTAAAGAAGGGAGAAGGAGAGGGGGAGGAGTGGGGGAAGGAGAGAGGGGAGAAGGAGAGGGGGTAAGGAAGGGAGAAGGGGGGAAGGGGGGAAGAGATGGGGGAAGGAGAGGGGGAAGGAAGGGGGAATGAGATGGGTGAAATGAGGGGGGAAGGAAGGAAAGGAAAGGGGGAAGGAAAGGGGAAGGAGATAGGGGGAAGGAAAGGGGGGAAGGAAGCGGGAAGGAGATAGGCGGGAGGGGGGGAAAGAGATGGGGGAAGGAGAGGGGGTGGAAGGAAGGGGGAAGGAGAAAGGGGAAGGAGATGGGGGGAAGCAGGTGGGAAGGAGGTAGGGGGAAGGAGAGGGGGGGAGGAATAGGAAGGAGATGGGGGAAGTGGGTGAAAAAAGCAGGAAGGAGATAGGGGGAAGGAGAGGGGGGAAGGAGATGGGGGAAGGAGAGGGGGTTGAAGGAAGGGTGAAGGAGAGGGAGGGAAAGAGGGGGAAGGAGATGGGGGAAGGAGCGGGGAAAGGAGATGCGGGGAAGTTGAGGGGGTGGAAGGATGGGGGAAGGAGAGGGCGGGAAGGAGATGGTGGGAAGAACCGATGGGAAGGAGAGAGGGGGTAGGGAAAGGGGGGAAGTAGAGAGGGGGGGAAGGAGAGGGGGGAAGGAGATGGGGGAAGTAGAGGGGGGAAGGAGGGGGGGCGAAGGAGATGTGGGTGAAGGAAGGGGGAAGGAGATGGGGGAAGGAGAGGGTGGGGAAGGAGAGGGTGGGAAATAGATGGGGGAAGGGGAGGGGGAAGGAGATGGGGCGAAGGAGAGGTGGGGGAAGGAAGGGGGAAGGAGATGGGGGAAGGAGAGGATGGGGATGGAGAGGGGGCGAAGGAGATGTGGATAAAGGAAGGGGGAAGGAGATGGGGGAAGGAGAGGGTGGGGAAGGAGAGGGGAGAAGGAGACGGGGGAATGCGATGGGGGGAAGGAGAGGAGGGGAAGGAGAGGAGGGGGAAGGAGAGATGGGGTAAGGAGACGGGGGAAGGAATGGGGAAGGAAGGAGATGGGGGAAGAAGAGCGGTGGGAAGGCAGGGGAAGAAAGGGGATGGGGAGGAAGGGGGAAGGAGATGGGGAAGGGGGAAAGGAAGGGGGAAGGAGATGGGGAAGGAGGGGGAAGGAGCGGTGGGGGGAAGGAAGTGGTAGGAATTAGAGGGGGTGGGAAGGAGATAGGTGGGAAGGAGAGGGGGAAGGAAGGGGAAAGTAGAGGGGGGAACGAAGGTGGAAGGAGATGGGGGAAGGAGAGGGGGGAAGGAAGGGGAAGGAGATGGGGGAAGGAGAGTGGGGGAAGGAAGGGGGAAGGAGATAGGGTGAAGGAGCGGGAAAGGAAGTGGGAAGGAGATGGGGTGAAGGAGAGGTGGGGGAAGGAAGGGGGAAGGAGATGGGGGGAAGGAGAGGGGGCAAGGAGATAGGGGGAAGGAGAGGGGTTGTTCGAAGGGGGAAGGAGATAGAGGGGAAGGAGAGGGGGTGATGGAAGGGGAAAGGAGATAGAGGGAAAGGAGAGGGAGAAGGAAGGGGGAAGCAGATGGGGTGAAGGAGAGGGGGGAGGACGAGGGAAGGAGATAGGCGGGAAGGGGGAAAGAGATGGGGGAAGGAGAGGGGGAAGGAATGTGGAAGGAGATAGGGGGTACGGAGAGGGGGTCAGAAAGGAAGGAAAGGGGGGAAGGAAGGGGGAAGGAGATAGGCGGGAAGGAGGAAAGAGATGGGGGAAGGAGATGGGTGAAGGAATGCGGAAGGAGATAGCGGGTAAGGAGAGGGGGGGAAGGAAGGAAGGAAAGGGGGAAGGAAGGGGAAGGACATGGGGGGAAGGAGATAGGGGGAAATGAGAGTGGGAGGGAAGGAGATGGGGGAAGGAGAGGGGGGAAGGAGAGGGGGGTTAAGGAGAGGGGGGTAAGGAGAGGTGGGAAGTAAGGGGGAAGGAGAGGGGGAAGGAGATTGGGGGATGGAGAGGGGGTGGAAGGATGGGGGAAGGAGAGTGCGGAAGGAGAGGGGGCAAGGAGATGGGGGAAGGAGAGGTGGGAAGGACATGGGGGGAAGGAGATGGGGTGGAAGGAAAGGGAAGGAGATGTGGGGAAGGAGAGTGGGGGAAGGAAGGGGGAAGGAGTTGGGGGAAGGAGGGGGGTGAAGGAAGTGGGAAGGAGATGGGGTGAAGGAGAGGTGGGGGGAGAAAGGGGGAAGGAGATACATGGAAGGAGGGGGGAGGAAGGGGGAAGGAGATAGGCGGGAACGAGAGGGGGGAAGGAGATGGGGGAAAGAGAGGGGGGAATGAAGGGGGAAGGAGATGGGTGTAAGGAAAGGGGGGAAGGAAGCGGGAAGGAGATAGGCGGGAAGAGGGAAAGAGATGGGGGGAAAGAGAGGGGGAAGGAAGTGGGAAGGAGATAGGCGGGAAGGGGGGAAAGAGATGGGGGAAGGAGAGGGGGAAAGGAAGGGGGAATAAGATAGGAGGGAATGAGAGGGGGGAAGGAATGAAGGAAAGGGGGGAAGAAAGGGGGAAGGAAATGGGGGAAGGAGATGGGGGAGGAGAGAGGGAAGGAGAGGGGGGTTAAGGAGAGGGTGGGAAGGAAGGGGGAAGGGGAGGGGGAAGGAGAAAGAGGAAGGAGATAGGAGCGAAGGAGAGGTGGGGGAAGGAAGGGGGAATGAGATGGGGGGAAGGAGAGAGCGTGATAACAGGGGGAAGGAGATAGAGGGAAAGGAGAGGGGGGAAGGAAGGGGGAAGGAGATGGGGGGAAGGAGAGGGGGGAGGAAGAGGGAAGGAGATAGGCGGGAAGTGGGAAAGATATGGGGGAAGGAGGGGCGGAAGGAATGGGGAAGGAGATAGGGGGTAAGAAGATGGGGGAAGGAAGGAAGGAAAGGGGGGAAGGAAGGGGGAAGGAGATAGGGGGAAGGAGATAGGGGGAAGGAGAGGGGGGAAGGAGAGGGGGTTAAGGAGAGGGGGGTAAGGAGAGGGTGGGAAGGAAGGGGAAGGAGATGGGGGAAGGAGATGGGGGTGGAAGGAAAGGGAAGGAGATGTGGGGAAGGAGAGAGGGGGAAGGAAGGGGGAAGGAGATGGGGGAAATGAGAGTGGGAGGGAAGGAGATGGGGGAGGAGAGTGGGAGGGAAGGAGGTAGGGGGAAGGAGAGGGGGGGAAGGAGAGGGGGTTAAGGAGAGGGGGGTAAGGAAGGGAGAAGGAGAGTGGGGAAGGAGATTGGGGATGGAGAGGGGGGTAGGAGTTTGGGGATAGGAGAGGGGGTGGAAGGATGGGGGAAGGAGATTGTACAAGGAGAGGGGGGAAGGAGATGGGGGGAAGGAGAGGGGGAAGGAAGGGGGAAGGAGATGGGGGTGAAGGAGAGGGGGAAGGAAGGGGGAAGGAGATGGGGGTGAAGGAGAGGGGGGAAGGAAGGGGGAAGGAAGGGGGAAGGAGATGGGGGAAGGAGAGGGCGAAGGAAGGGGGAATGAGATGGGAGGGAATGAGAGGGGGAAGGAAGGAAGAAAAGTGGGGAAGGAAGGGGGAAGGAGATAGGGAGAAGGAGATGGGGGAAGGAAATGGGGGAACGAGAGGGGGAGGGAAGGAGAGGGGGGTTAAGGAGAGGGGGGTAAGGAGAGGTGGGAAGTAAGGGGGAAGGAGAGGGGGAAGGAGATTGGGGGATGGAGAGGGGGTGGAAGGATGGGGGAAGGAGAGTGCGGAAGGAGAGGGGGCAAGGAGATGGGGGAAGGAGAGGTGGGAAGGACATGGGGGGAAGGAGATGGGGTGGAAGGAAAGGGAAGGAGATGTGGGGAAGGAGAGTGGGGGAAGGAAGGGGGAAGGAGTTGGGGGAAGGAGGGGGGTGAAGGAAGTGGGAAGGAGATGGGGTGAAGGAGAGGTGGGGGGAGAAAGGGGGAAGGAGATACATGGAAGGAGGGGGGAGGAAGGGGGAAGGAGATAGGCGGGAACGAGAGGGGGGAAGGAGATGGGGGAAAGAGAGGGGGGAATGAAGGGGGAAGGAGATGGGTGTAAGGAAAGGGGGGAAGGAAGCGGGAAGGAGATAGGCGGGAAGAGGGAAAGAGATGGGGGGAAAGAGAGGGGGAAGGAAGTGGGAAGGAGATAGGCGGGAAGGGGGGAAAGAGATGGGGGAAGGAGAGGGGGAAAGGAAGGGGGAATAAGATAGGAGGGAATGAGAGGGGGGAAGGAATGAAGGAAAGGGGGGAAGAAAGGGGGAAGGAAATGGGGGAAGGAGATGGGGGAGGAGAGAGGGAAGGAGAGGGGGGTTAAGGAGAGGGTGGGAAGGAAGGGGGAAGGGGAGGGGGAAGGAGAAAGAGGAAGGAGATAGGAGCGAAGGAGAGGTGGGGGAAGGAAGGGGGAATGAGATGGGGGGAAGGAGAGAGCGTGATAACAGGGGGAAGGAGATAGAGGGAAAGGAGAGGGGGGAAGGAAGGGGGAAGGAGATGGGGGGAAGGAGAGGGGGGAGGAAGAGGGAAGGAGATAGGCGGGAAGTGGGAAAGATATGGGGGAAGGAGGGGCGGAAGGAATGGGGAAGGAGATAGGGGGTAAGGAGATGGGGGAAGGAAGGAAGGAAAGGGGGGAAGGAAGGGGGAAGGAGATAGGGGGAAGGAGATAGGGGGAAGGAGAGGGGGGAAGGAGAGGGGGTTAAGGAGAGGGGGGTAAGGAGAGGGTGGGAAGGAAGGGGAAGGAGATGGGGGAAGGAGATGGGGGTGGAAGGAAAGGGAAGGAGATGTGGGGAAGGAGAGAGGGGGAAGGAAGGGGGAAGGAGATGGGGGAAATGAGAGTGGGAGGGAAGGAGATGGGGGAGGAGAGTGGGAGGGAAGGAGGTAGGGGGAAGGAGAGGGGGGGAAGGAGAGGGGGTTAAGGAGAGGGGGGTAAGGAAGGGAGAAGGAGAGTGGGGAAGGAGATTGGGGATGGAGAGGGGGGTAGGAGTTTGGGGATAGGAGAGGGGGTGGAAGGATGGGGGAAGGAGATTGTACAAGGAGAGGGGGGAAGGAGATGGGGGGAAGGAGAGGGGGAAGGAAGGGGGAAGGAGATGGGGGTGAAGGAGAGGGGGAAGGAAGGGGGAAGGAGATGGGGGTGAAGGAGAGGGGGGAAGGAAGGGGGAAGGAAGGGGGAAGGAGATGGGGGAAGGAGAGGGCGAAGGAAGGGGGAATGAGATGGGAGGGAATGAGAGGGGGAAGGAAGGAAGGAAAGTGGGGAAGGAAGGGGGAAGGAGATAGGGAGAAGGAGATGGGGGAAGGAAATGGGGGAACGAGAGGGGGAGGGAAGGAGAGGGGGGTTAAGGAGAGGGGGGTAAGGAGAGGTGGGAAGTAAGGGGGAAGGAGAGGGGGAAGGAGATTGGGGGATGGAGAGGGGGTGGAAGGATGGGGGAAGGAGAGTGCGGAAGGAGAGGGGGCAAGGAGATGGGGGAAGGAGAGGTGGGAAGGACATGGGGGGAAGGAGATGGGGTGGAAGGAAAGGGAAGGAGATGTGGGGAAGGAGAGTGGGGGAAGGAAGGGGGAAGGAGTTGGGGGAAGGAGGGGGGTGAAGGAAGTGGGAAGGAGATGGGGTGAAGGAGAGGTGGGGGGAGAAAGGGGGAAGGAGATACATGGAAGGAGGGGGGAGGAAGGGGGAAGGAGATAGGCGGGAACGAGAGGGGGGAAGGAGATGGGGGAAAGAGAGGGGGGAATGAAGGGGGAAGGAGATGGGTGTAAGGAAAGGGGGGAAGGAAGCGGGAAGGAGATAGGCGGGAAGAGGGAAAGAGATGGGGGGAAAGAGAGGGGGAAGGAAGTGGGAAGGAGATAGGCGGGAAGGGGGGAAAGAGATGGGGGAAGGAGAGGGGGAAAGGAAGGGGGAATAAGATAGGAGGGAATGAGAGGGGGGAAGGAATGAAGGAAAGGGGGGAAGAAAGGGGGAAGGAAATGGGGGAAGGAGATGGGGGAGGAGAGAGGGAAGGAGAGGGGGGTTAAGGAGAGGGTGGGAAGGAAGGGGGAAGGGGAGGGGGAAGGAGAAAGAGGAAGGAGATAGGAGCGAAGGAGAGGTGGGGGAAGGAAGGGGGAATGAGATGGGGGGAAGGAGAGAGCGTGATAACAGGGGGAAGGAGATAGAGGGAAAGGAGAGGGGGGAAGGAAGGGGGAAGGAGATGGGGGGAAGGAGAGGGGGGAGGAAGAGGGAAGGAGATAGGCGGGAAGTGGGAAAGATATGGGGGAAGGAGGGGCGGAAGGAATGGGGAAGGAGATAGGGGGTAAGGAGATGGGGGAAGGAAGGAAGGAAAGGGGGGAAGGAAGGGGGAAGGAGATAGGGGGAAGGAGATAGGGGGAAGGAGAGGGGGGAAGGAGAGGGGGTTAAGGAGAGGGGGGTAAGGAGAGGGTGGGAAGGAAGGGGAAGGAGATGGGGGAAGGAGATGGGGGTGGAAGGAAAGGGAAGGAGATGTGGGGAAGGAGAGAGGGGGAAGGAAGGGGGAAGGAGATGGGGGAAATGAGAGTGGGAGGGAAGGAGATGGGGGAGGAGAGTGGGAGGGAAGGAGGTAGGGGGAAGGAGAGGGGGGGAAGGAGAGGGGGTTAAGGAGAGGGGGGTAAGGAAGGGAGAAGGAGAGTGGGGAAGGAGATTGGGGATGGAGAGGGGGGTAGGAGTTTGGGGATAGGAGAGGGGGTGGAAGGATGGGGGAAGGAGATTGTACAAGGAGAGGGGGGAAGGAGATGGGGGGAAGGAGAGGGGGAAGGAAGGGGGAAGGAGATGGGGGTGAAGGAGAGGGGGAAGGAAGGGGGAAGGAGATGGGGGTGAAGGAGAGGGGGGAAGGAAGGGGGAAGGAAGGGGGAAGGAGATGGGGGAAGGAGAGGGCGAAGGAAGGGGGAATGAGATGGGAGGGAATGAGAGGGGGAAGGAAGGAAGGAAAGTGGGGAAGGAAGGGGGAAGGAGATAGGGAGAAGGAGATGGGGGAAGGAAATGGGGGAACGAGAGGGGGAGGGAAGGAGAGGGGGGTTAAGGAGAGGGTGGGAAGGAAGGGGGAAGTGGAGGGGGGACGTAGATGGGGGGAAGGAGAGAGTGGGAAGGAGATGGCGGGAAGGAAGGTGGAAGGAAGGGGGAAGGAGATGGGGGAAGGAGAGGGGGAAGGAGGGGGGAAGGAGAGAGGGGTTAAGCTGAGGGGGGTAAGGAGAGAGTGGGAAGGAAGGGGAAGGAGAGGGGGGAAGGTGAGGGGGGAAGGAGAGGGTGGGAATGAGATAGGGGGAAGGAGAGGGGGAAGGAGATTGGGGGATTGAGAGAGGGGAAAGAGATTGGGGGAAGGAGAGGGTTTGGAAGGAGAGGGGGGAAGGAGATGGGGGGAAGGAGAGGGGGGAAGGAGAGGGGGTTAAGGAGAGGGGGGTAAGGAGAGGGTGGGAAGGAAGGGGAAGGAGATGGGGGAAGGAGATGGGGGTGGAAGGAAAGGGAAGGAGATGTGGGGAAGGAGAGAGGGGGAAGGAAGGGGGAAGGAGATGGGGGAAATGAGAGTGGGAGGGAAGGAGATGGGGGAGGAGAGTGGGAGGGAAGGAGGTAGGGGGAAGGAGAGGGGGGGAAGGAGAGGGGGTTAAGGAGAGGGGGGTAAGGAAGGGAGAAGGAGAGTGGGGAAGGAGATTGGGGATGGAGAGGGGGGTAGGAGTTTGGGGATAGGAGAGGGGGTGGAAGGATGGGGGAAGGAGATTGTACAAGGAGAGGGGGGAAGGAGATGGGGGGAAGGAGAGGGGGAAGGAAGGGGGAAGGAGATGGGGGTGAAGGAGAGGGGGAAGGAAGGGGGAAGGAGATGGGGGTGAAGGAGAGGGGGGAAGGAAGGGGGAAGGAAGGGGGAAGGAGATGGGGGAAGGAGAGGGCGAAGGAAGGGGGAATGAGATGGGAGGGAATGAGAGGGGGAAGGAAGGAAGGAAAGTGGGGAAGGAAGGGGGAAGGAGATAGGGAGAAGGAGATGGGGGAAGGAAATGGGGGAACGAGAGGGGGAGGGAAGGAGAGGGGGGTTAAGGAGAGGGTGGGAAGGAAGGGGGAAGTGGAGGGGGGACGTAGATGGGGGGAAGGAGAGAGTGGGAAGGAGATGGCGGGAAGGAAGGGGGAAGGAAGGGGGAAGGAGATGGGGGAAGGAGAGGGGGAAGGAGGGGGGAAGGAGAGAGGGGTTAAGCTGAGGGGGGTAAGGAGAGAGTGGGAAGGAAGGGGAAGGAGAGGGGGGAAGGTGAGGGGGGAAGGAGAGGGTGGGAATGAGATAGGGGGAAGGAGAGGGGGAAGGAGATTGGGGGATTGAGAGAGGGGAAAGAGATTGGGGGAAGGAGAGGGGTTGGAAGGAGAGGGGGGAAGGAGATGGGGGGAAGGAGAGGTGGGAAGGAGATGGGGGGAAGGAGATGGGGGAAGGGGGTGGATGGAAGGGGAAGGAGATGTGGGGAAGGAGAGTGGGTGAAGGAAGGGGGAAGGAGATAGGGGGAAGGAGGGGGGTGAAGGAAGTGGGAAGGAGATACGGGTGAAGGAGAGGTGGGGAAGGAAGGGGGAAGGAGATAGGGGGAAGGAGGGGGGAGGAAGGGGGAAGGAGATAGGCGGGAAGGAGAGGGGGAAGGAGATGCGGTGGAAGGAAGGGGGAAGAATATAGTGGGAAGGAGAGGGGGGAAGGAAGGGGGAAGGAGATGGGGGGAAGGAAAGGGCGGAAGGAAGCGGAAAGGAGACAGGCGGGAAGGGGGCGAAAGAGATGGGGGAAGGAGAGGGGGGAAGGAATGGGGAAGTAGATAGGGGGAAGGAGAGGGGGGAGGGAAGGGGGAAGGAGATGGGGGAAAGAGAGGGGGTGAAGGAAGCGGGAATGAGATAAGCGGGAAGGGGGGGAAGGAGATAGGGGTAAGGAGAGGGTGGGGAAGGAGATAGGGGGAAGGAGGGGGGAGGAAGGGGGAAGGAGATAGGCGGGAAGGAGAGGGGGAAGGAGATGCGGTGGAAGGAAGGGGGAAGAATATAGTGGGAAGGAGAGGGGGGAAGGAAGGGGGAAGGAGATGGGGGGAAGGAAAGGGCGGAAGGAAGCGGAAAGGAGACAGGCGGGAAGGGGGCGAAAGAGATGGGGGAAGGAGAGGGGGGAAGGAATGGGGAAGTAGATAGGGGGAAGGAGAGGGGGGAGGGAAGGGGGAAGGAGATGGGGGAAAGAGAGGGGGTGAAGGAAGCGGGAATGAGATAAGCGGGAAGGGGGGGAAGGAGATAGGGGTAAGGAGAGGGTGGGGAAGGAGATAGGGGAAGAAGATAGGGGGAAGGAGAGGGGAGGAAGGAGATAGGGGAAGGACAGTGGGGATGGATGGGGGAAGGAGAGGGGGTAAGGAGAGGGGGGAAGTAGATAGGGGGAAGGAGAGGGGGAAGGAGATGTGGGGAAGGAGAGGGGGTGGAAAGAAGGGGGAAGGAGGGGGGAGGAGATGGGGGAAGGAGAGGGGGAAGGAGAGAGGGGGGAAGGGGAGTGGGGAAGGATATAGGTGCGAAGGAGAGGTTGGGGAAGGAAGGGGGAAGGTGATGGGGGGAAGGAGAGGGGGGGATGGACGGGGGAAGGGGATGGGGGAAAGGAGAGGGGGGAAGGAAGAGGGAAGCAGATAGGGGGGAAGGAGAGGGGGGAAGGAAGCGGGAAGGAGATGGGGTAAGGAGAGTGGGAATGAAGGAAGGAGATAGGGGGAAGGAGATGGGGGAAGGAGATGGGGGGAAATGAGAGTGGGAGTGAAGGAGATGGGGGAAGGAGGGGGGGAAGGAGATTGGGGGATGGGGAGGGGGGAAGGAGATTGGGGGAAGGAGAGGGGGAAGGAGAGGGGGGAAGGAAATTTGGGGATGGGGAGGGTGGAAGGAGATTGGGGGAAGGAGAGGGGGAAGGAGAGGGGGGAAGGAGATTGGGGGATGGGGAGGGGGGAAGGAGATTGGGGGAAGGAGGTGGGAAGGAGATGGGGGAAGGAGAGGGGGGAAGGAAGGCGGGAAGGAGATGGGGGAAGGAGGGGGGAAGGAGAGGGGGTAAGGAGTTGAGGGAAGGAGCGGGGAAGGAGAGGGGGGAAGGAGATAGGGGCGAAGGAGAGGGGGTTGAAGGAGAAGGGTGCAAAGGATAGGGCAGCGAAGGAGAGGGGGGAAGGAGAGGGGTGTGAAGGAGAGCGGTGCGAAGGAGAGGGGGCGAAGGAGGGGGGAGGAGATGGGGGAAGGAAGAGGGGGAAGAAAGGGGGAAGGAGATGGGAGAAGGAAGGGGGGAAGGACAGGGGGGAAGGAGGGGGGAGGAAGAGTCGAAAGGAAGGGGGAAGGAAGGAGGGGGTGGGGGAAGGAAGGAGGAAGGAGATATAGGGGAAGGAGTGGGGGCGAAGGAAGGGGGAAGGAGATGGGGAAGGAGGGGGGAAGGAGATGGGGGAAGGAGATAGGTGGGAATGAGAGGGGGAGGGAAAGGAAGGGGGAATGAGATGGGGGTAAGGAGAGGGGGGAAGGAGATAGGGGGAAGAGATGGGGGAAGGAGAGGTGGGAAGGAGATGGGGGAAGTAGTGGGGGTACGGAAGGGGGAAGGAGATACGGGCGAAGGAGAGGGGGGAAGGAGAGAGGGGGAAGGAAGGAAGGAGAGGGGGAAGGAAGGGGGAGGGAGATAGGGGAATGAAATGGGGGGAAGGATATTGGGGGAACGAGAGGGGGAGGGAAGATGAATGGGAGAAGGAGAGGGTGGAAGGAAGGGGGAAGGAGTTGGGGGAAGGAGAGGCGGGAAGGATGGAGGAAGGAGATGGGTGGAAGGAAGGGGGAAGGAGATGGGGGAAGGAGATGGGGGAAGGAGGGGGGAAGAAGAGGGAAGTAGAGAGGGGAGAAGGAGAGGGGGGAAGGAAGGGGGAAGGATATAGAGGCGAAGGAGAGGTGGGGGAAGGAAGGGGGAAGGAGGTAGGTGTGAAGGAGAGGGGGAAGGAAGGGGGAAGGAGATGGGGGTGAAGGAGAGGGGGGAAGTAGATGGAGGGAAGGGGATGGTGGGGAAGGAGAGGGGGAGGAGATGGGGAAGGAGGGGTGGGAAGGAGATGGAGTGAAGGAGGGGGGAGGAGATATGGGGGAAGGATAGGGGAAGGAGAGGAGGGGGGAAGGTGAGAGGGGGAAGGAGAGGGGGAAGGAAGGGGGATGGAAGGAGATTGGGGGAAGGAGCGGGGAAGGAAGGGGGAAGGAAGTAGATGGGGAAGGAGAGGGGTGAGTAGGAAGGGGGAAGGAAGGGGATGGAGTGAGGAAGGGGAAGGAGGTGGGGTGAAGGAGAGGGGGGAAGGAAGGGAGAATGAGATGGGGGGAAGGAGATTTGGGGCCGAAGGGGGAAGGAGATAGGGGGAAGGAGGGGGGCGGAAGGAAGTGGGAAGGAGATGGGGCAAAGGAGAGGTGGGGGAAGGAAGTGGGAAGGACATGGGGGAAGGAGAGGGGGGAAGGAAGGGGGAAGGCGATAGTTGGGAAGGAGGGGGGCAAGGAAGGGGGAAGGAGATAGGGGAGGGAGAGGGGGGAAGGAAGGGGGAAGGAGATAGGGGGGAAGGAGATAGGGTGGAAGGAGAGGGGAGAAAAAAGGGGAAGGTGATGGGGGTAAGGAGACGGGGGAAAGGAAGGAAGGAAGGGGGGAAGGAAGGGGGAAGGAGATGGGGGAACGAGAGGGGGAGGGAAGGAGATAGGGAAGAAGGAGGCGGGGAAGGTGAGGGGGTGAAGGAGAGGGGGGTAAGGAGAGTGTGAGAAGGAAGGGGGAAGGAGAGGGGAGAAGGAGATGGGGGAAGGAGAGGGTGGGAAGGAGATAGTGGGGAAGGAGAGGGGGGGAAGGAAGGGGGAAGGAGATGGGGAAGGAGAGGGGGGAAGGAGAGGGGGAAGGAGAGGTGGAAAGAGAGGGAGGAAGGAAGGGGGAAGGAGAGGGGGAGAAGGAGGGAGGGAAGGAAGGGGGAAGGAGATAGGGGTGAAGGAGAGGTGGGGGAAGGAAGGGGGAAGGAGATGGGGGGAAGGAGAGGGTGGGGAAGGAGAGGCGGAAGGAGATAGGGGAAAGAGATGGGGAAGGAGAGGGGGTAAGGAGAGGGGGAAGGAAGGGGGAAGGAGATGGGGAAAGGAGAGGGGGTGGAAGGAGAGGGGGGAAGTAGAAGGGGAGGGTGGGGAAGGAGAGGGGGGAAGGAGATGGGAGAAGGAGGGGTGGGAAGGAGATGGGGTGAAAGAGAGGGGGGAGGAGATGGGGAAGGATAGGGGGAAGGAGAGGAGTGGGGAAGGAGAGGGGGGAAGGAGAGGGGGGAAGGAAGGGGGAAGGAAGGAGATTGTGGGAAGGAGGGGGGAAGGAGATGGGGAAAGGAGAGGGTGGGGAAGGAGAGGGGGGAAGTAGATGGGGAAGGGGAGGGTGGGGAAGGAGAGGGGGAGGAGATAGGAGGAAGGAGGGGTGGGAAGGAGATGGGGTGAAGGAGGGGGGCAAGGAGATAGGGGGAAGGATAGGGGTAAGGAGAGGAGGGTGGGAAGGAGAGAGGGGGGAAGGAGGGGGGGAAGGAAGGGGGAAGGAAGGGAGAAGGAAGGAGATGGGGAAGGAGAGGGGTGAGTAGGAAGGGGGAAGGAAGGGGATGTAGGGAGGAAGGGGAAGGAGGTGGGGGGAAGGAGAAGGGGGAAGGAAGGGGGAATGAAATGGGGGGAAGGAGAGGGGGGAAGGAAGGGGGAAGGGGTTAGGGGTGGAAGGAAGGGGGAAGGAGATGGGGGAAGGAGGGGGGAAGGAAGAGGGAAGGAGATAGGGGGAAGGAGGGGTGGGAAGGAAGTGGGAAGGAGATGGGGCAAAGGAGAGGTGGGGGAAGGAAGGGGGAAGGAGATAGTGGGGAAGGAGGGGGGGAAGGAAGGGGGAAGGTGATAGGCGGGAAGGAGGGGGGAAGGATATGGGGGAAGGACATGGGGGAAGGAGAGGGGGCAAGGAAGGGGGAAGGAGATGGGGGTAAGGAGAGGGGGGAAAGGAAGGAAGGAAAGGGGGGAAGGAAGGGGGAAGGAGATGGGGGAACGAGAGGGAGAGGGAAGGAGATAGGGAAGAAGGAGGGGGGGAAGGTGAGGGGGGTGAAGGAGAGGGATTAAGGAGAGTGTGAGAAGGAAGGAGGAAGGAGAGGGGGGAAGGAGATAGGGGGAAGGAGAGGGTGGGAAGGAGATAGTGGGGAAGGAGAGGGGGGAAGGAAGGGGGAAGGAGATGGGGGAAGGAGAGGGGGGAAGAAGAGGGGGAAGGAGAGGGGGAAGGAGAGGGGGAGAAGGAGAGGGGGAAGGAAGGGGGAAGGAGATAGGTGGGAAGGGGGGGGAAGGACATAGGGGGAAGGAGAGGGGGCAAGGAGATGGGGGAAGGAGTGGGTGGGAAGGAAGGGAGAAGGAGAGGGGGAAGGAGATGTGGGGGAAAGAAGAGGGTGGGAAGGAGAGGTGGGAAGGAGATAGGGGGGAAGGAGAGGGGGAAGGTGAAAGTGGGGAAGGAGAGCGGGGAATGAAGGGGCAAGGAGATGGGGTGAAGGGTGGGAAGGAAGGGCGAAGTAGATGGGGGAAGGAGAGGGGGAAGGAAGGGGAAGGAGATGGGGTGAAGGAGAGGTGGGGGAAGGGAGGGGGGAAGGAGATGGGTGGAAGGATACGGGGGAAGGAGGAGGCAAGGAGATAGGCGGGAAGGGGGGGAAGGAAATGGGGGAAGGAGAGGGGGAAGGAAGGGTGAAGGAGATGGGGATAAGGAGTGGTGGGGGAAGGAAGGGGGAAGGAGATAGGGGGGAAGGAGAGGGGGAAGGAGAGGGGGGTGGAAGGAGATAGGGGTGAAGGAGAGGGGGGCAAGGAGATGGGGGAAGGAGAGGGTGGGAATAAAGGGAGAAGGAGTTGGGGAAGGAGATAGGGGGAAGGAGGGGGGAAGGAGAGGTGGGAAGGAGATAGGGGAAGGAGAGGGGGGAAGGAGAAAGTGGGGAAGGAGAGCGGGGAAGGAAGGGGCAAGGAGATAGGGGTGAAGGCGGGGAAGGAAGGGGGAAGTAGATGGGGGAAGGAGAGGGGGAAGGAAGGGGGAAGGAGATAGTGGTGAAGGAAAGGTGGGGGAAGGGAGGGGAAAGGAGATGGGTGGAAGGATACGGGGGAAGGAGGAGGAAGGAGATAGGCGGGAAGGGGGAAAGGAGATGGGGAAGGAGAGGGGGGAAGGAAGGGGGAAGGAGATGGGGATAAGGAGTGGGGGCAAGGATGGAAGGAGGGGGGAAGGAAGTGGGAAGGAGATGGGGGAAAGGAGATGGGGGTAAGGAGATAGGGGGGAACGAGAGGGGGAGGGAAGGAGAGTGTGGGAAGGAAGCGGGAAGGAGGGAGGGGAAGTAGATAGGGGGAAGGACAGGGGGCAGGAAGGGGGAAGGAGATGGGGGAAAGAGAGAGGGGAAGGAAGCGGTAAGGAGATAGGCGGGAAGGGGGAGAAGAGATGGGGGAAGGAGAGGGGGGAAGGAAGGGGGAATGCGATAGGGGGAAGGAGGGGGGAGGAAGGGGGGAAGGAGATGTGGGAAGGAGAGGGGAAAGGAAGGGGGAAGGAGATGGGGGAAGGAGAGGAGGAAGGAAGCAGGAAGGAGATAGGCGGGAAGGGGGGAGGATAGGGGCTAAGGAGAGGGGGGAAGGAATGGGGAAGGAGATGGGGTCAAGGAGAGGGGGAAGAAGAGGGGGGAAGGAGAGTGGGGGAAGGAGATGGGGGAAGGAGAGGGGGTGGAAGGAAGGGGGAAGGAGAAAGGGGAAGGAGATGGGGAAGGCGAAGTGGGAAGGAGATAGGGCGGAAGGAAAGGTGGGGGAAGGAAGGGGAAGGAGATGGGGTGAAGGAGAGGGTGGGGATGGAGAGGGGGGCGAAGGAGATGTGGATGAAGGAAGGGGGAAGGAGATGTGGGAAGGAGCGGGTGGGGAAGGAGAGGGGGGGAAGGAGACGGGGGAATGAGATGGGGGAAGGAGAGGAGGGGGAAGGAGAGATGGGGTAAGGAGAGGGGGGAAGGAATGGGGAAGGAAGGAGAGGGGGAAAGAGGGGGGGAAGGAAGGGGGAACGAAGGAGATGGGGAAGGAGAGGGGTAGGAAGGAAGGGGAAGGAAGGGGATGGGGAGGAAGGGGGAAGGAGATTGGGGGAAGGGGAAGGAAGGGGGAAGGAGATGGGGGAAGGAGAGGGAGGAAGGAGCGGGGGGGAAGGCAGGGGTAGGAAGTAGAGGGGGTGGGAAGGAGAGGGGGAAGGAAGGGGGAAGTAGAGGGGGAAGGAAGGTGGAAGGAGATGGAAAAGGAGAGGGGGAAGGAAGGGGGAAGAGATGGGGGAAGGAGAGTGGGGGAAGGAAGGGGGAAGGAGATAGGGTGAAGGAGGGGGGAAGGAAGTGGGAAGGAGATGGGGGTAGGAGAGGGGTTGACGGAAGGGGGAAGGAGAAAGAGGGGAAGGAGAGGGGGTGATGGAAGGGGAAGGAGATAGGCGGGAAGTGGGGAAGAGATGGGAGAAGGAGAGGGGGGAAGGAAGGGGGGATGCGATGGGGGTAATGAGAGCGGGGAAGGAAGGAAGGAAAGGGGAAGGAAGGGGGAAGGAGATGGGGGAAGGAGAGGCGGGAAGGAGATAGGGGGAAGGAGAGGGGTTGATGGAAGGGGGAAGGAGATAGAGGGGAAGGAGAGGGGGTGATGGAAGGGGGAAGGAGATAGAGGGAAAAGAGAGGGGGGAAGGAAGGGGGAAGCAGATGGGGAAGGAGAGGGGTGAGGAAGAGGGAAGGAGATAGGCGGGAAGGGGGAGAGAGATGGGGGAAGGAGTGGTGGAAGAAATGGGGAAGGAGTTAGGGGGTAAGGAGAGGGGGAAGGAAGGAAGGAAAAGGCGGAAGGAAGGGGGAAGGACATCAGGGGGAAGGAGATACGGGAAAGGAGATGGGGGAAATGAGAGTGGGAGGCAAGGAGATGGGGGGAAGGAGAGTGGGACGGAAGGAGATAGGGAGAAGGAGAGGGGGAAGGAGAGGGGGGTGTTAAGGAGAGGGGGGTAAAGAGAGAGTGGGAAGGAAGGGAGAAGGAGAGGTGGGGAAGGAGAGGGGGGAAGGAAGGGGGAAGGAGATTGGGGATGGAGAGGGGGGTAGGACATTGGGGGAAGGAAAGGGGGTGGAAGGAGAGGGGGGTTAAGGAGTGGGGGGTAAGGAGAGGGTGGGAAGGAGTGGGGTGAAGTTTTGGGAAGGAGATGGGGTGAAGGAGAGGTGGGGGAAGGAAGGGGGAAGGAGATCGGGGGAAGGAGGGGGGAGGAAGGGGGAAGGAGATAGGCGGGAAGGAGAGGCGGGAAGGAGATGGGGGAAGGAGAGGGGTTGGTGGAAGGGGAAGGAGATAGAGGGGAAGGAGAGGGGGTGATGGAAGGGGGAAGGAGATAGAGGGAAAGGAGCGGTGGAAGGAAGGGGGAAGCAGATGGGGGGAAGGAGTGGGGGGAGGAAGAGGGAAGGAGATAGGCGGGAAGGGGGAAAGAGATGGGGGAAGGAGGGGGGAAGAAATGGGGAAGGAGATAGGGGGTAAGGAGACGGGGGAAGGAAGGAAGGAAAGGGGGTAAGGAAGGGGGAAGGACATAAGGGGGAAGAAGATAGGGGGAAGTGAGAGTGGGAGGGAAGGAGATGGGGGAAGGAGACAGGGGAGGAGAGGGTGGTTAAGGAGAGGGGAGTAAGGAGAGAGTGGGAAGGAAGGGGGAAGGAGAGGCGTGGAAGGAGGGGGGGAAGGAGAGGGTGTTTAAGGAGAGGGGGGTAAGGAGAGAGTGGGAAGGAATGGGGAAGGAGAGGTGTGGAAGGAGATGGGGAAGGAGAGGGGGGAAGGAGAGGGGGTAGGAGATTGGGGGATGGAGAGGGGGGAAGGAGATTGGGGGAAGGAGAGGGGGTGGAAGGTTGGGGGCGGAAGGAGATGGGGGAAGGAGAGGGGGGAAGGAGAGGGAGGAAGGAGATTGGGGAATGGAGAGGGGGGAAGGAGATTGGGGGAAGGAGAGGGGGTGGAAGGATGGAGGAAGGAGAGTGCCGAAGGAGAGGGAGGAAGGAGATGGGGGGAAGGAGTGGGGTAAAGGAAGTGGGAAGGAGATAGGGGTGAAGAGGAGGTGGGGGAAGGAAGGGGGAAGGAGATAGGGGGAAGGAGGGGGGAGGAAGGGGGAAGGAGATAGGCGGGAAGGAGAGGGGGGAAGGAGATGGGGGAAGGAGAGGGGGTGGAAGGAAGGGGGAAGAAGACGGGGGTAGGAGTCGGGGGAGGAAGAGGGAAGTAGATAGGCAGGAAGGCGGAGAGAGAGATGGGGGAAGGAGGGGGGAAGGAATGGGGAAGGAGATGGGGGTAAGGAGATAGGGGAAGGAAGGAAGGAAAGGGGGGAAGGAAGGGGGAAGGACATAGGGGGGAAGGAGATAGGGGGAAGGAGATAGGGGGTAATGAGAGTGGGAGGGAAGGAGATGGGGGAAGGAGAGGGGGAGGAGAGGGTGGTTAAGGAGGGGGGGTAAGGAGAGAGTGGGAAGGAAGGGGGAAGGAGAGGCGGGAAAGGAGGGGGGGAAGGAGATGGGGAAGGAGAGGGGGGAAGGAGAGGGGGGAAGGAGATAGGGGAAGGAGCGGGGTGAAGGAAGTGGGAAGGAGATAGGGGTGAAGGAGAGGTGGGGGAAGGAAGGGGGCAGGAGATAGGGGGAAGGAGGGGGGAGGAAGCGGGAAGGAGAATGCGGGAAGGAGAGGGGGAAGGAGATGGGGTGAGGAGAGGGGGTGGAAGGACGGGGGAAGAAGATAGTGGGAAGGAGAGGGCGGAAGGAAGGGGGAAGGAGATGGGGGGAAGGAAAGGGCGGAAGGAAGCGGAAAGGAGATAGGCAGGAAGTGGGGAAAGAGATGGGGGAAGGAGGGGGGGAAGGAAGCGAGAAGGAGATAGGCGGGAAGGGGGGGAAGAGATGGGGGAAGGAGAGGGGGGATGGAAGGGGGGATGCGATAGAGGGTAATGAGAGCGGGGAAGGAAGGAAGGAAAGGGGGGAAGAAAGGGGGAAGGAAATGGGGGAAGGAGATGGGGGAGGAGAGGCGGGAAGGAGATAGGGGGAAGGAGAGGGGTTGATAGAAGGGGGAAGGAGGTAGAGGGGAAGGAGAGGGGGTGATGGAAGGGGGAAGGAGATAGAGGGAAAGGAGCGGGGGGAAGGAAGGGGGAAGCAGATGGGGGGGAAGGAGCGGGGGGAGGAAGAGGGAAGGAGATAGGCAGGAAGGGGGAGAGAGATGGGGAAGGAGGGGGGGAAGGAATTGGGAAGGAGATAGGGGGTAAGGAGACGGGGGAAGGAAGGAAGGAAAGGGGGAAGGAAGGGGGAAGGACATAGGGGGGAAGGAGATGGGGGAAGGAGATAGGGGGAATGAGAGGGGGAGGGAAGGAGATGGGGGAAGGAGAGGGGGGAGGAGAGGGTGGTTAAGGAGAGGGCGGTAAGGACAGAGTGGGAAGGAAGGGGGAAGGAGAGGCGGGGAAGGAGGGGGGAAGGAGATGGGGAAGGAGAGGGGGAAGGAGAGGGGGAAGGAGATTGGGGGAGGGAGAGGTGGGAAGGAGATGGGGGAAGGAGGTACGGGAAGGAGCGGGTGAAGGAGAGGTGGGGGAAGGAAAGGGGTAGGAGATAGGGGAAGGAGGGGGGAGGAAGCGGGAAGGAGATAGGTGGGAAGGAGAGGGAGAAGGAGGTAGGGGGAAGGAGAGGGGGTGGAAGGAAGGGGGAAGGAGATGGGGGAAGGAGAGGGGGCAAGGAAGGGGGAAGGAGATGGGGGTAAGCAAACGGGGGAAGGAAGCGGGAAGGAGATAGGTTGGAAGGGAGGGAAAGAGATGGGGGAAGGCGAGGGGGAAGGAAGGGGGAAGGAGAGGGGAGGGAGGGGGGAAGGAGATGGGGGAAAGAGAGGGGGGAAAGAAGCGGGAAGGAGATAGGCGGGAAGGGGGGGAAGAGATGGGGGATGGAGAGGGGGGAAGGAAGGGGGAATGAGATGGGGGAAATGAGAGGGGGTAAGGAAGGAAGGAAAGAGGGGAAGGAAGGGGGAAGGAGATGGGGGAAGGAGATGGGGGAAAGGAGATGGGGGAACGAGAGGGGGAGGGAAGGAGACGGGGGAGGAGAGGGGGGAAGGAGAGGGGGGAAGGAGATGGGGAAGGAGTGGGGGGAAGGAG
This sequence comes from Chiloscyllium punctatum, assembly GCF_047496795.1. Lineage (NCBI taxonomy): Eukaryota > Metazoa > Chordata > Chondrichthyes > Orectolobiformes > Hemiscylliidae > Chiloscyllium > Chiloscyllium punctatum. The sequence continues at coordinate 40,837,133 of NC_092772.1, forward strand.
ATGGGGAAGGAGATGGGGGAACGAGAGTTTGGAAGGAGATTGGGGGATGGGGAGGGAATGAGATTGGGGGAAGGAGAGGGGGTGGAAGGATGGGGGAAGGAGAGGGCGGAAGGAGTGGGGGGAAGGAGATGGGGTGGAAGGAGAGAAGGGAAGGAGATGGGGGAAGGAGATAGGGGAAGGAGGGGGGTGAAGGAAATGGGAAGGAGATAGGGGTGAAGGAGAGGTGGGGGAAGGAAGGAGGTTGGAGATAGGGGAAAGGAGGGGGGAGGAAGGGGGAAGGAGATAGGCGGGAAGGGGGGAAGAGATGGGGGAAGGAGAGGGGGAAGGAAGGGGGAAGGAGATAGGGGGAAGGAGAGGGGGGAGGGAAGTGAGAAGGAGAGGGGGGAAGGAAGGGGGAATGAGATGGGGGAAATGAGAGCGGGGAAGGAAGGAAGGAAAGGGGGAAGGAAGGGGGAAGGAGATAGGGGAAGGAGATGGGGGAACGAGAGGGGGAGGGAAGGAGACGTGGGAGGAGAGGGGGGAAGTAGAGGGGTTTGAAGGAGAGGGGGTTAAGGAGAGTGTGGGAAGGAAGGGGGAAGGAGAGGGGGGTAGGAGAGGGGGAAGGAGAGGTAGAAAGGAGATAGGGGCGAAGGTGCGGTGGGGAAGGAAGTGGGAAGGAAATAGGGGGAAGGAGAGTGCGGGGAAGGAGAGGGGGCGAAGGAGAGGGTGGGGAAGGAGAGGGTGGGAAGTAAATGGGAGGAAGGGGGGGGAAGGAGATAGGGCAGAAGGAGAGGTGGGGGAAGGAGAGGGGGAAGGAGAGGGAGGAAGGAGATAGGGGTGAAGGAGAGGTGGGGGAAGGAAGGGGGAAGGAGATAGGGGGAAGGAGAGGGGGTGATGGAGGCGGGAAGGAGATAGAGGGAAAGGAGAGGGGGGAAGGAAGGGGGAAGCAGATGGGGGAAGGAGAGGGGGGAGGAAGAGGGAAGGAGATAGGCGGGAAGGGGGAGAGATGGGGGAAGGAGGGGCGGAAGAAATGGGGAAGGAGATGGGGGTAAGGAGACGGGGGAAGGAAGGAAGGAAAAGGGGGAAGGAAGGGTGAAGGACATCGGGGGGAAGGAGATAGGGGAAAGGAGAGGGGGGAAGGAGAGTGGGACGGAAGGAGATGGGGGAAGGAGAGGGGGTAAGGAGAGAGTGGGAAGGAAGGGGGAAGGAGAGGTGGGGAAGGAAAGGGGGGAAGGAAGGGGGAAGGAGATAGGGGGAAGGAGTGGGGGGAAGCAGATGGGGAAGGAGCGGGGAAGGAGAGGGGGGAAGGAGATTGGGGGATGGAGAGGGGGGAAGGAGTTTTGGGGAAGGAGAGCGGGTGGAAGGATGTGGGAAGGAGAGGGGGAAGGAGATGGGGAAGGAGAGGTGGGAAGGAGATAGGGGGAAGGAGGGGGGTGACGGAAGTGGGAAGGAGATAGGGGTGAAGGAGAAGTGGGGGAAGGAAGAGGGTAGGAGATAGCGGGAAGGAGGGGGAGGAATGGGGAAGGAGATAGGCGGTAAGGAGAGGGGGAAGGAGCTAGGGGGAAGGAGAGGGGGTGGAAGGAAGGGGGAAGGAGATAGGGGGAAGGAGAGGGAGCAAGGAAGGGGGAAGGAGTTGGGGGGAAGCAAAGGGGGGAAGGAAGCGGGAAGGAGATAGGTGGGAAGGGGGGAAAGAGATGGGGGAAGGCGAGGGGGAAGGAAGGGGAAGGAGATAGGACGAAGGAGAGGGGGAGGGAGGGGGGAAGGAGATGGGGGAAAGAGAGGGGGGAAAGAAGCGGGAAGGAGATAGGCGGTAATGGGGGGGAAGAGATGGGGGATGGAGAGGGGGGAAGGAAGGGGGAATGAGATAGGGGGAAATGAGAGGGGGAAGGAAGGAAGGAAAGGGGGGAAGGAAGGGGGAAGGAGATAGGGGAAGGAGATGGGGAAAGGAGATGGGGGAACGAGAGGGGGAGGGAAGGAGACGGGGAGGAGAAGGGGGAAGGAGAGGGGGGAAGGAGATAGGGGAAGGAGAGGGGGTGGAAGGATGGGGGAAGGAGAGGGCGGAAGGAGAGGGGGGAAGGAGATGGGGTGGAAGGAGAGAAGGGAAGGAGATGGGGGAAGGAGATAGGTGAAGGAGGGGGGTGAAGGAAGTGGGAAGGAGATAGGGGTGAAGGAGAGGTGGGGGAAGGAAGGGGGCAGGAGATAGGGGGAAGGAGGGGGGAGGAAGCGGGAAGGAGAATGCGGGAAGAGAAGGGGGAAGGAGATGGGGTGAGGAGAGGGGGTGGAAGGACGGGGGAAGAAGATAGTGGGAAGGAGAGGGCGGAAGGAAGGGGGAAGGAGATGGGGGGAAGGAAAGGGCGGAAGGAAGCGGAAAGGAGATAGGCAGGAAGTGGGGAAAGAGATGGGGGAAGGAGGGGGGGAAGGAAGCGAGAAGGAGATAGGCGGGAAGGGGGGGAAGAGATGGGGGAAGGAGAGGGGGGATGGAAGGGGGGATGCGATAGAGGGTAATGAGAGCGGGGAAGGAAGGAAGGAAAGGGGGGAAGAAAGGGGGAAGGAAATGGGGGAAGGAGATGGGGGAGGAGAGGCGGGAAGGAGATAGGGGGAAGGAGAGGGGTTGATAGAAGGGGGAAGGAGGTAGAGGGGAAGGAGAGGGGGTGATGGAAGGGGGAAGGAGATAGAGGGAAAGGAGCGGGGGGAAGGAAGGGGGAAGCAGATGGGGGGAAGGAGCGGGGGGAGGAAGAGGGAAGGAGATAGGCAGGAAGGGGGAGAGAGATGGGGAAGGAGGGGGGGAAGGAATTGGGAAGGAGATAGGGGGTAAGGAGACGGGGGAAGGAAGGAAGGAAAGGGGGAAGGAAGGGGGAAGGACATAGGGGGGAAGGAGATGGGGGAAGGAGATAGGGGGAATGAGAGGGGGAGGGAAGGAGATGGGGGGAAGGAGAGGGGGGAGGAGAGGGTGGTTAAGGAGAGGGCGGTAAGGACAGAGTGGGAAGGAAGGGGGAAGGAGAGGCGGGGAAGGAGGGGGGAAGGAGATGGGGAAGGAGAGGGGGAAGGAGAGGGGGAAGGAGATTGGGGGAGGGAGAGGTGGGAAGGAGATGGGGGAAGGAGGTACGGGAAGGAGCGGGTGAAGGAGAGGTGGGGGAAGGAAAGGGGTAGGAGATAGGGGAAGGAGGGGGGAGGAAGCGGGAAGGAGATAGGTGGGAAGGAGAGGGAGAAGGAGGTAGGGGGAAGGAGAGGGGGTGGAAGGAAGGGGGAAGGAGATGGGGGAAGGAGAGGGGGCAAGGAAGGGGGAAGGAGATGGGGGTAAGCAAACGGGGGAAGGAAGCGGGAAGGAGATAGGTTGGAAGGGAGGGAAAGAGATGGGGGAAGGCGAGGGGGAAGGAAGGGGGAAGGAGAGGGGAGGGAGGGGGGAAGGAGATGGGGGAAACAGAGGGGGGAAAGAAGCGGGAAGGAGATAGGCGGGAAGGGGGGGAAGAGATGGGGGATGGAGAGGGGGGAAGGAAGGGGGAATGAGATGGGGGAAATGAGAGGGGGTAAGGAAGGAAGGAAAGAGGGGAAGGAAGGGGGAAGGAGATGGGGGAAGGAGATGGGGGAAAGGAGATGGGGGAACGAGAGGGGGAGGGAAGGAGACGGGGGAGGAGAGGGGGGAAGGAGAGGGGGGAAGGAGATGGGGAAGGAGTGGGGGGAAGGAGATGGGGAAGGAGATGGGGGAACGAGAGTTTGGAAGGAGATTGGGGGATGGGGAGGGAATGAGATTGGGGGAAGGAGAGGGGGTGGAAGGATGGGGGAAGGAGAGGGCGGAAGGAGAGGGGGGAAGGAGATGGGGTGGAAGGAGAGAAGGGAAGGAGATGGGGGAAGGAGATAGGGGAAGGAGGGGGGTGAAGGAAATGGGAAGGAGATAGGGGTGAAGGAGAGGTGGGGGAAGGAAGGGGGTTGGAGATAGGGGAAAGGAGGGGGGAGGAAGGGGGAAGGAGATAGGCGGGAAGGGGGGAAGAGATGGGGGAAGGAGAGGGGGAAGGAAGGGGGAAGGAGATAGGGGGAAGGAGAGGGGGGAGGGAAGTGAGAAGGAGAGGGGGGAAGGAAGGGGGAATGAGATGGGGGAAATGAGAGCGGGGAAGGAAGGAAGGAAAGGGGGAAGGAAGGGGGAAGGAGATAGGGGAAGGAGATGGGGGAACGAGAGGGGGAGGGAAGGAGACGTGGGAGGAGAGGGGGGAAGTAGAGGGGTTTGAAGGAGAGGGGGTTAAGGAGAGTGTGGGAAGGAAGGGGGAAGGAGAGGGGGGTAGGAGAGGGGGAAGGAGAGGTAGAAAGGAGATAGGGGCGAAGGTGCGGTGGGGAAGGAAGTGGGAAGGAAATAGGGGGAAGGAGAGTGCGGGGAAGGAGAGGGGGCGAAGGAGAGGGTGGGGAAGGAGAGGGTGGGAAGTAAATGGGAGGAAGGGGGGGGAAGGAGATAGGGCAGAAGGAGAGGTGGGGGAAGGAGAGGGGGAAGGAGAGGGAGGAAGGAGATAGGGGTGAAGGAGAGGTGGGGGAAGGAAGGGGGAAGGAGATAGGGGGAAGGAGAGGGGGTGATGGAGGCGGGAAGGAGATAGAGGGAAAGGAGAGGGGGGAAGGAAGGGGGAAGCAGATGGGGGAAGGAGAGGGGGGAGGAAGAGGGAAGGAGATAGGCGGGAAGGGGGAGAGATGGGGGAAGGAGGGGCGGAAGAAATGGGGAAGGAGATGGGGGTAAGGAGACGGGGGAAGGAAGGAAGGAAAAGGGGGAAGGAAGGGTGAAGGACATCGGGGGGAAGGAGATAGGGGAAAGGAGAGGGGGGAAGGAGAGTGGGACGGAAGGAGATGGGGGAAGGAGAGGGGGTAAGGAGAGAGTGGGAAGGAAGGGGGAAGGAGAGGTGGGGAAGGAAAGGGGGGAAGGAAGGGGGAAGGAGATAGGGGGAAGGAGTGGGGGGAAGCAGATGGGGAAGGAGCGGGGAAGGAGAGGGGGGAAGGAGATTGGGGGATGGAGAGGGGGGAAGGAGTTTTGGGGAAGGAGAGCGGGTGGAAGGATGTGGGAAGGAGAGGGGGAAGGAGATGGGGAAGGAGAGGTGGGAAGGAGATAGGGGGAAGGAGGGGGGTGACGGAAGTGGGAAGGAGATAGGGGTGAAGGAGAAGTGGGGGAAGGAAGAGGGTAGGAGATAGCGGGAAGGAGGGGGAGGAATGGGGAAGGAGATAGGCGGTAAGGAGAGGGGGAAGGAGCTAGGGGGAAGGAGAGGGGGTGGAAGGAAGGGGGAAGGAGATAGGGGGAAGGAGTGGGAGCAAGGAAGGGGGAAGGAGTTGGGGGGAAGCAAAGGGGGGAAGGAAGCGGGAAGGAGATAGGTGGGAAGGGGGGAAAGAGATGGGGGAAGGCGAGGGGGAAGGAAGGGGAAGGAGATAGGACAAAGGAGAGGGGGAGGGAGGGGGGAAGGAGATGGGGGAAAGAGAGGGGGGAAAGAAGCGGGAAGGAGATAGGCGGTAATGGGGGGGAAGAGATGGGGGATGGAGAGGGGGGAAGGAAGGGGGAATGAGATAGGGGGAAATGAGAGGGGGAAGGAAGGAAGGAAAGGGGGGAAGGAAGGGGGAAGGAGATAGGGGAAGGAGATGGGGAAAGGAGATGGGGGAACGAGAGGGGGAGGGAAGGAGACGGGGAGGAGAAGGGGGAAGGAGAGGGGGGAAGGAGATAGGGGAAGGAGAGGGGGTGGAAGGATGGGGGAAGGAGAGGGCGGAAGGAGAGGGGGGAAGGAGATGGGGTGGAAGGAGAGAAGGGAAGGAGATGGGGGAAGGAGATAGGTGAAGGAGGGGGGTGAAGGAAGTGGGAAGGAGATAGGGGTGAAGGAGAGGTGGGGGAAGGAAGGGGGTAGGAGATAGGGGGAAGGAGGGCGGGAGGAAGCGGGAAGGAGATAGGCGGGAAGGGGGGGAAGAGATGGGAGAAGGAGAGGGGGAAGGAAGGGGGAAGGAGATAGGGGGAAGGAGAGGGGGGAGGGAAGTGGGAAGGAGAGGGGGGAAGGAAGGGGGAATGAGATGGGGGAAATGAGAGCGGGGAAGGAAGGAAAGGGGGAAGGAAGGGGGAAGGAGAAAGGGGAAGGAGATGGGGGAACGAGAGGGGGAGGGAAGGAGTCGTGGGAGGAGAGGGGGAAGGAGAGGGGTTTGAAGGAGAGGGGGTTAAGGAGAGTGTGGGAAGGAAGGGGGAAGGACAGGGGGGTAGGAGAGGGGGAAGGAGAGGTAGAAAGGAGATAGGGGCGAAGGAGCGGTGGAGAAGGAAGTGGGAAGGAAATAGGGGGAAGGAGAGTGCGGGGAAGGAGAGGGGGCGAAGGAGAGGGTGGGGAAGGAGAGGGTGGGAAGTAAATGAGAGGAAGGGGAGGGGGAAGGAGATAGGGCAGAAGGAGAGGTGGGGGAAGGAAAGGGAGGAAGGAGATAGGGGTGAAGGAGCGGTGGAGAAGGAAGTGGGAAGGAAATAGGGGGAAGGAGAGTGCGGGGAAGGAGAGGGGGCGAAGGAGAGGGTGGGGAAGGAGAGGGTGGGAAGTAAATGGGAGGAAGGGGAGGGGGAGGAGATAGGGCAGAAGGAGAGGTGGGGGAAGGAAGGGGGAAGGAGATAGGGGGGAAGGAGAGGGGGTGATGGAAGGGGGAAGGAGATAGAGGGAAAGGAGAGGGGGGAAGGAAGGGGGAAGCAGATGGGGGAAGGAGAGGGGGGAGGAAGAGGGAAGGAGATAGGCGGGAAGGGGGAGAGATGGGGGAAGGAGGGGGAAGAAATGGGGAAGGAGATAGGGGGTAAGGAGACGGGGGAAGGAAGGAAGGAAAAGGGGGAAGGAAATGGGAAGGACATCGGGGGGAAGGAGATAGGGGAAAGGAGAGGGGGGAAGGAGAGTGGGACGGAAGGAGATGGGGGAAGGAGAGGGGGAAGGAGAGGGGGGTTAAGGAGAGGGGGTATGGACAGAGTGGGAAGGAAGGGGGAAGGAGAGGTGGGGAAGGAAAGGGGGGAAGGAAGGGGGAAGGAGACAGGGGGAAGGAGTGGGGGGAAGCAGATGGGGAAGGAGGGGGGAAGGAGATTGGGGGATGGAGAGGGGGAAGGAGTTTGGGGGAAGGAGAGCGGGTGGAAGGATGTGGGAAGGAGAGGGGGAAGGAGATGGGGGGAAGGGGAGGTGGGAAGGAGATAGGGGGAAGGAGATAGGGGGAAGGAGGGGGGTGAAGGAAGTGGGAAGGAGATAGGGGTGAAGAAGTGGGGGAAGGGGAGGTGGGAAGGAGATAGGGGGAAGGAGATAGGGGGAAGGAGAGGGAGCAAGGAAGGGGGAAGGAGTTGGGGGGAAGCAAAGGGGGGAAGGAAGCGGGAAGGAGATAGGTGGGAAGGGGGGAAAGAGATGGGGGAAGGCGAGGGGGAAGGAAGGGGGAAGGGGATAGGACGAAGGAGAGGGGGAGGGAGGGGGGAAGGAGATGGGGGAAAGAGAGGGGGGAAAGAAGCGGGAAGGAGATAGGCGGTAATGGGGGGGAAGAGATGGGGGATGGAGAGGGGGGAAGGAAGGGGGAATGAGATAGGGGGAAATGAGAGGGGGGAAGGAAGGAAGGAAAGGGGGGAAGGAAGGGGGAAGGAGATAGGGGAAGGAGATGGGGAAAGGAGATGGGGGAACGAGAGGGGGAGGGAAGGAGACGGGGAGGAGAGGGGGGAAGGAGAGGGGGGAAGGAGATAGGGGAAGGAGAGGGGGTGGAAGGATGGGGGAAGGAGAGGGCGGAAGGAGAGGGGGGAAGGAGATGGGGTGGAAGGAGAGAAGGGAAGGAGATGGGGGAAGGAGATAGGTGAAGGAGGGGGGTGAAGGAAGTGGGAAGGAGATAGCGGTGAAGGAGAGGTGGGGGAAGGAAGGGGGTAGGAGATAGGGGGAAGGAGGGCGGGAGGAAGCGGGTAGGAGATAGGCGGGAAGGGGGGGGAAGAGATGGGGGAAGGAGAGGGGGAAGGAAGGGGGAAGGAGATAGGGGGAAGGAGAGGGGGGAGGGAAGTGGGAAGGAGAGGGGGGAAGGAAGGGGGAATGAGATGGGGGAAATGAGAGCGGGGAAGGAAGGAAAGGGGGAAGGAAGGGGGAAGGAGAAAGGGGAAGGAGATGGGGGAACGAGAGGGGGAGGGAAGGAGACGTGGGAGGAGAGGGGGGAAGGAGAGGGGTTTGAAGGAGAGGGGGTTAAGGAGAGTGTGGGAAGGAAGGGGGAAGGACAGGGGGTAGGAGAGGGGGAAGGAGAGGTAGAAAGGAGATAGGGGCGAAGGAGCGGTGGAGAAGGAAGTGGGAAGGAAATAGGGGGAAGGAGAGTGCGGGGAAGGAGAGGGGGCGAAGGAGAGGGTGGGGAAGGAGAGGGTGGGAAGTAAATGAGAGGAAGGGGAGGGGGAAGGAGATAGGGCAGAAGGAGAGGTGGGGGAAGGAGATAGGGGTGAAGGAGCGGTGGAGAAGGAAGTGGGAAGGAAATAGGGGGAAGGAGAGTGCGGGGAAGGAGAGGGGGCGAAGGAGAGGGTGGGGAAGGAGAGGGTGGGAAGTAAATGGGAGGAAGGGGAGGGGGAGGAGATAGGGCAGAAGGAGAGGTGGGGGAAGGAAGGGGGAAGGAGATAGGGGGGAAGGAGAGGGGGTGATGGAAGGGGGAAGGAGATAGAGGGAAAGGAGAGGGGGGAAGGAAGGGGGAAGCAGATGGGGGAAGGAGAGGGGGGAGGAAGAGGGAAGGAGATAGGCGGGAAGGGGGAGAGATGGGGGAAGGAGGGGGAAGAAATGGGGAAGGAGATAGGGGGTAAGGAGACGGGGGAAGGAAGGAAGGAAAAGGGGGAAGGAAATGGGAAGGACATCGGGGGGAAGGAGATAGGGGAAAGGAGAGGGGGGAAGGAGAGTGGGACGGAAGGAGATGGGGAAGGAGAGGGGGAAGGAGAGGGGGGTTAAGGAGAGGGGGTATGGACAGAGTGGGAAGGAAGGGGGAAGGAGAGGTGGGGAAGGAAAGGGGGGAAGGAAGGGGGAAGGAGACAGGGGGAAGGAGTGGGGGGAAGCAGATGGGGAAGGAGGGGGGAAGGAGATTGGGGGATGGAGAGGGGGAAGGAGTTTGGGGGAAGGAGAGCGGGTGGAAGGATGTGGGAAGGAGAGGGGGAAGGAGATGGGGGGAAGGGGAGGTGGGAAGGAGATAGGGGGAAGGAGATAGGGGGAAGGAGGGGGGTGAAGGAAGTGGGAAGGAGATAGGGGTGAAGAAGTGGGGGAAGGGGAGGTGGGAAGGAGATAGGGGGAAGGAGATAGGGGGAAGGAGGGGGGTGAAGGAAGCGGGAAGGAGATAGGTGGGAACGGGGGAAAAGACATGGTGGAAGTAGAGGGGGGAAGGAATGCGGAAGGAGATAGGGGTAAGGAGAGGGGTTCAGAATGGAAGGAAAGGGGGGAAGGAAGGGGGAAGGACATGGGGGAAGGAGATATGGTGAAGGGGGGGAAGGAAGTGGGAAGGAGATGGGGTGAAGGAGAGGTGGGGGAAGGAAGGGGGAAGGAGATAGGGGGAAGGAGAGGCGGGAAGGAGATAGGGGGGAAAAGAGAGGGGGAAGGAAGGGGGAAGCAGATGGGGTGAAGGAGAGGGGGGAGGAAGAGGGAAGGAGATAGGCGGGAAGGGGGAAAGAGATGGGGGAAGGAGAGGGGGGAAGGAATGTGGAAGGAGATGGGGGTAAGGAGAGGGGGTCAGAAAGGAAGGAAAGGGGGGAAGGAAGGGGGAAGGACATGGGGGGAAGGAGATGGGGGAAGGGGAGAGGGGAAGGAGAGGGGGGTTAAGGAGTGGGGGGTAAGGAGAGGGTGGGAAGGAAGGTGGAATGAGAGGGGGGAAGGAGAGGGTGGGAATGAGATAGGGGGAAGGAGAGGGGGAAGGAGAGGGGGAAGGAGTGGGGGGGAAGGAGATGGGGAAGGAGAGGGGGAAGGAGGGGGTCAAGGAGATTGGGGGATGGAGAGGGGGGAAGGAGATTGGGGGAAGGAGAGGGGGTGGACGGATGGGGGAAGGAGAGTGCGGAAGGAGAGGGGGGAAGGAGATGGGGGCAAGGAGTGGGGTGAAGGAAGTGGGAAGGAGATGGGGTGAAGGAGAGTTGGGGGAAGGAAGGGGGAAGGAGATAGGGGGAAGGAGGGGGAGGAAGGGGGAAGGAGTTAGGCGGGAAGGAGAGGGGGGAAGGAGATGGGGGAAGGAGAGGGGGTGGAAGGAAGGGGGAAGAAGATAGTGGGAAGGAGAGTGCGGAAGGAAGGGGGAAGGAGATGGGGGGAAGGAAAGGGCGGAAGGAAGCGGAAAGGAGATAGGCGGGAAGGGGGGAAAGAGATGGGGGAAGGTGAGGGGGGAAGGAAGTGGGAAGGAGATAGGGGGAAGGAGAGGGGGGAGGGAAGGGGGAAGGAGATGGGGGAAGAGAGGGGGGAAGGAAGCGGGAAGGAGATAGGCGGGAAGGGGGGAAGAGATGGGGAAGGAGAGGGGGAAGGAAAGGGGAATGAGATAGGGGGAAATGAGAGGGGGGAAAGAAGGAAAGGGGGAAGGAAGAGGGAAGGATATAGGGGGAAGGAGAGGGTGGGGAAGGAGAGGGGTGAAGGAGAGGGGGAAAGAGATGGGGAAGGAGAGAGGGGGAGGGGGTTTAAAGAAGGGGGAAGGAAGGGGGAAGGAGATGGTGGGAAGGAGATGGGGGAATGAGAGGGGGAGGGAAGGAGACGGGGGAGGAGAGGGGGAAGGAGAGGGGGTTGAAGGAGAGGGGTTTAAGGAGAGGGTGGGAAGGAAGGGGGAAGGAGAGGGGGGAAGGAGAGGGGGAATGAGAGGTAGGAAGGAGATAGGGGCGAAGGAGAGGTGGGGAAGGAAGGGGGAAGGAAATAGGGGGAAGGAGAGTGTGGGGAAGGAGAGGGGGCGAAGGAGATGTGGGTGAAGGAAGGGGGAGGGAGATAGTGGAAGGAGAGGGTGGGGAAGTAGAGGGGTGAAGGAGAGGGGGAAGGAGATGGGGAAGGAGAGAGGGGGGAAGGGGGGGTTAAGGAAGGGGGAAGGAAGGGGGAAGGAGATGGTGGGAAGGAGGGGGGGAAGGAGAGAGGGGGAAGGGGGGTTTAAGGAAGGGGGAAGGAAGGGGGAAGGAGATAGGTGTGAAGGAGAGGTGGGGGAAGGAAGGGGGAAGGAGATAGGGGGAAGGAGATGTGGGGAAGGAGAGGGGGTGGAAGGAAGGGGGAAGAGGGGGAGGAGATGGGGGAAGGAGATGGGGAAGGAGAGAGGGGGGAAGGGGAGGCGGTTAAGGAAGGGGGAAGAAAGGGGGAAGGAGATGGTGGGAAGGAGGGGGGAAGGAAGGGGAAGGATATAGGTGTGAAGGAGAGGTGGGGGAAGGAAGGGGAAGGAGATAGGGGGAAGGAGAGGGGAGGAAGGAGATAGGGGGAAGGAGAGGGGGGATGGATGGGGTTAGGAGGGGGGAAGGACAGGTGGAAGGAGATAGGGAGGAAGGATTCGGGGGGAAGGAGATGTGGGGGAGGAGAGGGGGTGGAAGGAAGGGGGAAGGAGCGGGGAGGAGATGGGGGAAGGAGAGGGGGAAGGAGTGAGGGGGAAGGGGAGGGGGGTAAGGAAGTGGGAAGGAGATGGTGGGAAGGAGGGGGGAAGGAAGGGGGAAGGAGATAGACACGAAGGAGAGGTGGGGGAAGGAACCGGGAAGGAGATATGGGCGAAGGAGAGGTTGGGGAAGGAAGGGGGAAGGAGATAGTGAGGAAGGAGTTGGGGGAAGGAAGGGGGAAGGAGATGGGGGGAAGGAGAGGGGGGATGGAAGAGGAAAGAGATGGGGGAAGGAGAGGGGGCAAGGAAGAGCGAAGCAGATAGGGGGGAAGGAGAGGGGGAAGGAAGTGGGAAGGAGATGGGGGTAAGGAGAGGGGGAAGGAAGGAAGGAAAGGGGGAGGAAGGGGGAAGGAGATGGGGGAAGGAGATAGGCGGAAGGAGATAGGGGGGAAGGAGAGTGGGAGGGAAGGAGATAGGGGGAAGGAGAGCGGGAAAGGAGAGGGGGGTTAAGGAGAGGGGGGAAGGAGATTGGGGAAGGCGATTGGGGGAAGGAGAGGGGGTGGAAGGATGGGGGAAGGAGAGGGCGGAAGGAGAGTGTGGACGGAGATGAGGGAAGGAGAGGGGGGAAGGAGATGGGGGAAGGCGATGGGGAAGGGGATGGGAGCAAGGGGGAAGGAGATGTGGGGAAGGAGAGTGGGGGAAGGAATGGGGAAGGAGATAGGGGGAAGGAGGGGGGTGAAGGAATTGGGATGGAGATAGGGGTGAAGGAGCGGTGGGGGAAGGAAGGGGGAAGGAGATAAGGGGAAGGAGGGGTGAGGAAGGGGGAAGGAGATAGGCGGGAAGGAAAGGGGGGAAGGAGATAGTGGGAAGGAGAGGGGGGGAAGAATGGGGGAACGAGAGGAGGGAAGGAGAGGGGGAAGCAGAGGGGCGGAAGGAGAGGGGGGAAGGAGATGTGGGGAAGGAGAGGGGGAGGAACGAAGGGGGAAAGATAGGGGGGAAGGAGATGGGGGAAGGAGATGGGGAAGGAGAGGGGGTAAGGAGAGAGTGGGAAGGAAGGGGGAAGGAGAGGCGGGGAAGGAGGGGGGAAGGAGAGGGTGGGAATGAGATAGGTGGAAGGAGAGAGGGGGAAGGAAGGGGGAAGGAGATAGGGGGAACGAGTGGGGGGGATGGAGATGGGGAAGGAAATTGGGGATGGAGAGGGGGGAAGGAGATTGGGGGAAGGAGAGGGGGGTGGAAGGATGGGGGAAGGAGAGGGGGGAAGTAGATGGGGGAAGGAGAGGTGGGAAGGAGATTTGGGGGAAGGAGAAAGGGAGAAGGAGGGGGGTGAAGGAAGTGGGAAGGAGATAGGGGTGAAGGAGAGGTGGGGGAAGGAAGGGGGTAGGAGATAGGGGGAAGGAGGGGGGAGGAAGGGGGTAGGAGATGGGGGAAAGGGGAGGGGTAAGGAAGTGCGAAGGAGATGGGGGAAGGGGGGTGAAGGAAGGGGGAAGGTGATAGGGTGGAAGGAGAGGGGGCAAGGAAGGGGGAAGGACATAGGTGGAAAGGAGAGGGGGGAAGGAGTTAGGGGGAAGGAGAGGGGAGGAAGGAGAGGGGGTGAAGGAGAGAGGGTTAAGGAGAGGTTGGGAAGGAAGGGGGAAGGAGAGGGAGGGAAGGAGATATGGGGGAAGGTGAGAGTGTAAGGATGGGGGAAGGAGAGGGGGGAATGAAAGGGGGGAAGCAGAGGGACGGAAGGAGATAGTGGGGAAGGAGAGGGGGCCAAGGAGATGGGGGAAGGATGGGGGTAAGGAACGGGAAGAGGAGGGGGGAAGGAGATGTGGGGAAGGAGATGTGGGGAAGGAGAGGGGGTGGAAGGAAGGGGGAAGGAGAGGGGGAAAAGAGATGGGGGAAGGAGATGGGGGAAGGAGAGGGGGGAAGGGGAGGGGGGAAGGAAGGGGGAAGGAGATGGGGGTGAAGAAGTGGGGGGAAGGAAGGGGGAAGGAGATAGGTGCGAAGGAGAGGTGGGGGAAGGAACCGGGAAGGAGATAGTGGGGAAGGAGAGGGTGGGGAAGGAAGGGGGAAGGAGATAAGGGGAATGGGGGAAGGAAGGGGGATGAAGTTGGCGGGAAGGAGGGGGGAAAGGAGATGGGGGAAGTAGAGGGGGGAAGGAAGGGGGAAGGAGATGGGGGGAAGGAGAGGGGTAAGGAAGGGGGAAGGAGATGGGGGAAGGGGGAAGGAAGGGGGAAGGAGAGGGGGGAATGAAGCCGGAAGGAGATAGGGGGAAGGAGAGGGGGGAAGGGGGGAAGGTGATATGCAGGAGGAGGGGGAAGGAGATGGGGGGAAGGGGGTAGGAGATAGGGGTTAAGGGGGGGAAGTAGGGAAGGAGAGGGGTGAAGGAAGGGGGAAGGAGATGGCAGGGAAGGAGATAGGGGGAAGGAGAGGGGGAAGGAGAGAGTGGGAAGGAAGAGGGAAGGAGATGGGGGAAGGAGAGGGGGGAAAGAGATAGGGGGAAGGAGATGGGGGAAGGAAATAAGGGAGAAGGAGGTGGGGGAAGAAGATAGGGGGGAATGAAGGGGGAACAGGACAGGGGGAATGAAGGGGGATGGAGATGGGGGAAGGGGAGGGGGGTGAAGGAAGAGGGAAGGAGATAGGGGGTGAAGGAAGGGGAAGGAGATGGGGAAGGAGATGGGGAAGGAAGCGGGAAGGAGATAGGGGGAAGGAGATAGTGGGGGAGGAGGGGGAAGGAGATGGGGGAAGGAGAGGAGGGAAGGAGATATGGGAGAAAGAGATGGGGGTAGGGAAGTGGGAAGGAGATGGGGGAAGGAGATAAAGGAGAAGGCGATGGGGGAAGGTGATAAGGGGCAGGAGATAGGGGGAGGAGATGGGGAAGGAGGGGGAAGGAGATGGGGAAGGAGGGGGAAGGAGATGGGGAAAGGAGATTCAGGGGAAGGAAGGGGGAAGGAGATGGGGAGAAAGAGATGTGGGGAAGGAATGGGGAAGGAGATAGTGGAGAAGTAGATGGAGGAAGGAAGGGGGAAGGAGATAGGGGAGATGTAGATGGGGGAAGGAAGGGGGAAAGATATAGGGGAGAAGGAGATGGGGAAGGAGATGGGGGAAGGAAGGGGGAAGGAGATGGGGAAGGAAGGGGGAAGGAGATGGGGGAAGGAGATGGGGAAGGAGATGGGGGAAGGAGATGGGGAAGGTGATGGGGGAAGGCGAGGTGGGGAAGGAAGGGTGAAGGAGATGGGGGGAAGGAGATGGTGGGAAGAAAGGGGGAAGGAGATAGGGGGAAGGAGATAGGGGGAAGGAAGGGGGAAGGAGATTGGGGGATCGAGATGGGGGGTATGAAGGAGGAATGAAATGGGGGATCGAGATGGGGGAAGGAAGGGTGAAGGAGATGGGGGGATGGAGATGTGGGGGAAGAAAGGGGGAAGGAGAGAGGGGAAAGAGATAGGTGGGAAGGAGATGGGAGGAAGGAAATAAGGGAGATGGAGGTGGGGGAAGGAGATGGGGGGAAGGAAGGTTGAAGGAGATGGGGGAAGGAGATAGGTGGGGGGAAGGAGATGGGGTAAGGAGATGGGGGAATGAAGAGGGAAGGAGATAGAGGGGGAAGGAGATAGGGGGAAGGAAGGGGGAAGGAGATGTGGAAAGGAGATGGGAGGAAGGAAGGGGTAAGGAGATAGGGGGAAGGAGATGGGAGGGAAGGAAGTGGGAAGTGTGCGAGATAAGTGGCTGTCCAGCCCCATCTACGGCACTTTTTATTTCCCTTCCCAGGAACAAAGACACGGAGGAGTCTGTCCAAAACTTTTTCATTCAACTTTACAAAGTCGGGTGTTGTTCCCAAAGGTACACACACACAAGCATAGTAATCTCCACGCATTATATACATGTATATGTGGGCTGGGTCTACTACTGCTGCCTTGACCAACGAGTGCGAGGATTCCGAACTGTTTTCCTTATTTGGGTTCTGGTGCCTGGGATTATTTTGTTATTCACTTGGCCAATCAGTGTTTGAGCTTCCCGTTCTTTCCTTATATGGATGATGTTGTACAACTGTGGTTAAGGGCGGCCTCTCAACTATCGAGGAAAGCTGTTACAACTGTTTCATTCATATAAACGTGGGGGAGGTCCGGCAACAGTTTCGAGTGTCTGCTTGTGTTTACTATAAGGTAGAAAAGACTAAAAGGCAGCTAACCGTTTAAAAATTACACTACCCCCTACAAATCCCCCGTGTCTTTTCTTACGGCCTGTAATTTTTCAACCGTAAGTTTCTTCCCCAGGGCATTTAATAACTCCCAAGCTTGTTCATCAAACTGCTCGTCTGTAATACTACCCCCGCCCAAGAGGGATTCACGTTGTTCCATCTAGAGATTTATTCGTTCAACCTGCCCATAGGGAACATCCTTCTTAGTAAGGGCGGTTTCGATCAGTCTAGTTGAGTTAATCCCCGGACACAGGGAATAACGCCACACCCAAGGGCAGTGAGTACCCCTGCCACCACTATACATGAGACAAGAAAGGGAACGACAACCCCCGTCCATTTACCGAACCAAGCTTCCAACCAGTCCGTGAGGCCAGAGTCGATGCCCGAGTTTTCGGCCAGTTCGTCCGCCAATGTGGTGAGTCCATCCAGGGCGCGGGTGATGGACCCATCAGGGGCTGTGTTGTTGGGGATGAAAGTGCAGCACTGAGTGCCTATCATGACACAAACACCCCCCTTCTCTGCCAACATCATGTCTAAGGCCAACCTATTTTCCCACGCCATCCTACTAGTGGCGTCCAGTTGTTCTGCTATTCCATTCACTGCATCCCGGGTATAATTAATGAACCTCTGCTGATTGTAGTAAATATAATTAATCCGATCCACATTCTTATTGATGGTCACCCACCAGAACAGTGACGACTGAAAACCTGCCGCTATCTGGTTCCTAGCCTTGTATTCGTCAGGAACACCCCTGGGGACGCCTATGGCATCTAAATATATGTTATCATCGAAAGAGGTCTCCAAAGCTCTCTCAGTTCTTCCACTAGAACGGGGTTGCTCTTGTTTTTCGAATACCAGGGTGAATGGGATGGCCAATTGAACGATTGCACAAGTGCCCGTCCATTTTTGGGGCAGGATCGGTCGCAGAACCCTCCCACCACAGTACCACCAGAGGTCTGCCCTAGGCACATGAATGTGGGAGTAATTCCCGCCCCCGGTAGTTTCATTGACCAGCCGAATTGATCCGCTGCACTTGTCAAATGTCCCCACATCGTCGTCCCACTGTAGTCCCGTCCGAGAGACGCAGGCCTGGTGCGTACCCGTTACCCCTGAGAATGATGGCGGGCGGGGCGCCCCCTCAGACCTGACAGGGGGGAAACTTCAAACTCAAGGGTCGACAAGTGGGGTCGTTCCAGGCCTCTCGGTCCTGGTACAGCCTTATCATGCAGTCCATGGCTCGTGGGTGTTTCTCCCATCCCAGCGGGAATGGGACCACCTGAGGGTTAGGGCGGGCACTCGTGCATGCGTAGCAATCACTCTTTTTCATGCTCCTCACAGTATATTTGACCCATTCCATCCAGGCATTCGCCTCCCCGTATCCCGTTTCTATTTCAAAGGTCTTTTCCAAATCCGTTGTCTCAATTATTCTAATCTTTTCCTGCTTATCAGTGGTGGATGAGCCCCCAGACTCAGCTTCAATGACCGTGATATACGTGCAGCACAGCTGCATCCCCCCTCCATCCTGCCTGGCCCCCAACTCTAATACCCAGTATTGTTCTATTAAGGCTCACCTCGTTCTTTTTCAAGTTCTTTATGGTCAGATAGAGCGGATTGCACTGATTCTGCCCACAATCTCATCCAGGGGTGATGGGATCACGGACAACTGACACCATAGCCTGGACCCCGGGGGCTGGAGGCCTATTTAGGCCTTCCCTACCATGCAATTGTAATACTAACGTCTGACCCTGGAATCCCCTTTCTCTCTCTAGGTTCCGCTTAGTTTGATTCAGTTGACTTTTAGTCCTACAGGGCACCAACTCACATAGGTCTAAGCTAAATGTCTGTGTTGATTGGTTGGCAAGCACGGAGATGGTGAACAACTGACGGTCCTCTGCTTGTTTTTTCCAGAGGCCAAATTGGGTAACACGCACACTATGACCCAGCCCAAGGATAATGGCATAGCAATTTAACAATACGATTGACCGCATTTTTTTTTTTCGCGACACCCGTAGCCCAAGGGCACAGTTCCTTTAGACTCGCAAAAGTCCGATTAGTTCGTTCTCAGGGTCTCTGTTCCTTAGATGCCTTTGTCAGAGAGGTTCATTCGTCCTCCGTCGGTTGTGGCACTGGTCCCTTGACTCGAGTGTAATGTGTCCAGCCCTTTTCGGCCGTACGGACAGCCGTTTCGGTCGTCAAAAGTACCAGGAAGGGACCGTCCCAAGTTGGTTCGAGGGTACGTTGCTTCCAGCTTTTAATCAGGACCCACTGACCCGGCTTGACGGTGTGCACCGCAAACTCGAGGGGCGGCGTCTGTGCCAAAAGTCCCTGTTGGCGTAAACGAGATACAGCAGACCCCAGAGCCACCACATATTTTTGCACAAACATATCCCGAGACTCAAATACAGGAGGTTCCCCCTTCGGCCCATGGAACGGGAGGCCAAATAACATTTCGAAAGGGGAGACGCCCAAATCCCGCCTTGGCTGGGTGCGAATTTGCAACAGGGCAAGGGGTAGGCATTTGGTCCAAGGCAGGCCGATTTCACTAGTGAGCTTGGTTAGCTGCTTTTTGATGGTCTGGTTCATTCTTTCGACCTTGCCGAGGAGGAGGGATGCCAGGGGGTGTGCAAATCCCAGTCAATCCCCATTGCTTGCACTACATTCTGGAGGACGGTCGAGGTGAAGTGGCTCCCCGGTCAGAGTCAATAGCGCGGGGTAGCCCAAATCGTGGGATGATTTGCTCGAATAGAATCTTGCTAACCTGAGTTGCCGTTGCCGTGGTAGTGGGGAAAGCTTCCACCCATCCTGTCAGGTGATCTACCACTACTAATAGATACTTCAGGCGACCTATGGGGGGGAGCTCAGTGTAATCTACCGGGATATACTCAAACGGCCTATAGGCCGGACTCCTACCCCCTTGTCTTGCATGCTGCCGCAGCCCCCTTTTGTTAATCTTTCGACATGTTATGCAATCTCCTGTGACCTGCTTGGCTACCGTGTACAGACCAGGGTGAGCATATCGGCGCAGGAAGGCATCGCACAGTGCCTGGGCGCCCCAGTGACCCCCTTGGTGTAAACGGGCAATAATGTCCCGCGTCAACGGTCGATTTAGTAGCTGGCGGCCATCGGGTAAGGTCCACTTGCCTTCCCTATCCTTTGTACCCCCCAGAGACGCAAGAAGAGTTTCTTCTTTGTCAGTAAACGTGGGCACTTCGGTAATTTCGGATATCTGTGGAATCCTTACCAGCCAGTTTATTACTTCCTTCCCCATCCCAGCCAATTTTGCCTGTACATCTGCCAATTGATTCCCCAGGGTCTCTATTTTATCATCTTTCTGGTGTCCTTTCACATGTACGACAGCAATCTCTTGTGGCAGCAACAAATCCTCCAAGATCATGGCTACTAGTTCCTCGTGGACCAACTCCTTTCCTCTACTATTTATCATTCCCCTTTCTTTCCAGATCTTCCCAAAGGTGTGTACTACCCCAAAGGCATACTTAGAATCAGTGTAGATTGTCCCGGCTATTCCCTTTAAATTCCTCAGAGCCCGGTGCAAGGCGTACAATTCGCACGTTTGTGCCGACCAGGCATTCGGTAGCCGTCCACTTTCCACTAATTCCCAACCAGTCTCACTAATGACTGCATAACCGTTGTGTCTCTTCCCATCTATCACTCGAGAGGACCCATCAATGTACCACCGCCTTCCTGCATGTAAGGGGGTTTCCCTCAGATCTTCCCTCACTTTACTCTGGTACTCTATTATGTCTGAACAGCAGTGTTCCAGTTCCTCCTCCCCTTCCCCTTTCCAAAGAAAGTCCGCCGGGTTCTGGCAGCCCCCGACTTCTCTTCGGAGGTCTTCTCGGTCTAACAATATGGCTTCATATTTCAGAATTCTCGAGTCAGTCAGCCACCTCCCGGCCTTCTGATTCAGGATAGTTCTAACCTGGTGGGGAGTAGTGACTGTCAAGGGGGCCCCGAAAGTCAACTTCCTGCTTTCCTCTACCAGCTTTGCCGTGGCTGCCACTGCTTGGACACACTCCGGCTACCCTCGGGAGACTGGATCCAGAATTTTTGACAGGAAAGCCACGGGCTTCCTTTTACCCCCCCAGTCTTGGGTCAATACTCCAAGAGCGGTTCCCTTTCTGGAGTTCACATTGAGGCGAAATGTCTTACTAAAATCCGGCAAACTTAAAACAGGTGCGGCCATCAATTTTCCTTTTAGGATTTCAATTAACTTTTTCTCCTCCTCCTCCCATTTTATTCTGTTGGGTGCCTCCTCAATGAGTTTTAGGTACAAGTCTTTAGTAAGGGGGACATAGTCGTCTATCCATAACCGACAATAGCCTAAGAGTCCCAAGAACTTCCGCAACTCCCTCTTGGTCGTTGGGAGGCCTAGTTCGATTATTGCCCGCACTCTTTCCGGACTTATTCGTTTCTGTCCCTGGCTTATCAAGTGTCCTAGGTACTTAACCTCTTTCTCGACATATTGGAGCTTCTTCTGACTCACTCTTAACCCCTTCTCAGCTAGGTAATTTAACAGGGCATTAGTCCCAAGTAGGACGTCCTCCTCCGCCGGTCCGGATAAAAGGAGATCGTCCACATATTGTATAAGCTTAAGGGCCGGGGACAAGGTTAGTCCCTCCAATAATTGTTCCAGAATCTGCCCGAACAGAGTCGGGGACTCAGTGAATCCTTGGGGGAGTACGGTCCACCTGTACTGTTGTTTTCTGCCAGTATCAGGATCCTCCCATTCAAAAGCAAAAAGATCCCTCCTGTCCTTGTCCAGGGGACACGCCCAGAAGGCATCCTTTAAGTCGATAATACTAAACCAGCCGTGGTCCGGGGGGATTCGCCCCAGAATAGTGTATGGGTTCGGTACCACAGGGTGCCGTAGTTGGACAATTTTATTTACTTCCCTTAGGTCTTGGAACATTCGGTAGCTCCCGTCCGACTTCCGGACCGGCAGGATGGGGGAATTGTATCGTGACATACAGGGCTCTACCAATCCATCTTTTATTAGGTCTTCCATAACTGTCTTCAGGCCCTGCCTCCCTTCCCAAGAGATGGGGTATTGGCGCACTCTGACGTCGGGGCTCTGGGGCTTTAATTTTACCTCCACAGGTCGAATTGCGAGTCCCCCCCGGTTCCCTTTGGCGACCCAAACCCTAGGGTCTATCTCTGACAATCGGGACTCACTAAGGTATGACATGGTAACGGCTAATTCTTCCTCTTCTCCCACTTCTATTCGCAATCCGAAACGGACTATCAAATCCCGTCCCAACAACCCATAGGGAAGATGGGGGAGGTGAAGGAGTTCCACCTGGAGCTCCTCCTCCTCCAGCCGCAAGGGTTGTAGTTCGAATATTTTCGCATTAAAAACCCCACCCTTAACTCCTGAAATGTTTAATGTTTTAGCTTGGAAGCCAACCCCCCTCGGATGGAGGGGAATTGAGGACCTGCCAGCGCCTGTGTCAACTAAGAAGGTAACATCTTGTCTAAATGGGCCCACCCGTAAATTTACCAGGGGTTCTTGGTAGGCCCGTGTTCCGATCTACCCCTGACTTCCCTAATCCATTTGTTCACACTTCATTTCATACATCCCTTCTCTTTCCCTTTTAAACTCGGGACAATCCCTTTTGAAGTGTCCCAGTCTCCCGCAATGGTAACATCCGGCCTTCTGAGGGCGCTCAATTCCATAAGATCCTCCTCTCTCGCTTCTCTCCCTCTCCAAATTTTCTTCGACGTTCCTCTTTCCACCCCATAATCTCCCTCCCCCATTCCAGTGGACTTACAAGCTTCCCGTACGGCTGCAACCATCATTTTTGTCTTATGTTTCTCCCTTATTACATCCCTCTGAACGTACACCTTCTGTGCTTCCCGTAATAATTCTGCAACATCCTTTTCAGCCCAATCCTCCACTTTCTGTAATTTCTTCTGAATGTCAGGCCATGACTTAGTCACAAAGTGCACCTTAAGCATGCTCTTGCCTATTTCCCCATCGGCGTCTAAACCTGAATACTTTCGCATGGACTCCCGCAAACGGTCTAAAAACTCACTCTGGGATTCATCCTTTTTCTGTCCAACTTCAAATGCTTTTGCTAAATTCCGCTGTTTGGGCACGCAGGTTTGGATCCCCCTGATTATAAGGCTTCTGAGGTCTGTCATATTGGCCCGTCCCTCCGCGTCGTTATGATCCCACCGGGGGTCCTCTAAGGGGTACTTCTGCTCTCCACGCTGAGGGCCGTCCTGATGCTCCCTATCCCAAATGGCCATTGCACTATTCTGGATCATAACAATTTCATCGTAATTAAATAGTATTCTCATCATGGCCTGCAGTTCAGCCCATGTGTATATACTGGGCCCCAGAAATTGGTCCAGTTGTATTCCCACACTGACGGGGTCGTCCAGTAGACGGGGTAGTTCATTACGGAGTTGCCGGATATCCCCAGAATTTAAAGGTTGTACTACGAACCCGGTCCGTTCGTTCCCAAACGGCACCTCTGGTAAGGGGTTCAGCTGTTCAATATTGTCACTCCTCCCAGCTCTCAATCCCTCTTCTCGACCTCTCCGCATCTCGAGTCGGACTGATTTCCTAGTGAGTTCTGCGCCCCCTCCTGTGCCCCCCCCCCACCCAGCAGTCCCTTCCTCACTGGTCGTAGCCTGTTGGGACTCAGAATTATCCATCGCAGGAGGGAGGTCCGCGCTGGACGCCTGGTCGTGCGCGGGTGGTATATACGGGGGCGGGGAAGACGGTGGCAAACCGTCGGTGAGGATGTCCCAAGACTTCTGGGGCTTCCTCGGGTCTGTTTGGGGAATCAGAGGATTGAGACGCGTGGGACTCTCGCCGTCGCCCGCCAACCATGTGGCGGCATATTTGCTCTCCTCTGGGTCAAACGGTTGTTTTCTGTTAACATATACATTTAGGATTTGACACACCCAGTCTTCATCAGACCCATACTCGGGCGAAACTACCGAGGGGGCGCGGATAGGTTCTTTGGTCCATATAAAACAACAATATTTTATCATGGTCTCTTTCTTTAAGTCCTTCGTTCTACTACTGTCCGTCCACAGACTTAACTTCCGACCTAATGGACTATCGGGGGGTATTTCTTTCCCATTTGCAGTCTTCCCTGACTTTTCCTTAGAAGTCTGATTTCCCATGGTTTACCTTCGGTCCTGGTCTTAAACGCCCAAAGCGTTTTCACAGATGACCGTCAAAACCACAATTTCCCGTGGTTTATCTTCAGTCCTGGTCTTAAACACCCAAAGCGTTTTCACAGATGACCGTCAAAACCACAATTTCCCGTGGTTTATCTTCAGTCCTGGTCTTAAACACCCAAAGCGTTTTCACAGATGACCGTCAAAACCACGCGGCCAACAAGGAAGAACAAAAGAATCTCTTACCTTGATCCGTGCACGGAGTTGTCTGGCCTTTTTAAATGTGTGTACCCCCGTGTATAGTCACTAACCGGTCGTCCCAGCACTCGTCCGTGTGTTCCTTTTCCAGGATTCAAAATTATTTTTAAATGAGCCGGGTCACATCCTCTCTCGGCCGACGGCCGACGGACCAAGCTGATCAGTGAGAAGTATAAATATATACTAGACGCGTCTTTGTTTTAATCAGGCTTGATCCGTGAGCCGAAGAGACTGCCCCCCACCCCGGCAATAATTATTTCATCCCGGACGAGCCCCCAATTGTGCGAGATAAGTGGCTATCCAGCCCCATCTACGGCACTTTTTATTTCCCTTCCCAGGAACAAAGACACGGAGGAGTCTGTCCAAAACTTTTTCATTCAACTTTGCAAAGTCGGGTGCTGTTCCCAAAGGTACACACACACAAGCATAGTAATCTCCACGCATTATATACATGTGTATGAGGGCTGGGTCTACTACTGCTGCCTTGACCAACGAGTGCTCGGATTCCCCACTGTTTTCCTTATTTGGGTTCTGGTGCCTGCGATTATTTTGTTATTCACTTGGCCAATCAGTGTTTGAGCTTCCCGTTCTTCCCTTATATGGATGATGTTGTACAACTGTGGTTAAGGGCGGTCTCTCAACTATCGAGGAAAGCTGTTACAACTGTTTCATTCATATAAACGTGGGGGAGGTCCGGCAACAGTTTCGAGTGTCTGCTTGTGTTTACTATGAGGTAGAAAAGACTAAAAGGCAGCTAACCGTCTACCCCCTACATGCTTGTGTTTAATATGAGGTAGAAAAGACAAAAAGACAGCAAACCTTTTAAATTACACTACCCCCTACAAGAGCAGATTCGCACCTTGCTGTGAAACAGGCAGGAGGGACTGAAAGGGCTATCCTTCTTTTGCCCAGTAGTTTTGATAGGATGAATGGCCACCCCACATTCTCGTGAAACCAGATGGAGCTGCTGAATGAACCTGTCCTTTTACTGTGGAAATGTACTGTGCTGTTACATAATGTTACCCAGTCTTTAACAACACGATCTTGAATGTTGTTCGAGTCTTGCTATACATGGCCACAGATTGTTTCAAGAGCTGAAGAGGAACAACCTGTCCTGAAAATTTTGTAGTCTTCAGTGAATGCCCCCTCTTCTGCTGGCACAGTGAAGCAGTAGCTCACACTGCTGCCTCATAGCACAAGGGTCCCAGGTTCGATTCCAGCCTTGGGCAACTGTCTGTGTGGAGTTTGCACATTCCCCACTTGTCTGCATGAGTTTCCTTCGGGTGCTCTGGTTTCCTCTCACAGTCCGAAGATGTGCACGCAGGGTGAATTGGCCATACTAAATTGTCCATTATATTAGGTGCATTAGTCATACGGAAATGTGTTTGGGTGGGTTACTCTTCGGAGGGTCGGTGTGGGCTGGTTGGGTCGAAGTGCCTGTTTCCACATTGTAGGGAATCTAATCTGCTCCGTTTGGACTCAATGGGCTGAATAGCCTTCTTCCACACTGTAGGGATTCTATGATGACAAACTGGAGATGCCTGAGCTGAGGAAGCTATGCTGAGGATCTCCTGCAGATGTGCCCCACGGCTGAGGTGATTGAAGCCCACCAATGATAATCATCTTCCCTTGTGCCGTGAATGACTCCAAGCAGTGTAGAGGTCATAATTAATTCTCAGTAAATGTGATTTATTTCAGGTTCCTTGATGTCATCCTCAGTCAAATACTGCCTTGAATTCAGGGTCAGTCTCTCTGACCTGAGCCCCTGCGTTACCTCTTTTCTTCATATCAATAGGTCATGGTGCAGAAGCAGAGAAGGTCTTCTTCAAACAGAGGGTAGTGAATGTCAGGAACTCTCTTACACAGAGAGTTAGGGGATCTAGATCACTGAAAGGGACCAGTGGTGTCCCGATGGGATCAGTTCAGTGACCTCTGCTCTCTGTTATTTTCAAAAATGACTTGGATGTGGGTGTTGAAGAGTTGGCTAGTAAGTTTGCCGATGACACAAAGGTGGTTGAAGTGGTACAGAATGTGGAGGGCAATTGTAGGTTGCAATGGGACATCGACAGGATGCAGAGCTGGGCTGAGAAGTGGCACATGGAGTTCAAACTGAAGTAATTCACTTTGCAAGCTGGAATATGAACGCAGAATACATGGTTAAAGGCAGGATTCTTGGCAGTGTGGAGAAACAGAGGGATCCTGGCGTCCGTGTCCACAGATCCCTCAAAGCTGCCACCCAAGTTGATCGGGTTGTTAAGAAGGCGTATAGTATGTTGGCTTTCAGTTGCAGGGGGATTGAGTTTAAGAGCCGCGAGATTTTGCTACAGCTCGATAGAGCCCTGCTCAGACCGCACGGGGAATATTGTGTTCAGTTCTGGTCTCCTCATTTTAGGAAGGATAATGAAGCTTTTGAGAGTGTCAAGAGGAGATTTACCAGGATGCTGCCTGGACTAGAAGTCTTACGAAAAAACCGTGAGGGAGTGAGGGCTTTTCTCATTGGAGGAAATAATTAGATGAGAGGTGACTTGATAGAGGTGTACAAGATGATGAGAGGCAGATAGAGAGTGAATAGCCAGAGACATTTTCCCATGGCAGAAATGTCTATCACTATCTGGCATAATTTTATGGTAATTGGAGGACGTTTTAGGGGAGATATCAGAGGTAGATACTTTACACAGAGAGTTTTGGGTGTGTTGAATGCACGACCATTGGTGGGAGGAGAGTCAAATACGTGAGGGAAACTTAAGAGACTCTTGGATAGGCACATGGAACAAATTGAACAGAAGCATGTAGGTTAGAGTAGGACAAACAACACAATGTCGAGGGCTGAAGGTCCTAACTGCATGCATTCATGTAGAACCTTGAGCTCAAAATCTGCATGAATTCATGAAAAACTCCATTATCTCACTTTTTAGCTTAGAATGAATCTAAACATCATGGCATAGTCAGAGAACACAGGGGGCCAACACCTTGTTATCACCATTGTTCACAGCTTACCTGAGAATGCAACATTTTTTTAAAAAATGGTTTTGTGATTTACACATGAAAGAAGTGAAACTGTCACGGTATTCTAACAGATGAAAGGCTTAACAGACAATCAATTTTTCCATGTATAATTTCAGTTACATCACACTGTGTATTTTCGCTATAAATTCTGTGTTACGATCAAGCCATCCACTATCACCTGATGAAGGAGTGTCGCTCCGAAAGCTAGTGTGCTTCCAATTAAACCTGTTGGACTATAACCTGGTGCTATGTGATTTCTAACTTTGTACACCCGAGTCGAACACCGACATCTCCAAATCAGTACTGTTCTTTGTTCTGTGTTCTATGGAAGTGCTCAAGAAGACTTGGACATTAAGAAGATTTGAGACTTGGAGCAGGTCAGCCTTGATCTGAGTGAAGGGCAAGGCAGGCTTGGGATGTGAATGACCTGCCCCTGTTTCTGATGCTCTCCCATTCTGTTATTGGAAAGTTCGTATGTGTTATTTTCCTGGAAGGTCTTTTATGGAATGTTGCAATCAGGGAGACCCGTGGATTTTGTGAGCCATCACTGGGTGAGATTTGGGGGCGGTATTCACAGTGAATCTGGGTCTACAACATGATCAACAAATGAAGCACAAGATACAGAGAGGGGAGGTTTTGTAAATAAAAATGAGCAACCTCTTCCATATCCAGCCTGGGTCTTCAAATTACATTTTCCAAATCTCCCAAACCGAGTGGTACAGTCTTGAGGGACCGAATTGTTTCCTCTATTTCAGTGCACCATGCTATAACAATAATTGGACTCTGACTGCTCCTGTCTAGCAGGTTAGAGGGGTTGAATGGAACACAGAAACATGGGACTGAGGAGCAGGAGTGGGTCATTAGAGAATTTGAGTCTTCTCCACCAGACATTAAGATTGTGGCTGATCAGATTGTGGTCTCAGCCTCATCGTCCTGTCTGTGTCCCATTATCTGTGACTTACTTCTCTGTCAAATCTTTAACTAACTCAGCTGTGAATACTTGTAATCAGAGAGGCACCACAAACTTCCGGGGAAGAGAATTTCCATTCGAATGGCCCTTTTAGAATTCTTCCTCATCCCGCTGTGAGAATAAGAGAATCATACAGCGTGGAAAAAGATCCTTTTGTCCAATTTGTCCACGCCGATCAGGCATCTTAATCAGATCTTGTCCCACTTGCCAGCATGTGGCCCACATCACATGATCCATTCCTATTTATGTACCTATCCAGTTACATTGTAAACATGTAATTGTACCCGCTTTCACTACTTTCTCTGACAGTACACCCACCAGCCTCTGTATGAAAAGGTTTCCCCTCAGGACCCTTCTAATTCTTTGCCCTGTCACCTTCACCCTATGCCATCTAGTTCTGGACACCCCTACACTGGGAAAAAGATCTTGTCCAATCAGACTATCCATGCCCCTCAGGACTTTATTAAACCTCTGTCATGTCACCATTCAGTCTCTGACAGTCCAAGGGAAAAAGCCTCATCCTGTTCATCATCTCCCTGTAGCTCAAACCCTCAGGTTCCAGAAAATCTTTGTAAATCTTTTCTGCACCCTTTCAAGCTTAACAACATCCATCCTTTAAAAGAGTCAACTGATATGTACGCAGTTTTCTTAATGTGGCCTCACCTACGTCCTGTACAATCCCCTCACGCTACCCCTACTCCTATTCTCAATGTTCTGGCCGATTAAGGCAAGCATGTCAATCACGTTCCTCACTACTCTACCGACCTAAACTCCACTTTCAAGGAACTATGAATCTTCACCAATGGTTCTCTTTGTTAAGCAACATTTCCCAGGGCACTACCCTGCTTTAACTTACCGAAATGTAAAACCTCACAAATATCTAAATTAAACTCCATCTGCCAGTCCTCGGCTCATTGATGATCAAGGATCCCGTTATATTCTGAGATAATCTTCTTCACTGTCCACTGAACCAATTTGGGGATGTTATCTGTAAACTTACTAACCATGCCTCCGATAATCACATCAAAGTTGTTTATATCCGTGATAAAAAGCAGTGAGCTCAGCACTGATTCTTTCAGCACACCGCTGGCCACAGGTCTTCAGTTTGGAAAACAATCCACTACCTTCAACCAAATTTTAATCCAATTGGTTAGCTTTTTCTAGATTACATATAACCTAATTTTAGTAATCTGTCTACGATGGGGAACCTTATTATATGCCTTGCTGAAGTTTGTGTAAAAATTGTACACCACAGTGTATTCTTCAATCTTCTTTGTCATCTCTTCATAATACTCAACCACATTAATTAGACATGATTTCACAAATCCATATTAACTATCCCTAATCATTCATTGTCTTTCTAAACAAATGCAAATTCCATCCCTCAGAATCCCCTCCAACGAACTCCTCGTCTCTGACGTTGGCTGATTGAGTCGCTAATTCCCTGTGTTGTTTTGGCTCCCTTCTACCTTTTCTAGCCCCACTCCTCCACTACCCACAAAAAATAATTATAACTATGTTGGTGATATGGCCAATGATATAGTTCTCAGAGTGGGTCAGGGTCAGTGTTAGGAACAAGTCAGGCAGATTTCTTTAATCTACTAAAACAACATGTCTAAGACCAAAACAAACTACGATGCAAAGAGGAATGACGAGAGGATATTGCAAATATGTACAATGATATTTCCCTTTGAAAAATACTGAGAAACACACACACCCACACACAAAGACACACACAAAGACACACACACAGTCACACACGCACAGACAGACAGACACACACACACACACACACACGCACACACACACACGTATTGTCGATAACAAACTGAAAAGCAAAATATCTGCAATGTTAACTTGAAAGAACATTGTCCAAATATGATTCGAACTTATGACCTAAGCAAAAATGACAGTTTGACCCAAATGCTGTTCTATTTGTAGAGTCATCAAGTCCTAGAGCATGGAGAGAGGCAGAGAGGCCCTTTGGCCCAAACTCGTCCATGCTGACCCAAATATCAAACCACGCTAACCCCATTCCCAGCAGTTGGCCCATAGCATTCTCGTCCTTTCCTGTCCATGTATTGCCCAAATGCCATTTACGTATCGTTAATATAAATGCTTCAACCACTTCCGTTGGCAGCTCATTCCCTTTGTGTACCACTCTCTGTGTAAAACAGTTTCCATCAGTTTCCCTTTTAGTCTTTCCCCTCTGACCTTAAACTGATGCTCTCCGCTCCTTGATTCCCCAACTCTAGGAAAAAAAGGTTGGGTCCATTCACCCTATCCAAGTAAACTTCTATAGACCCCTCCCCTGTGCTCTAAAGAAAAAAGTCCTCGCTTGTCCAACTTCTCCCTATAATTCATACTGTTGGGTCCTGGCAACATTTTTATAAATTCCGTCTGCACACATTCCAAATTTTAAAAATCCTTCCGATCGCAATGTGACTAAAACTGAACACAACACTACAAGTGCAGCCTCACCAACATCCTGTATAACTGCAACATAACTTCCCAACTGCTCTCCTCCATGTCCTGACCGATGCTTGCTAGTGTGGCAAAAGCCTTCTTCATTGCCATGTCTAACTATGACCCCACTCTCAGAGAACGGTGGACCAAAGCTCCATGGTCCCTCTGCTCAACTACACTCCTTAAGGTCCTACCAATCACCATGAAACTCCTACCTTGATCTAACGTTGCCAAAATATTCCTCGGCCCACTTCTCCAGTTTGATCAAGGTCCTGCTGCAATTTCTGATATGCTTCCTCACTGTCCACGATACCACCTATCTTAGTGTCATCTTCAAGTTTCCAAGCCATGCCTTGTACATTCGCAAGAATATCATTGATACAGATAACAAATAGCAACGGGCCCAGCAGCGACCCCTGAGGCACTTCATGTGTCACAGGCCTCCAGTCCGAGAGCATCCTTCCACTATTACCCTCTACTTACTACCATGAAGCCAATTGTGTATCTAATTTGTCAGGTCCCTCTGGATTCCATGCGATTCTAACCTTCCAGGCCAGCCTATCAATGGCAACCTTGTCAAAGGCCTTACTGAAAACCACACACTCTACCGCCCTACCCTAATCAACATTCCTGGTCACTTCATCAATGAACTCAAACAAATTTGAGAGGCATGATCTCCCACTCACAAAGCCATGCAATCTTTCCAGTATAAAAACAACTATTAATAATAATAATTAAAATTAATAATATCAAAATAATAAGATATCAAACTAATAACAAACTAATAATAAGATGACACTTTCAGTGGAGAATAAATTAACCATGGTATGTGATATTGGAACGTGCATCATGGGTGAAGGGCAGAATAGATTTTGTACCTGTGTCATTGAACTGTGTTGAGAAAAAGTAAGGGTGACATGGTGGTTCAGTGGCTAGTACTGCTGCCTCATAGTGCCATGGATCCGGGTTTGGTTCCAGCTTCGGGTGACTTTCTGTGCGGAGGTTGTACATTCTCACTGTATTTGTGTGGGTTTCCTCTGGGTTCTGCATTTTCCTTCCACAATCCAAAGATCTATAGGTCAGGTGAATCGGCCATGCTAAGTTACCCATAGTGTTACGTGCATTCGTCAGAGGTAAATATAGGGTAGAGGAATGGAACTGGGTGGGTGACTGTTTGGAGGGTCAGTCTGGTCTTGTTGTGCCAGACGGCCTGTTTCCATACTGAAGGGATCTGTCAAAAAAACTATTTCTAAACAAACCTTATTTTTCCAAATGCATGCGTATCTCACCCTTCAGAGTCTTCTCAAGCAACCTGCGTACCACAGATATTAGACTTCCTGGTCTATCGATCCCAGATTTTTCTTTGCTTCCCTTCTTGAATAATGGCACAACATTTGCTAATCTCCAATATTCTGGAACCTAACCTGTCGCTAACGATGATGCCAAAATATCAACCAGGGTCCCCGTAGTTTCTTCTGTCGCCTCTTGCAGTGTTCTTGGATGCATCTGTTTACGCCCAGGAGATTTACCCACCTTCATACATTCTAATGGATCCAAGACATCTTCTTCTGTGATATTGACTCACCCCAAGATAACACTAAGACTTTTGTCAGCCTCCCAAGTTTCATGTATTATTCCACGGTAAAGATAGAGGAGAAATATTCATTGAGACTCTCGCAAATCTCCTACGGTTCTGGACATTCACGTCCATTTTGGACTTTGAGGGGTCATAGTCTCATTTAGCTATTCTTTTTACTTTAATATACTTAATGAACGCCTTTGGATTCACCCTAATCTTCTCAGCCAAAGCTATCTTGTGCCCCCTTTTCGACCTCCTGATTTCCTTCTTCAGTAAACTCCTGTATCCCCTGTACACCTCCGGGTATTCCCTCTATCCAAGCTGCCTGGACCTGAGCCACGCTGCCTTTTTGCTGGTCAAAGCCTCATTATCTCCTGACATCCGAGGTTCCCTCTTCCTACCAACCTTGTCTTTTACCGTCACAGTAACATATAGACCTTGAACTGTCGACATTTCACTTTTAAAGGCCTCCCGCTTGCAGGAGGTCCCTTCGCCTGCAAACAAACTTCTCCAATCAACCCCTACAAGCTTCTGTCTCATTCCATCAAAATTCGCCTTGCCCCAAGTTTGAACTTGAACATGCGGAGCAGTTTTGTTCTTCTCCATAACTATTTAAAAATTAATAGAACTATGGTCACGGGTCCCAGAGGGCTCTCCCACTGTCACCTCAGTCACCTGTCCTGCCCTAGATCTTAGAGTAGGTCACGTTTCGTCCCTTCCTGAGTTGCACTCTCTCCTTACTGCTGGAGGAACCTATTCTGAACACACTTAATAAATACACATCATCTCAGTCCTTAATTCTATGTTATTCCCAGTCTATGTTAGGAAAATTAAAATCTCCTACTAATGCAATCCTATTGGCCCTGCATATCTCCCCAGTGTGTCTACATATTTTTATTCCCCTAAATCCTTGTTTACTATTTTGGGCCTAAATTACAATCCAAATTCTATCACCATTCCCTTCTTATTTATTAGCTCCCCAGACAAATCCTCACAGGATGATCCATCAGTTATTTTATCTCTGATTACTGCTGTGATACTCGCCTTAATCAAAAATGAAACTCTCTGTCCCCTCTTTCCACCATCTCTGTCCCGTATAAAAGACCTGTACCCTGGTACTTCAAGCTGCCAGTGTTGTCCCTCCCTTAGCCATGTTTCAGTAATGGATATAATATCCCAGTCCCATCCACCGATCCATGCCCTGAGTTCATCAGCCTTACCTGTCAGCCATCTTGCATTGAAACAGTTGCAATTTAATCCAACAGACATTCCTTGCTCCCCGTCGTTGTCTCGCCTGACCTGTCTCTTCATTTTACTGTTTCTGATTACTGAATCTCCTTCCAGCCTCGCACTTGTCTCCCTGCTGTTGAGGATCCCACCACTCCCCAAACCCAGCCAATCTAGTTGAAATCCTCCCTTGCAGCAGTTGCAAACCTGCCTGCCAGGATATTGGTCCCCTTCCAGTTCAGGTACAACCCGGCCTTCCTGAACACGTCACATTGCCCCACAAAAGATCCCAGTAATCCAAAAATCTCTGCCCCCTGCACCAATTCTTTAGCCACCCCTTTATCTGCCATCTCCTCCTGTTCTTACCCTCACTAGCACGGAGAACTGGAAGTAAAGTGGATATTACCACTGTTATGGTCCTGTCTTTTCTCCTTTTCCCTAGCTCTCTATAATCACTCTGCAGGATGTCATCACTATTTCTACCTGTGTTACTCTGTCCTTTGTACCAATGTGCACAATGACCTCTGGCTGCTTCCCCCCACTCCCACCCCCGGTGAGAACATTCTGCAGCAGCTCTGAGACATCCTGGACCCTGGCATGTGGGACGCTACACACCATTCCGGATTCCCATTTGCAGCCACAGAATCTCCTGTCTGTTCCCCTCACCATCGAGTCGGATAATTACTTCTTTAGTTATTCTACTTGCACAGCATTCTGACAATGGGAATTCTTCATGAAACAGTTGAATTTGGCTGAATTGTTTTGCTTCAGGCAATGGGGAGATTCCAATGAATCCTCATCAGGCATCTTCCATAAGTGGGAAAGACGACTGGGCTTTTTTTCACTCCCAAATATTGCTGTGATGAGCGATAGGGAAAGAGAAAGGGAGCAATAGAATGTTTCTCCACAGATAGGCTACATTTTCCATCTGTAAGTTAAATCAGTAACGTTATCAGTCCCACACTGAACTCCGTGAGCTCTTCTTGAACATTGTCCAAACTATATGACTCCATTACATTCGCGACTCCAGGTCAGTGCGTTATTGCAGAATCAATTCATTCACAATAAATGGTCATACTTGTTTTGAAGATGTGTTAATATGTGCTTGCATAATGTAAAAATAGGCGTTTCATGTCTTCACAATATCTGTGTTAAAATGAATATTCTAAAACATATGCAGTAATTGCTGGAAAAGTTCAGCCTGTCTGTCAGCATTTAGGAACAGAATTCAGAATTCAATTTTTCTGTCCAATGACTTTTCCTTTGGAACTGACTTATTCTTAAAGTATTTCCCCAGTTTTATTCTTCCACACAAGAAGAAATATCCATCCGGTATTCACCAACTACACTCTTCTCAAGATCTTATATGGTCAATAAAACAACCCTCATTCTCAGGCTGAACTGTTAATTCTTCATAACGTGATGCCTTCGCCCCAAGAATGCATAAAGAGAAACATCTTTCGAAAGCAATTTTGTTTTATTTTCAGTTTTGGCATTTATAACTACACATAATACAACAGATGTAATCTCAGCAATGCCCTGTACTGATGCAGAAAACATCGCTAAGATCATACCCAACACCCCTTGCACGGAGCAGGATCACGACATTTACCTTCCAAATCCTTTGCTATATCTTCAGGTTAATTTGATGTGATTCATGTACTAAGACACACAAATCCCTCTGTAACACTGAGTTCTGCATTCTCCTTGCATTTAAATAAATTTCTGCTGTTTCGTCTTTTCCACAAAACAGAAAATTTCCATCACATATATATTGTACTGTTTTTTTTCTGCTGAAGCTTTGCTCACAGCCATCCTCTGTCTGTATGCCATTGCTTGTTGCTGTGCCCTGCCCAGTCTGCGTCCCATAACAGACGATCTGCCCTTCCATGTCTGTATCCCAATACAGACGCACTGCCTTCAGCCGTCTGTATCGCATTGCAGAGGCTCTGCCCTTCCCTGTCTGTGTCCCATTATCGATGTACTGCCCTCGGTCTGCCATCCTCCGTCTGTATCCCATTGCAGACAGTCTTCCCTCGCCCTGTCTGCATCCCATTGCAGACTCTCTTCCCTCCCCCGGTCTGTATCCCATTGCTCATACTCTGCCCTCCCCCTGTCTGCATCCCACTGTAGACGCTCTGCCCTTCCTTGTCTGTGTCCCACTGCAGACACACAGCCCTCCCCGTCTGTCTCCCATTGCAGACGCTCTGCCGTCCCCTGTCTGCATCCCACTGCAGACGCTCTGCCCTTCCTCGTCTGTATCCCATTGCAGACACTCTGCCCCTCCCCTGTCTGTATCCCATTTCAGACGCTCTGCCCTCCCCCTGTCTGTATCCCATTGCAGACGCTCTGCCCTCCCCCTGTCTGTATCCCATTTCAGATGTTCTGCCCTCCTCCTGTCTGTATCCCATTGCAGACAGTCTTCCGTCCACTGTCTGTCTCCAATTGCAGACGCTCTACCCTCCCCCTGTCTGTATCCCATTGCAGACGCTCTGTCTCCATTTGACATCTTATTGAATGATTATCCTGGTGCATGATCAAACTGAGCTCCATCTCCTTCATCCAGTTCATTCGAATAGATTGTAATTTGTTGATGAGCTCATACAGATCCCTGAAGAACTCCACTCGTTACAGCTTTCCAAACACAAAATGAGTAATGATCTCTACTCTACATTTCCTGACAGCTACCCAGGGTGTCCCTGCTTCTGCATAACAGCCTGGGATGGTTATATGGCGTCCCCCTGTGCTGTGTAATTTACTGAATACTTCATTCTGTTTGGTGCGACCTGTTTGGTGCAGCCCATTTTGCCGCAGACCCATTTAGGCGCAGAACTATTTCAGCGCAGCTCATATTTATTCCTTTTCAGGCTTTGATCAAAGCATTAATCAAAGCAATGAAAATAAAAATAATGTTTATTCCCTTTAGTAAAAATGTTAAAGAGACACTTGAGTAAGTATAACACTGACTCAGAGTTTTCTTTCAGAGCTAAAATGATAATTGGTTTTTCATTTATTCCGATTGAAAACATTAATGAAGCTATTGAACATTTGACTGATGCCCTTCCAGATGAATTGCTATCGCTGCTGGACTGGTTCGAGGATAACTATGGAGGTAGAAGATTACGCAGAGAAAATGGTCGGTGTCCACCGCTTTTTCCAGTTGGAATGTGGAATTTATATGAAAGAACTTTAAACAATGAGGACAAAACAAACAATAATGCAAAAGCTGCCCACAGGAGATGACAATGCGAACTTGATGTGGAAATATATTGAGAGTTTACGAAAAGTTTAGAGAGGAAGGGACATTTACTATGAGCATTTGATAGCAGGGCACGATATTCCTTTGAAATTAAAGAAGCAGATGCTAGAATACAAACACTGGTAAGAAGATTTAGTGAGAGAAATGATGTCGAGTATTTACGACGATTGCCCATAATTTTGAATGAATGTCATGTTTTAGATTTTTTGTAATGAACTTATATCATTTATATTTTTCTTTTTAACATTTTTACTGAAGAGAATAAACATTATTTATATTTTTAGTCTTTCATTAATGCTTTTAACTAAGCCTGAAAAGTGAGAGAGATGAGATTGGAACTCCCAGCGAGTTTAAATTGAGAATTCCTCTTTACTGAACATTGCAGCTTACTTGGTTGGTGGGACGTCGATGTTTCAGAATCTCCACACAAGGTGTCCTGGTCCTCTCTGGCTCTTTCCAGGATCCTCCCCACATGTCGAGGTAGAGGGTGAGGGAACAGATATCGGGCCCTCTAACACCCTGAGTGGCCCTTTATGTCCTATTCCAGGATGTTTCTCTTGGAATGGGAGAAGAGGAGGGATGGAGTGAGGGTGGGAGTGGGTGTCCCTGCTGTTCATGCTGGTATAGGGGAAGGGGGAAGGGTGAGATGTCCGGAGGGAGTCTGACCACAGTGTTGTATCAATGCAGTGGTATTAGTGTGCGGGGCTATTGCGTCAGTGACAGAAAAAAGTGGGGGAAGGAAGGTGCTGAATTCAACAGTGAGTGTGGTCATGCTTGAGCCTTATTTGGAGGTAGAGTGTGAGACTTGTTCGGGGGTAGGTGTTATAACAGGTATACAGTGAGTGCGAGGGAGCAGAAGAATATGGTGACACTTATCCTGGCAAAGTGGGGGGAAAGAATATTGATGCTTGTCCTGTATTGCTGACCAATTCTTCAGATCATCTCAGCGTTGAGGTGAGTCTCCCTGAACGTCTTGTCAAAGTCTATTGGTAATAACGCCACAGACCCTTTCCATCACTTCCCACAGAATCAGTTTGGGTGGATCTTACAAATAGCAAGGTGAAGCAAACATTAGTGTGTTACATATCAAAACCAAATCTGTCACGTAAATACTTTGCAACATATGCTCTGGAAATTAGGTATGCAAGTATATGCAAGGGGGAGCAATGACACAGTGATATTATCACTGGGCTCTTAACTCAGAGACCCAGGTAATATTCTGTGGACATGAATTCAAATCCTGCCATGGTGGAAGTTGAATTTAATATGTATCTGGAATCAAGGGTTTATGATGACCAGGAATCCATTGTCGATGTTGGAAAAACTCATCTGGTTCACTGTTTTCCAGCGACACCCTCATCCTGTGAATGAGTAACAAATAATCGTGAGTGCTGCAGTAATAATAGATGGTCTCAAATTGCACTGAAACTGTGAAGAATAACTTCCGTAAGTGTGTATTAGGTAGGTTGAACAGTATGTTGTGAACCAAACTAGAGAGCACATCTACATCGTCTATGGCTCTGTAGGTGTCTCTCAAAAATGCCTAAACCCACCTAAGCAGTTAAATGCTGGACAGACAGAAGTCAAAGTTAAACATAAATAAATAAAACGAAAAGATGCAGCGGGCCTGGTGATCAGACACAGACGGCCTCGGGAGCCCAGCAATTCCTATACTGCCAAAACACAGCATAAGCATCGAGCTTGTGAAGAGAAAGAATTATCTCGCTTCCTCACCTCTATGTTTACAACTGGAGATGTGCCATTAACCCAATAATCATCGATATCAAAATCCCACCCACACCAAGTATTATTATGATATATCAGAGTTACCGTGAAATGGGGTTAACGGGGTACTGTTTGTTCAGTGACTGCGATTAATATCAGTCTTCCTGGATCTAACTGGGTCACTGGAGGATTTTCCTCTTCCATAATTAGGGACTTCTTTCAACTTGTTCTGCCATAGTATTCGGCGCAGCGTCAACCTCAACAAGATTGTGATCAGTAGCTACAGAGGAAGAGAGAGGAATCAGAATCTGAGAGCATTAGAATGCTCCAACAATGGATCCGAATCTGAGAACATTAGACTTGAATGTCACAACAATGGACAGGGTTTTATCCTGGGGTCTTTCCTGGCTTTCTTGGGATTGGGCATGTTTAGAGTTGCGGATACTAGCCGTACTGATGATAATTCAAGCTGGGTACTATCCCATCCTCGCTATTATTGGTGTTCCTGGTAAGTCCACCTCTGTCAATTCTATAAATGATGCTGAATGTTATTGCTATTCTGGTTGATTATATTTAACAACTACATAAACTTTCAGTCACCAATGCCACTTCCTTCTCATGCATTTCCAAAATACATAATCATAAACATCTGAGAAGGAATAAGACTGTTCTGAACCTTGAGTCTCCTTTCTACCGTGAACTGTTTTATGTCTCCATATTCTCTGTGTGATCAAACCTACCGACACCCACCTACACAATATCCCCAATCTCCAACTCTGCCTGAGTTCTGTTGCTGACTTCGCCATCACCTCCCCCTTCGTTAACAACAGATTTTA
Source organism: Chiloscyllium punctatum (assembly GCF_047496795.1). NCBI lineage: Eukaryota > Metazoa > Chordata > Chondrichthyes > Orectolobiformes > Hemiscylliidae > Chiloscyllium > Chiloscyllium punctatum. The sequence goes on from NC_092772.1 coordinate 40,875,242, forward strand.
TGGCTCCAGTTCTCTTCTGACCTCTCTTCCAATTACAAATAGTTTGACCACAAACGTGTTCTTGTCTCTACAGTAACTTCATAACAGGGACTCTTAAACAGAGTAATAATGTCACTGACTGTGTAATTCAGAGGCACAGGTTATGAATCTAAAAGCATTGTCTGAAATCCTACCACAGCCAATGATTAAATTTAAACTCCAATATCAAAAATTGGAATGAAGCCTAATTTCACGCATGGCAACCATAAACCATCAGGATTTCTTTTCTTATTTTATTGATAACCTTTGGTAAAGAAACCTAACATGAGTTCCCTCTCTGAACTAAGTGTCACCTCAGTTCCACAACAATGTGGTTGCCTCCTTTTGCCTTGATAAATGGCCGAATGGTCAAGGGCAGTTAGAATGGACAACAAATGCTCGTCTTGCCAGTGATGCTGGAATCCCGCAAAACAACAACATTAAAGGTGAAATAACCAAGGAAATGGGGACGCTGGCGATCTGAAATAAAATCCCCCACCGTCTGAAAGAATGTTGGAGAATCTCAGCAGGTATGGCAGTTTGTCGAAAAAAACCCCACAAATAATGTTTCTAGTTCAGTGAACCTATCAAAACTGAATGCAACTGAGAAATAATATTATTATATCAGGGGTGGATGGTATGGTGAGCGGGAGGTTTGTGTTGAGTGGATGATATCCAGCAATAGAGAGAGAAAGTGACAGAGAAAGAGAGAGAGAGGGAGAGAGAGAGGGAGAGAGAGAGAGGGAGAGAGAGATAGAGAGAGAAAGAGACAGAGAAAGGAAAAGCAAGCAAAAAGATTGCTGATGATGGACTGAAAGGAAAACAGAATGGGAAGTTGTTCTACCTTTTCACATCTTCCTGAATATCATATTTATTACGGGATGTCCTTGCTTACCGTGAGTTATGTTCCCTCTATCTCTCGTATCTGAGTGTGGTGATCAACTCCATCAGCAATTCTTATAGTCGCTGAGATGTGGAGAAATGTAATGTTCCATTGTCAACTGCTTCTTTGGAGAGAGGAACTGTTACTGTGCGACTGTGTAGATATGTAAGAGCTTTCTCAGCCAGGAAGAGAAACTGAGGAGACCAAGGCATTTTCGACACTGAGTGAATGCACTGTGGGTGTGGGGAATTGACTTGCTGCTGTCATCTAGAAAGTCAGTGGAGGTTCTGTGGATGGTGTTCTCAGGATTGTAATGTCAGCTACTGGGTTCATTCAGGGACCCCCGAGGGTCTGGGGACCCCACTCTGAATACTGCATATACAGTGTGGCTGGGTCCATGGTAAACAAATGGAGCTGAGACTACAAAAAGGGAAGCTGTGTAAACTGGGAGGCGTGAGGCACTGTATTTTTCTCTCTGGGATTTCCAGGAACATTTGTCTAAGCTGCACCCATTCAGGTGTAAAGTGTAAAACCAGCTTGTCTCAAAATTGAGGTGGGCACTGAGCTGTATCCCCTCCTTCAGTAAAACTTGTTGCCTCACACCAGGGACAGGACTATGCTGACACTCATGATGAATTAAACTGGATTGATTCTGGAACTATGCAGGCAGCAGTGGGTAATATATCCACCATCTCTGAAGTGCAGTCCTCCAATGTATTCACAAGCTGACTGAAATCATCTGCGTACTGAGAGGAAAGGATTGGTTCCATCTCCACAGGGGAAGGCAGAGAAACCAATTTCCAGAACAGAGTGACTGGTAAAAATTGGAAACTGCAGGAAATCAGAATTAACGAAGAGTATGTCATTGAAAATCTAATTGATTTGAAGTTTCATAAGTTGCTGCATCTGATGAGCTACATCCCAGAGTGATTGAGATGAGAAAAGAGCTAGTGAAAGAATTACTGATTATTCTTCAAAGCTAGTGAGATTCTGGAAAGGATCCTGCAGACTGGAAAGCAGTTATTCTCAACCTAAATATTTGAAACAGGATGGAGAGGGAAAACAGAAAAATAAATAGTTTGATGTCAGCTGTGAGAAAAGAATTTGGAACCTTTTATAAGGAACGTAACAACTGCATAGTTGGAGAATAATGATGTGATTTGTTACATTCGGCCTAGATTCAGGAAAGGAAATGATCTTTGATAAACCTGTTTGTAGAGAAGGTCCGTTGTGACATCGACAGTTGAGAACCAATGGGAGTGGAGTATTTGTAATTTTGGAAGACGCTTGACATGTTTGAATACAGGAGAATGGGGAATGTTAGAGTCCATGGGTAGGTTGGGGTGGAATATATACCACATGGATTAAAAATTGGGTAATGGAGATACGAGAAGAATAGTGTTTTTCTCTGGACTGAATGATCGATGGGTGGCAGCCGGAGCCGTGTTTGGGCAATAGCTATTCACAAGGTATAAAAATGATTCAGTTGTGAACAACAAATATTATCATCTACATTTATATTTATTAAATAGTAGAGAGGTTGGCGAGTGCTTTTGTTGAAAAAGACCTGGATGTCCTTGGTCATAAGTCACTGACATAATTCATATAGAGACAGGAAGTAAATGATATGTGGCTCTTCATGCAAAATGATTGAAGTATAAAAGTTAGAAAATCTTTCCCACTGATCGTGTTTTGTTGAGAGAGTATTTGGTGGATTGTGTAAAGAATTGGTCTGCTTTATAATCAATGATCTCTTTGTCACTGAGAGAGTGCAAAGTAGTTTGACCAGACTAAATACTGGCATGATGTTACCATGAGGAGAGAGTACAGTAACTATGTGCTTAACCTGGAGCGCTGTGAGAGAGGAAGAAGTTTGATGGGTATGGACAGAAACTCATTATTTCCCAAACAGCTGAATAGGGTGAAAATTTCATATGTTTCATTAAATGTTTGATTCACGACAGTTTACACGCATCTGCAGAGCCCCCATGTCGGTTGACAGAGAGGTACAGGCTCTGAATGAACTCTGAAAACTTGAATGTACAATTACTGTGTGACACTTTGTACACAATCCTGTCAGCAGCCACAATACCTTCATTCTGAAACAGTTAGTTATTCCCCAACAGCTTCTGACCTCCACGGAGACCATGGGTCTGCTTTCTTGGAGATGGAAGGTAACTTGGAGAATGGCTAAAAAATGTTGGCTTCATTCCGACTGCCAGAAAACCATGTTAAAGTAACACATATGTACCATGAGTAATTAAGCCATGTGGATCAATTTGGAGCAGTCTGTCTGTGTAGCACCTGCTCCATTTGTTTGTGATGGTGGAGCATCTCTGACATTTTCCTGTTCCTGTGTTAGTGGCTTGACAATCTGAATAACCTCTTCCTGTTCCTTTGTAAGTGACTCCGGGTGTGAAATGGTTCTTTCTGTTCCCATGTAAGTGACATGTGGGAGAGAGCAGACTTCCACGTTCCTGTGCAATAGGCAGGAGGGGATGAATGGTCTACCTTCTTCTTGCCCAGTAGTTTTGATGGGATGAATGGCTTCACCACTTTCTTGTGAAACCAGATTGAGGTACTGAATGAACTCCTTTTACTGGTCAAATGTACAGTTCTGTTACATAAATGTTACCCAGACTTTAACAGCGCGATATTGAATGTTGTCCAAGTCTTGCTGCACATGGTTTCAAGACCTGAAGAGGGACAACTTGTTCTGAACATTTTGTAGACTTCAGTGAATGCCCCCTCTTCTGCTGGCACGGTGGCTCAGTAGCTAACACTGCTGCCTCACAGCACCAGGGTCCCAGGTTCGAGTCCAGCCTTGGGAAACTGTCTGTGTGGAGTTTGCACATTCCTCACTTGTCTGCATGAGTTTCTTCCGGGTGCTCCGGTTTCCTCCCATCATCCAAAGATGTGCACGCCAGGTGAATTAGCCATGCTAAATTGTCCATAGTGTTACGTGCATTAGTCAGAGGGAAATGTGTCTGGGTGGATTACTCGTCGGAGGGTCGGTGTGGACTGGTTGGGCCGAAGTGCCTGTTTCCACACTGTAGGGAATCGAAACTGCTCAGTTTGGACTCAATGGGCTGAATAGTCTCCTTCCACACACTGTAGGGATTCTATGATGACAAACTGGAGATACCTGGGTTTAGGAACCTACGCTGAGGATCTCCTGCAGATTGTGTCCCACGGCTGAGATGATTGATGCCCACCAATGATAATCATCTTCCTTTGTGCCGTGAATGACTCCAAAAAGTGTAGACATCGTAATTAATTCTCATTAAGTGCGATTTTGTTCAGGTTCCTTGATATCATTCTCAGTCAAATACTGCCTTGAGTTCAGGGCCAGTCTCTCTTACCTGAGCCCCTGCGTTACCTCTTTTGTTCATATCAATAGGTCATGGTGCTGAAGCAGAGAACGTTTTCTTCAAATAGAGGGTAGTGAAAGTCAGGAATTCTCTTACACAGAGAGCTACATCACGGAGAGAGACCAGTGGTGTCCGGCAGGGATCAGGTCTGGGACTTCTGATCTTTGTTTCCTTTATAAATGACTTGGATACGGGTGTTGAAGAGTGGGCTAGTAAGTCTGCCGATAACGCAAAGGTGGTTGGAGTGGTACAGAATGTAGATGGCTATTGTAGGTTGCAACGGGACATCGATATAATGCAGAGCTTGGCTGAAAAGCGGCAGATGGAGTTCAAACTGAAATGATTCACCTTGCAAGCTCGAATGTGATTGTAGATGTAGAATACATGGTAAAAGGGAGGATTCTTGGCAGTGTGGAGGAACAGAAGGATCTTGGGATCCGTGTCCACAGATCCCACAAAGTTGCTACCCAAGTTGATCAGGTTGTTAAGAAGGTGTATGTGTGTTGGCTATCTGTTGCAGGGGGGTTGAGTTTAAGAGCCGCGAGGTTATGCTGCAGCTCGATAGAGCCCTACTCAGACCGCACAGGGAATATTGTGTTCAGTTCTGGTCTCCTCATTATAAGAAGGATAAGAAAGCTTTAGAGAGGGTAAAGAGGAGATTTACCAGGATGCTGCCTGGACTGGAGAGCAGGTCTTATGAAGAAACCATGAGGGAGTGAGGGCTTTTCTCACTGGAGGTTTACAACATGATGAGAGGCATAGAGAGAGTGAATAGCCAGAAACATTTTCCCAGGACAGAAATGTCTATCAGTAGGTGGCATAATTTTAAGTTAATTGGAGGAAGGTTTAGGGGAAATATCGGGGTAGATGCTTTACACAAAGAGTGGTGGGTGTATCGAATGCACCGCCAGCAGTCTTAGTAGAGTCAAATACTTAGATTTAGATTACTTAAAGTGTGGAAACAGGCCCTTCGGCCCTACAAGTCCACACCGACTCGCCGAAATGCAACCCACCCATACCCTTTAAGACACTCATGGATAGGCACAAGGAACAAGGTGAATGGAAGCATGTAGGTTAGTCTGATCTTAGAGTAGGATAAACAGCACAACGTCGAGGGCTGAAGGTCTTAAGTGCATGCATGTAGAATTCTGAGCTCAAAACCTGCATGAATTCATATAAAACTCCGTTATCTAACTTTTTAGATTAGAATCAAACTAAACATCATGGCATAGACAGAGAACACAGGGGGCCAACACCTTCATCAAATTGTCTAGCTATCACCATTGTTTACAGCTAACCTGAGAATGCAACTTTAAAAAAAAAAGGTTTTGAGATTTACAGATGAAAGAAGTGAAACTATCACTGTATTCTAACAGATAAAAGGCTTAACAATCAATTTTTAATGTATAATTTTAGTTACATCTCACTGTAAATTTCTGCTATAAATTCTGTGTGAGGATTGAGCCCTCCACTATATCCTGATGAATGAGCGACGCTCCGAAAGCTAGTGTGCATCCAATTAAACCTGTTGGACTATAAACTGGTGTTGTGTGATTTTTAACTTTGTACACCCCAGTCCAAAACCAGCATCTCCACATCAGTACTGTTCTTTGTTCTGTATTCTATGGAAGTGCTCAAGAAGACTTGGATATTAAGGAGGATTTGAGACTTGGAGCAGGTCAGCCTTGATCTTAGTGAAGGGCAAGGCAGGCTTGGGATGTGAATGACCTGCCCCTGTTTCTGACGTTCTCCCATTCTGTTATTGGAAAGTTAGCACGTGTTATTTTTCTGGAAGGTCTTTTATGGAATGTTGCAATCAGGGAGACCAGCTGATTTTTGTGAGCTATCGCTGGATGAGATTTGGGGGCTGTATTCACACTGAATCTGGTTCGACAACATATTCAACAAATGAAGCACAAGTTACAGAGAAGGGAAGCTCTGTAAAGAGAGATGACCGCCCTCTTTCATATCTAGCCTGGGTCTTCCAATTACATTTTCCAAATCTCCCAAACCGAGTGGGACAGTCTCGAGGGTCCGAACTGTTTGCTCTATTTCTGTGCACCATGCTATAACAATAAGTGGACTCTAACTGCTCCTGTCTAGCAGGTTAGAAGGGTTGAATGGAACACAGAAACATGGGACTGAGGAGCAGGAGTGGGTCATTAGAGAATTTGAGCCTTCTCCACCAGGCATTAAGATTGTGGCTGATCAGATTGTGGTCTCAGCCTCATCGTCCTGTCTGTGTCCCATTATCTGTGACCCACTTCTCTGTCAAATCTTTAACTAACTCAGCTGTGAATACTTGTGATCGGAGAGGCATCACAAACTTCCGGGGAAGAGAATTCCCATTCGAATGGCCCTTTTAGAATTTTTCCCCATCCCGCTGTGAGAATAAGAGAATCATACAGAGTGGAAACAGATCCTTTTGTCCAAATTGTCCACGCCAATCTGTCATCTTAAACAGATCTCTTCCCACTTGCCAGCATTTGCCCACATCCCTCTTAACCATTCCTATTTATTTACCTATCCAGATACATTTTAAATGTGTAATTGTACACCCTTTCACCAGTTCCTCTGACAGTACACCCACCAGACTCTGTATGAAATAGTTTCCCCTCAGGTCCCTTCTAAGTCTTTGCCCTGTCACCTTCACACTATGCCGTCTAGTTCTGGGTGCCCCGACACTGGGAAAAAGATCTTGCCCATTCAGACTATCCATGTCCCTCGGGACTTTTTTAAACCTCTGTCATGTCACCATTCAGCCTCTGACAGTCCAGGGGGAAAAGCCTCAACCTGTTCATTATTTCCCTGTAGCTCAAACCCTCAGCTTCCAGAAAATCCTTGTAAATCTTTTCTGCACCTTTTCAAGCTTCGCAACATTCATCTTCTAGCAGAGTCAACTGACATGTAAACAGTATTCTTAAAGTGGCTCACCTACATACAAGCACAACTCGCTACCCCTACTCCTATACTCAATGTTCTGACCGATGAAAGCAAGCATGCCAACTACGTTCCTCACCACTCTACCGAACTAAACTCTACTTTCAAGTAACTATGAATCTTCACCCGTAGATCTCTTTGTTCAGCAACATTCCCCAGGGAACTGCCCTGCATAAACTTACCAAAATGCCAAACCTCACAAATATCTAAATTGAACTCCATCTGCCAGTCCTTGGCTCATTGTTGGTCAAGGATCCCGTTACATTCTGAGATGATCTTCTTCACTGTCCACTGTACCACGATGGTGATGTTATCTGTAAACTTATGAACCATGCCTCTGATAATCACATCAAATTTATTCATATCCATGAAAAAAAGCAGTGAGCTCAGCACTGATTCTTTCAGCACACCGCTGGCCATAGGTCTCCAGTCTGGAAAACAATCTATTACCTTCAATCCAAATTTGTATCCAATTGGTTAGCTTTTCCTAGATTACATATAACCTAATTTTAGTAATCTATCTACGATGAGGTACCGTATTAAATGCCTTGCTGAAGTCTATGTAAACAATATCTACCACAGTGTCTTCTTCAATCTTCTTTGTCACCTCTTCATAATACTCAATCACATTAATTAGACATGATTTCCATCACACAAATCCATATTGACTGATCCTAATCAGTCCTTGTCTTTCTAAATAGATGTAAATCCTATCCCTCAGAATCCACTCCAACGAACTCCTCGACACTGACACTGGCTGATTGAGTCCATAACTCCCTGTGATTTTTTGGCTTACTGCTCCCTTTTCTAGCCCCAATCTTCCACTGGCCACAATAAATATTTATAACTAGGTTGGTCATAAGGCCAATGATATAGTTCTCAGAGTGTGTCAGGATCAGTGTTAGGAACAAGTTAGGCATATTTCTTTAACCTACTAAACCAACACGTTTATGACCAAAACAAAATTGCTCAAACTATGATGGAAAGAGAATGACGAGAGGATATTGCAAATATGTACATTGATATTTCCCTTTGGAAAATACTGAGAAACGCGCACGCGCGCGCGCGCGCACACACACACACACACACACGTATTGTTGATAGCAAACTGAAAAGCAAAATATCTGCAAAGTTAACTTGAAAGTGGAGGAAACTCCAAATATGATTCGAACTCATGACCAAAGGAAAGATGAGAGTTTGACCCAAATGCTGTTCTATTTGTAGGGTCATCAAGTCCTACAGCATGGAGAGAGGCAGAGAGGCCCTTTGGCCCAAAATCGTCCATGCTGACCCAAATATCCAACTACACTAAACTCATTTCCCAGCACTTGGCCCATAGCATTCTTGTCCTTTCCTGTCCATGTACTTGCCCAAATGCCGGTTAAATATCATTCATATAAATGCTTCAACCACTTCCGTTGGCAGCTCATTCCCTTTGTGTACCACTCTCTGTGTAAAACATTTTCCATCAGTTTCCCTTTTATTCATTCCCCTCTCAGCTTAAACGGATGCCCACTCCTCTTCAATTCCTCAATTCTATCCATTTATTCTCATTTATTCTCATTTATTCTCTGCAATGGGATACAGACCCTCTCCCTGTCTGTATCCCATTGCAGACGCTCTGACCTCCTCCTGTCTGTATCACATTGTAGATGCTCTCCCCTCCCCTGTCTGTCTCCCATTGCAGACGCTCTGCCCTCCCCTTGTCTGTATCCCATTGCAGATGCTCTGCTCTCCTCCTGTCCCTATCCCATTGCAGACGCTATGTCCTCCCTCTGTCTGAATCCCATTGCAGATGCCCTGCCATTCCCATCTGTACCATTGCAGACGCTCTGCTCTCCCCCGTCTGTATCCCACTGCAGTCAGTCTTCCTCTACTGTCTGTATCCCATTTCAGATGCTCTGCCCTCCCCTCTGGATGTATTCCATTGCAGACGTTCTACCCTCCCCCTATCTGTATCCCATTGCAGATGCTCTGTCTCCATTTGACATCTTATTGAATGACTATCCTGGTGCATGAGCCAACTGAGCCCCATCTCCTTCATCCGGTTCATTAGAATAGATTGTAATTTGTTGATGACCTCATACAGATACCTGAAGAATTCCACTCGTTACAGCTTTCCAAACACAAAATGAGTAATGATCTATACTCTGTATTTCCTGACAGCTACCCAGGGTGTCCCTGCTTCTGCATAACAGCCTGGGATGGTTATATGGCGTCCTCCTGTGCTGTGTAATTTACTGAGTAATTCATTCTGTTTGGTGCGACCTGTTTGGTGCAGCCCATTTTGCCGCAGACCCGTTTAGGCGCAGAACAAATTTCAGCGCAGGGCATATTTATTCCTTTTCAGGCTTCGATAAAAGCATGAATCAAAGCAATAAGAACATAAATAATGTTTATTCCCATCAGTAAAAATGTTAGAAAAGACACTTGAGTAAGTGTAACATTGACTCAGAGTTTACTTTCAGAGCTAAAATGATAATTGGTCTTGTATTTATTCACATTGAAAACATTCATGAAGCTATTGAACATTTGTCTGATGCGCTTCCAGATGAACTGCAACCGCTGCTGGACTGATTCGAGGATAACTATGGAGGTAGAAGATCACGCAGTGGAAATGGTCAGCGTCCACCGCTTTTTCCAGTTGGAATGTGGAATTTATATGAAAGAACTTTAAACAATGAGGACAAAACAGACAATAATGCAGAAGCTGCCCACAGGAGATGACAATGCGAACTTGGAGTGGAACGTCCAGTTATTTGGAAATATATTGACAGTTTACGAAAAGTTCAGAGAGGAAGGGACATTTACGATGAGCATTTGATAGCAGGGCACGATATTCCGTGGAAATTAAAGAAGCAGATGCTTGAATACTCGTAAGAATATTTCGTGAGAGAAATGATGTCGAGTATTTGTGAGGATTGCCCATCATTTTGAATGAACATCATGTTTTAGATTTTTTCTTAATGGACTTATATCGTTTATTTTTTCTTTTTAACATTTTTACTGAAGAGAATAAACATTATTTTTTATTTATAGTCTTTCATTAATGCTTTTAACTAAGCCTGAAAAGTGAGAGAGATGAGATTGGAACTCCCAGCGAGTTTAAATTGAGAATTCCTCTTTCCTGAACATTGCTGCTTACTTGGCGGGTGGGATGTCTATGTTTCAGAATCTCCACACAAGGTGTCCTGGTCCTCTCTGGCTCTTTCCAGGATCCTCCCCATATGTCGAGGTAGAGGGTGAGGGAACAGATATCGGGCCCTCTAACACCCGGCTTGGCCTTTTATGTCCTATTCCAGGATGTTTCTCCTGCAATGGGAGAAGAGGAGGGACGGAGTGAGGGTGGGAGTGTGTGTCCCTGCTGTTAATGCTGGGAAAGGGGAAGGGGGAAGGGTGAGATGTCCGGAGGGAGTCTGACCACAGTGTTGTATCCATGCAGTGGTATTAGTGTGCGGGGCTATTGCGTCAGTGACAGAAAAAGTGGGGGAAGGAAGGTGCTGAATTCAACAGTGAGTGTGGTCGTGCTTGAGCCTTATTTGGAGATAGAGTGTGAGCCTTGTTCGGGGGTAGGGGTTATAACAGATATACAGTGAGTGTGAAGGAGCAGAAGAATACGGTGACACTTATCCTGGCAAAGTGGGCGGAAAGAATATTGATGCTTGTCCTGGAATGCTGACCAATTCTTCAGATCATCTCAGCGTTGAGGTGAGTCTCCCTGAACGTCTTGTTCCAAGTCTATCAGTAATAACGCCATAGACCCTTTCCATCACTTCCCACAGAATCAGTTTGGCTGGATCTTACAAATAGCAAGGTGAAGCAAACATTAGTGTGTTATGTATCAAAACCAAATCTGTCACGTAAATAATTTACAACATATGTTCTGGAAATTAGGTATGCAAGTATATGCAAGGGGGAACAATGACACAGTGATATTATCACTGATCTCTTAACCCAGAGACCCAGATAATATTCTGGGGACATGAATTCAAATCCTGCCATGGCAGATGGTGGAATTTGAATTCAATAAGTATCTGGAATCAAGGGTTTATGATGATCAGGAATCCATTGTCGATTGTTGGAAAAACTCATCTGGTTCACTGATGTCCTTGAGGGAAGGATTGTGCTGTCCTTACCTGGTGTGGCCTGCATGTGACTGCAGACTCGAGACAACACTACTGACTGTTAACTGCCCTCTGGCATGGGCAATTAATACTGGTTATCCAGCGACACACTCATCCTGTGAGGGTGCTGCAGTAATAATGGATGGTCTCAAGTTGCACCGAAACTGCAGTGACTACTAATACTGTGAAGAATAACTTCCGTTAGTGTGTATCAGGTCGGTTGAACAGTATGTTGTGAACCAAACTAGAGAGCAGGTTATTTCAGATTTGGTGTTGTGTGGTCAGGAGGACTAATTAATAACCTTGCTCTGAAGCAGCTTTGGAGGAATAGTGACATCAATATGTTGCATTTATACACAGTGTCTGAACACAATATCGAATGTTTGAACATTCTGGTCAAACATCATGGAAGCCCGGAGGCTGGAGGGTCAAGTTCACTCCAAAGAATTGGTGAAGTACAATATAACATTCAATGGGAGAAGCAATGATTGTGAGACTCATAGAGTCCGACAGCACGGAGAAAGGCCCTTCAGCCCAAACTGGTCCATTCCGAACAAAATGTCCATTCACATTAACCCCATTTCCCTGCCCTTGCCCTATATCCATCTTATTCTTTCCTATCCGTGTATTTGTCCAAATGCATTTTAAATTTTGTGAATGTACCTTCCTCAACCACTTCTGCTGGCAGCTCATTCCATATGTATACCACCCTGTGTGTAAAAGAAATTGCCCCTCAGGTTCCCTTTTACTGTTTCCCCTCGGATCTTAAATTGATGCCCACTAGTTCATAGGTTGCACAATCCTGTGGAAAAAAAGACTGAGTGCATTCACTCTATCCGTGCTTCTCATGATCTTATACACTTCTATCAGATCCCCCTCTGTCTCATACACTCTAAAGTAAAAACTCCTATCTTGCCCAACCTCTCACTATATCTCAGACCATTCAGTCCGGGCAACATCCTTGTAAATTTCTTCTGCACTAGTTCCAGTTTAATAACATTCTTCCTATAGCAAAGTGAACAACACTGAACATAACAGTACCAGTATTGCCTCACCACCATCCTGTATAACTGCAACACAACTCCCTAATTTCGATACTCATTACTCTGACTGATGAAGGCCAGTGTGCCAAATGCTTTTTTCACTGCCCTATCTCCCTGTGACTCCACGTTCTGAGAACCTTGAACCTGAATTCAAAGATCCCTTTGTCTCAATACACTCCTTAAGACCCTGTCATTCACCATGAAACTCCTGCCTTGATTTGACTTTCTAAAATGCAAGAACTGACACTTATCTGTAAATATATTTACAATATACATGCATGAAACAAACAGTAATAGTCCCAGAACTGACTCCTGAGACATTCCACTCGTCACAGGCCTTCAGTCCGATAAGCATGCTTCCACTATTACTCTATGTTTCCTACCATCAAGCAAATTTTGCATCTGATTTGCCAGCTCCCCCTCAATTCCATATGATCTAAACATCCATGTGGAACCTTACTGGAGGCCTTACTGAAATCCATGTACACTACGTATACCACCATGCCCTTATCAAAGTTACTGGTCATTTCACCAATGCACTCTCACAAATTTTTAAGCCATGATCCCCCATGCACAAAGACGTGCTGACTGCTCATATTCACACCCTGCCTTTCCAAATGCATGTATATCGTCTCTCTCTCAGAATCTTCTCAAGAAACCTACCGACTAGAGATGTCAGGTTTACTGGTCTATAGGTCCCAGGTTTTTCTTTGTAGCTCTTCTTGAATAAAGGCACAGCATTCGCTACCCTCCAGTCGTCCGGGACCTCACCCGTTGGCTACCGATGATACAAAAGTACCAACCAGGGTCCACACTATTATTTCTCTGTCCTCGTGCAGTGTTCCTGAATAGATCTGGTCAGGACCAGGAGATTTATAGAAATAATGCATAGTCTGAAAGATATATTTACTTATTTCAGATGAAAACACCCAAGGGTGAGTAATTGACTTAATGATGACTAACATAACAAATTAAAGAATATATTAATCACATGAAGTGACTTCAGAAAAATTCCAGACATTGTGGAATCCTAAGAATTCACAGAAAATTGAAATCCAGAAAAGGAGGGCCATGAAACTGATGAGGAAATCAAAAAGTCAACATGCATGCAAACAAACAGGAACACAAGGACTGCAAAAATCTATGATCTATATTTCAAAAGAAAAAAAATTGTCAAATGTGGAAATTTGCAATCGGGAGAGACGAGATTACGGTGAATAATAGGGAAATGGCAAAGCAAATTACCAGTTACTTTACATCTGTCTTAATGGAGTAAGATCCAGAAAATCACCCAGAAATACGAAATGATCGTATACGACTTGTGGAAGTAAAGACATAAAGTCAATTCGTATCAGTAAAAAGGCAATATTGAACATGCAGCTGGATTTAGCATTGCTAACCTTGACAAACCAGATGTACTTCATAACAAAATCTTCAGAAATAAATCACAAATAGAAATATTGATTGCATTGTCGATGACTGCGTTTTATTTTCCTGTACATTCTGCAGAGTCTGGAAACTGGTGTATATAATTATATATTAGTAAACGTGATCCAACCACTATAGATGAATGGTAGGGATCCAAGCATCTACAAAAAGGAAGAAGAGATAGTGTGGAGAACTGCTGACAAATTAACTTGACATTTGTCGGGAAACTGTTGGAATCTATCATATAGGATGTGATATTGGATATTTAGACATTAACATCAAACTTTGAGAGACTCAGTATGCATTTCTGAAAGGGAAATCATACTTGACAAACTTTGGAATTGTTTGAAGTTGATTCTTCATAGATAATGGGGATCCAGTAGAATTGACATATTTTAGATTATCAGAAGGCTTTCTATAAGAACTCACACAGTGAGTTCGAAAATGAAATGATGTGAAGGGTATTTGGAGGAATATATATAAGTGGAATCTTAAAGTTTGGTTTGCCTTCCTTTAAGGGAGTCAGAATATAGATGAAAAGACATGTTGAAGCAGTTTCACAGAGTGTTGGTGAGACTGTACCTGGAGTATTGAGAACAGTTTTGGTGACCAAATCTAAGAAAGAATATCCTGACCACAAAGGAGGTGTAATGGGCATTATCCAGATAAATCCCTCAGATGCTGAGATTGCGTGATGAGAAACTCGGCCTGTGTTCTGAAGAGTTTCAACGAATCAGCTGTGGGTCACTGTGAACTTTATAAAACTCACAAAACATACAGCAAGTTGGAAATTAACAGAAAATTTATCAGGCTGTCTAACCCTTTTTCAAGGCAAATAATGACAGGATAAGGGACAAACCATTGAAGACTGCAATAAGGAGGAAAGTCTGCGTGTGGAGAGGACTGACTAACACAGGGGCAAGGCAGGACAAAAGAAATAAAGAAAAAAGAATACAAGCATGGACTACTTTCTAAACGGTGAGAAAATTCATAAAGCCAAAGTACAGAGGGATCTGGGAGTGCTAGTTGCGGATTCTCTAAAGGTAAACATGCAGTTTTAGTCCGTGATTAAGAAAGCTAATGCAATGTTGTCAATTATCTCAAGTGGGTTGGAATATAAAAGCACCGTTGCACTACTGAGACTGTATAGAGCTCTGGTTAAGCCCCATTTGGAGTACAGTGTCCAGTTTTGGTCCCCACACCTCAGGAAGGACATACTGGCACTGGAGCGTGTCTGGCGGAGATTCACACGGATGATCCCTGGAATGATAGGTCTAACATATCAGGGACGGCTGAGGATCCTGGGATTGTATTCATTGGAGTTTAGAAGATTAAGGGGAGATCTAATAGAAACTTACAAGATAATACATGGCTTGGAGAGGGTGGACGCTAGGAATTTTTTTCCGTTCGGCGAGGAGACTACGACCGGTGGACACAGACTTAGAATTAGAGGGGATAAATTCATAACAGAAATGCGGAGACATTTCTTCAGCCAGAGAGTGGTGGGCCTGTGGAATTCATTGCTGCAGAGTGCAGTGGAGGCTGGGACGCTAAATGTCTTCAAGGCAGAAATTGATAAATTCTTGATGTCACAAGGAATTAAGGGCTATGGGGAGAATGCGGGTAAGTGCTTTTGAAATGCCCATCAGCCATGATTGAATGGCGGAGTGGACTCGATGGGCCAAATGGCCTTACTTCCACTCCTATGTCTTATGGTCTTATGGTCTTATGGACACGATTGCAGAGAATCCCCAGATAACCTACAAGTGTGTCAAGCGGAACAGAATAACCAGTGAACACGGAGGACTCATTAGTGACTTGCCAAGTTGCATCTAAATCAACTTTAGTAGTAGGAAAAGAGGAGAGTGGTAGAAGGCTGTTTGTGTGAGTGGAGGCTAGTGTCCAATGATGTACCAATGGGCATCCGTGCTAGGTCACTTATTATTTGTGATTCGGAGGTGCTCATGTTGGCGTGCGGTGGACAAATCTAAAAATAAAATAACACCAGACATAGTCTAACAGGTTTATTCGGCAGCACTAGCTTTTGTAAAGCTGCTTCTTCATCACCGTGCACAACCACGTGATGTAACTGATGTTGAGAGATTTTTATCCTGATCATTTGTGGTATTCATAGATGATGCAGCTGTGAATATGGACGGGGGGGTGGGGTGTGCAATAAATAAGTTTGTATTTGATACAAAAATTGGCCGAGTGGTTGGCAGTGAGGAGGAAGGCCTTATGTTACAGGTAGATACTGATGGAATGGTCAGATGGTCAGATCAATGGCAGATGGAATGTAACCCTGATAACTATGAGGTGATGCAACTTTGGAAGAAGGAACCAGACAGGGGAGTACTCAATGTATGGCAGCACACTAGAAAGCTCAGAGGGTGCTTCTCCACACATCGCTGAATGTGATTGTACAGGTTAATACACAATCTGGGAAAGGCTAGGGGAATGTAAACATAGCCTTTATGAATCGAGGCATAGATTATAAGAACTATGCAGAACTTTGGTGAAGGCAAGATGTAATACTGTGTGTAGGTCTGGGAACACCATTACAGGAAGGATGTGATTGTAGTGAAGGCGGTGCAGAGATGTTCCCTTGGATGGAGCATATCAGCTATGGAGAGAGGCTGAATAATCTCAGGTTGTTTAGTTTGGAGGAGAGAAGGCTGCGAGGTCTGTGATTCAGAAGGATAGGATTACGAGGTGCATGGACAAGGTGGATAGACAGCAACTGTTGCTGTTACACTTGGGCCACACTTTAAAAGTGAAGGATTTACGGTTTAGTGAAGATTTGAGAATTGTTTTTCAACCAGAGCGTGTTGGGGTCTGGAATGCACTTCTTGAGAGTGGAGTTGTCATGCTAACCTCAAACCATTAGAAACGACACTTTTGTGCACTTCAAATGCTTTAAGATTCACGGCTAAGGTCTTGTGTCGGAAAATGGGCCGAATGTAGACTGTGCTGTATTTCTGGTAGTACAGAGTCTGTGCTTCTGTGATTGGATGGCTGTGGAAGGTCAATCATTGAGTAGCTTAAGGTAGGAATTGATGGGTTTCTGAAGATTATCTTAACAAAGTTGATAAGAGAGAACTTTTAATATTTTCTGGAAATATGTCAATGGCAAAACTAAGAGAAAAAAGTTGCAGATTTCTTACAATCTGATACCAACTAATTGAGGACGGGGAAATGGCAGAACTATGGAGCAAATACTTTAATTATGCCTTCACAGAAGAAAACAAAACCAAAAAGAAAACTTCCTAGCAATACTCGGGAACTTTGGTCTTGTGAGAAAAGGGGAATAGAATGAAAATAACATCTAAACAGTTCAGAGAAAGTATTGGACTGAAATTAATGGGCATCGACAAAGTCAACAGAGATTTCTGAAATGGGAATCATATTTGAGAAAGTGGCTTTTAGTAAAATTATGGAGGAGGTATCAATGCCACGCGAGTGGAATTTCAGAAAGATTTTTGATAAAGCCCCAAGCCTATTGTGAAAATTCGAATCCTATGGGACTCATACAAATATATGGTCATAGATTTAGAATGGGAGAGCTGGCAGGAAACAGTGAGTAGGAATAAACAATGCTTTATTTTTAAATGGAAGGCTTGGACGATGTTGTAAGAATCGTCTCTTGGGCTCCAGCTATTCCCAATACACATCATATATTTGGGTGAGGGGCGCAAATGAAATATTCCCAAGTCTGCTGACAGCATTAAACGGTGTCAGCCTGTGAGTGGATGAGGAGGATGTAAAAAAGTTCCAAGGTGATTGAGACAAGTGAAGTGACTGGGCAAATACGTGGCAGGTGGAGAGTAATGGGGGAGATGAGATGTTGTGTACTTTGATGGGAACAATGGACTGGCAGCCTCTCATTTGAAAAAGGAGTGGTTGAAAAATGTTACACTATAAATTAACTTAAGCCGTATTATTGTTTATTTCTGCGTAGCCCTCCGAGTTCATGTGTGACAGTGAGTTCTGAAGCCATAAGTCAATACTGGGAATGGCATTGGCACGCTGACCATTGTATGTAGGCCCAGCACGTGGGGAACTGTAACTTTGAAATGAATCTGGATCTCGCTGTACACCAATCACTTAAAGCAATCTTGCAGGACCAGAAAGCAGGAAGGAAGATAAATGCTGTATTCACCTTCATTTCAGGGGGATTTGAGTACAGGAGTAAATGTATCTCACTGCAGCTGCACAGGGCCTTGGTGAGACCCCATCTCGAACATTGTGCAGTATTGTGTGCAGTTTTGGTCTGTTTTCCTAACAGAGGACAAACCTGACATTGAGGGAGAGCAGCAAAGGATGACCAGACTGATCACTGGGATGACAGACTTGTTGTGGGAGCAGAGTTTGGGGTAACTGGACCTGTATTCAATGGGGTTTAGGAAAATGAGTGGAAATCTGAGTTAAATATATAACTCTCTGACAGGGCGAGACAGATTAAAAGCAGGGATGATAATTCCAGTACTGGAACGTCTAAAACAAAGGGCTACAATATTAGGTACAGACAGGCCACTTTGCATTGAGGTGAGAATAAATGTTTGCACTCGGAGACTGGCGAACCAGGGATACTCTCTCCCAGATCAGGCTGTGGAAACCAAGGGACTGAATATAAATAAGGATTTCTGGAAACTAAAGGGATAGGGAGAGAGCAGGAGTATGGTGTGAAGATAGAAGAATCAGCTATTATTCAGGTTGTTCTCCAATAACACAATAACTGTGTTCCTGTACAACACTGTGTTGTAGAAAATCGTGCAATATTAATAATGGGTTTTATGGAAAAAAGAGGGTAAGTGGCGAACTCCCATAAATATCAGCAAAACTCAAAAATTAAATTTGGTCTAACACACAATAGGACAGTCTAAATAAATCTTTTAATTGCATGTTGTAATGGAACAGTGCTGTAAATGTAATGCTTTCACACTACAGTCACTCACTGGTGCACTGTACCTTTCACCACAATCTTCACCAGAAAGCGCGCCGGGGCTGACGGACCATGTGATGCCGATGCCGAATTCCAGTTCTCTCCAAGATTCTCCCCACAGTTTGAAATAAAGTTCTATTTAAATATGGACTACAATTCCCAGATCACGCTCAGTTTCAAGGCCTGCAGAGTCGATTGCATTCCTGTTTTAGCTGAACACATTGATTGTACCTTTTGTAGATAGAGGGTTTCTGAGGCTGGGTTTGCTGTTCAGCTGGTGCCCGACAAGGAATCGCATCACAGTAAACGCCAGTTCACTTTATAGAAAAAGGTTCATGAATTGCATTGCAGCCGAATTGTATTTAATCAACACGTGTTATTGGTGAACTGCCTGTACATAGAATGGAGGAGCAAAACTGGTGGGCTGAATGGACTACAGCAGTTCTCATTTTATGTTTCACAATGTTTAAACATATTAAGAGATATGTATATTGTATGGGGAAAACTGCGTTGAGGAGATGTTCGGCCATTAACTAGAATAGGGAAAGCTCAATGAGTTGTATGACATATTCCTTTCCCGATGCTTCTGTACAGTGTGTGGGAAAGCTCTGTAAATGTTGTCACAAGCTCTCTGCAGTTAGGAAGGAGGTCTCTGCAGGGACAACAGGATTGTGTTTCCCGTTCCCTTTTCTTATAATGAGGCTGGGGCCGGGTGTTCTCTCCGGGTTTATCCTTTAAGACCTCGGAGCAGTTTGATACAATTGAGTGCCTTGCTTGGCCGTTTCAGAGACCATTGAAGAGTTTCTCACATGTCTGTGTGTCTGGAGTCACTTTTAGGCAAGACCAGGAAAGCACGGGAGATTCACTTCCTGAAAGTACACTGGGGAAGGAGATCGACATCTATAATCGACATTGAATACACGATCACTATTACTGACACCAGGTATTAGATCTCGATATTTTATTAATTGTTTTTAACTTGCACAAGCTGCCAGAGAATTATCCTGGTCTGGATGAGCAATCCAATGACAATTCCACGACAGTGCCATCTCCCCATGGGGGCCTATCGGAAACCACACTGAACTGATTTTTTTCTGTGCTGTTTGACAACTCTATCAAAAATAACCCCAACCAATTTTACTATCGTGATGGGATTGAGGGCGTGGTAATTGGTCCGATTGTAATTATTCCCTTCTTAGGGATGGGACACAGTTGAGTAATTACCCACATTGCCAGGGAGATGTTAGAGTTGGAGCTGGAATGAAACAGCTTCCTCAGGTACACGGCTTGTTGTGTAGCAAAAGTCCTCAGTCCTATTGCAGGAATGGTGTCAGTGCCAAGTGCCTTTGTCATATCTACAGTGTCCAGTTGTTGCTTCATATCACGTGCAGTGAATTTAATTGGTTCAGACGGGCATCTGTGATTCTGAGGGTATCATATTGAGGGTGAGGTGGGTAATCGACTCAACACTTTTGGCTGAGGATGGTGCAGATCCTGCTTCTTTTACATGGATGCACAGGGCTGTTGCATTATTTGGGATAGGGATATTTGTGGAGTCCTCTCCTCCAGTAAGTTGTTTAATGGTCCATCGACTTTTATGCATGGATTTGTCAGGGCGACAGAGCTTCTATCTGATTTGTTAGTCTTGGGATCATCTCTCTCTCTCAATATCAGAGGTTCGTCCTCCTGTTCGTAGTGTAACCAGTCAAGTGCGGTAGCTTTAATGGATTGCCATCAGGTTTAGGTGCACGTGATTCCGACCCGACCATGTTCACCCACACTCGTCACTGACCCATGGATCGGCTTGATGGAAATGGTAGAAGGATGGACTATCCTGGGGGAAAGGTTACAGATTGTCATTGAAATCTACAGCATCAGATGATAACCAAGTTTTAGCTGCAATATCTTCAATTCAATTCAACTGACTGCCCCCCAGTTCACACCGAGACCCATTCACCCATCAGCCCTGTATTCAGTGACCTACTCTGGTTTCTGATGCGGAAATACTTCCATTTTCATATTCTCTTTCTGCTGGAAGTCTTTCCTTGGTGTCACGCCTCCAAATTGTGACATAAACAATATCCATTTAAGGTAGTAATCGGAATCTTTTCCTTTCAGTAATGCCATCTTCTGTATTTGAAGTGAATGTGTTTCTTTCTGTTTTTCTCCCTGACCATGATTCAGAACTCTGCAGTATCAGTGATGCTAGCCTTATGCAGTTTCAGAGTCAAGGAACTTGTTACCATGCGTTACTGTTCAGTTTCCAGTTTACGGCACTCCATGTTGGACAGGATTTTTGGGCATCTTTGACAATACGTCGTTGGAAAGTGTTCAAAAACAGAAATTGCGAAAGATGTTGAAGAATTTTCTGGAGTGAATGCAAAGTTAAACTTTCAGGTCCAGTGAACCTTCTATAAAGGCTTTTTATTTTTATTTCCAGTATCCATAATTATTTATTTAATTGAAAAATTGTTCTGCACCTATTCATTTCTGGAGAAACTCAGAAGGTCTGTCAATATCTGCAGAGAAAGAGTCCAGTGTGACAATTCTTCAAAACTGAATACAATTGCAAAATGGTCTTTTAGTCCCTTGCCAGATGTAGAGGATGGGTGGCAGGGAAAAGCGGTTGTGGCAAAAGAAAAACAGGTTTTAGCAGTGGTGAAAGAAAGGATTTTGTATAACGGGTCGAAAATAAGGTGTGAATGGGGAAAGGGGTTCTCTCTATTGAATGCAAGATAAAAAAGATACAACCAAACAAAGCTATACGGAGGCCAGGAGGGAGAATGTTAACCATGTTGAATATAAATCTGGCCACAGATACATTTTCACTTTCGTGATCCTCACCCCCTATAGATAAAGGAATTCAGGTGCTTGACTTCTTATTGGCACTAGTACGCGTTTCATGCTGCCTAAGTATTTTAACATGGAGAAAAACAAGCACAGTTTGACTTTTGGGCCGCGTGTTGGTTACCTGTCATTTTTAATATTGTTTAATTTTGCAGCGCTTATCTTTAAACACTTGTTCTTGAAGTTAGTATCAGATGGAGTGTAGGATGTTGAGGAGTGACATTATAGAAACTTATCAAATCATGAGAGGTATGGATAGGGTGAATAGTCAAGCTCTTTTCCAAAGGGTAGGGGAATCCAAACATAGAGGGAATAGGTTTAAGGTGAAAGAGGGTAGATTTAAAAGGGATTAAAGGGCAACTTTTTTACAAAGAGGGCGGTGTGGGTATGGAATGAGCTTCCAGAGGAAGAGTGGGAGATGCAAGGACAGCTACAACATTCAAATCTCATTTGCACAAACATATGAATGGGAAACATTTAGAGGCCCATGGACCTAATGAAAACAGATGGGACTAGTATAGTTTGGAGAACCTGGCAAGCATGGACATTTAGAAAAGCTTCACGCAGAGTCAGGGTGGTTTTGTGAAAGGGAAATGATATTTTGCCCTTTAAAATCATGCAAAGATTTTCTGGAGATGCCTGTAAATGTAACAAGTGCACTTGATAAAGGGGATCTGGAGGACACCAGGCTTTCTGGAGATTTTCCACAAGGTATTACAAAACAAAAGTTCTTACACAAAACAGGAGCTCCAGGACGTCGGATACTGTATTAACAAGGGATGATGATTGTTTAACAGAGAAATCGGAGAGTCAGGATTAATGGATCTTTATGGTAAAGGTGTATCTGCTGGAGTACCACAAATATCAGTCTGACGGCATCAGTTACTTACACTCTATAATGATAGCCTGAAGGAGGGAGCTGAGTGTAATCTACATCCGAGTTTGAGGATGACACTGAGAATCAAAAGGCAGGCTGTTACTTAATGGGGAGGACTTCCAGAAAAGGAACAGTACAAAGGGTTTGAAGTCTTCCTGTGTATGAAGCATAAAGTCAGCAAGATGATGCAGCAAGGAACTCGGTTGGTACATTAGGCGGTTTCCTGGGAAGAAAGGGTTATGTTATTGAGAATCTCTAAGATGGTGAGGCGATAATTCATTGGGGTTTAAATGAATGAGGAGTGATAATGCTGAAACCTACAAGACACAGAATGGGTTGGAGAAGGTAGATGTTGAGATGTGTTTTTTCATTCTTGAGCAAAGTGTCGAACTCGAGGACACAGATACAGAATAAGGAACATCGATTTCAATCTGAGATGCGGAGTCATAGCTTCTCTCCGAAGGTAGTGAATGTCTGGAATTCCCTAACTCAGCGAGGTGTGGAGGGATACAAGGTGTCGGGAAGAGAGTGGAGTTTAGCCCTGGAGTAGATCAGCCAAACAATAGCCAAAATTTAAGAAAAGAAAAAAATACCGAGAAAGGAAAAAAACAAAACTCAACTAACAACTAATCTAACCTACAACTAACCAGAGTGTATGTTTAAGTCTCTTCCATTATTCAAATAAGAGAGAGAAAAAAACCCAAAAAAAAACATCGGATAACATTGAAATTGGGTAGTGAGATACATGCTCGGAATGTGTTAACATCAAATGTAACAAAACCCGTATTCGTGCGGGGTTCCTCTCCTAAGGGGCCCCAGACCAACCAGGTCCGTAATCTCACTTAAACAAAATCACTTGTTAGGATAGCCGAAATATCTGTATTTATGTAATTCAAGAAGGGCTGCCATATTTTATAAAACAATTCGGTCTTTTTTTTAGATTAGATTACTTACAGTGTGGAAACAGGCCCTCTGCCCAACAAGTCCACACCGCCCCGCCGAAGCGCAACCCACCCATACCACTACATCTACCGCTTACCTAACACTACGGGCAATTTAGCATGGCCAATTCACCTGACCTGCACATCTTTGGAGTGTGGGAGGAAACCGGAGCACCCGGAGGAAACTCATGCAGACACGGGGAGAATGTGCAAACTCCACACAGAGAGTCGCTTGAGGCGGGAATTGAACCCAGGTTTCTGGCGCTGTAAGGCAGCAGTGCTAACCACTGTGCCACCGTGCCACCATACTTGCAAGGAAGTCAAGGGGAATACATTCCATAATTAATCTGTGCCAATTTGATTGTCCAGGGGGGCCCTCAGCCACCCAGTTTACCAAAATATTTTTCCTTGCACAGAAAGAGAGAATAGAAAATAATCTCTTCCCGGACATGTCCAGGGAGGGAAAGTTCGAAAAGCCCAAAAGGAGAGATACAGGGTCCACTTGAATTTCTGTTCCTAAAATTTCTGTCAGGGTACTTGCTACTTTAGTCTAATATCTACGGATCTTATGACAGGTCCATAGGCAATGTACAAGAGTGCCCACCTCTATTTTACATTTGGGACACATTAGAGATGCTCCTGCCTTAACTTTTGCCAATCGATCCGGTGCTAAATGGGCCCTATGAAGTATCTTCAGCTGGATAGCCTGAGGTCTGTTACAGATGGTAATTCTCCTAGCGTTTTCCCAAATGTCATTCTATGTTTCTATAGAGATTTCTAGTCCAAACTCCTATCCTATGCTTTATGCAGATTGTCCATATCTCCTGATACTTCATCATGTAGTCAATGATAGAGAGTATTGACGGAAGATACTCCCATTGGTTGTAGCACTCTACATTCTCTATCTGATTTATAAAGACTATCTAATAATGTAGTCTTCTTCTGTATGTAGTCTCGAATTTGGAAGTATTGAAAGAGGTCTCCATTAGGTAATCCGAATTTCTGACGCAGCTGTTCAAAAGACATCAGGACCACATCTTTAAATAGGTCCCCTAGACATGAGATACCCCTGGATCTCCAGAGTTTAAAAGTGGCATCTGTAAACCCCGGTTGGAATCCCCATGCTCCCACTATTGGCGCATAGGGGGATGTTTTATGTGAGTTGCCCCCATTTTGCCGCATTATATTCCAAGCTTTAATTGTTTCGTATGATCGGGTTTTTACAGTGATCCATAATGATTTTTCTCTTGTCTGAAAATAAAAGGTTAATAAGTGGGTATTTTACTTGAGAGGCCTCGATGTCCAACCAGATTGATTGTGGAGCAGACAAGACTCAATCAGCTATGTAACTTAATAGGGAACTTAACTGATATTTCCTAAAATCTGGGAAGTCCAATCCTCCCCTTGCCTGTGGAAGCTGTAGCTTCTTCAGCCTAATGAGGGGCCGTCTATGATTCCAGATAAAGGAACCCAACCAGCCATATAATTTACGTAGAGCCAGCCTCGGCAGCATCACCGGAAGCATTCTCATAGGGTATAGGAGACGGGGAAGGTCATTCATTTTATTTAGTGCTATTCTACCCAGCCAGGAAATTGGAAGGTCTCCCCATCGCTGGAGGTCCTGCCTTATCCTTTCCAGTAAATGCACAAAATTAGCCTTATACAACTGACCAAATACTAGAGTAATAAAAATGCCTAAATATAAGAAACCCTCTAGGGACCAACGAAAGGGAAAAGAGGATCCGTCCATGAAGTGGAGTATCATAGCAAGGCCACCCATTGGCATAGCCTCCGAATTTGAGAAATTAATTCTATAGCCTGAGAATGCGCTAAATGTATTAATAACTTGGATTAAGCGAGGTACAGACATCAGAAGATTACTGAGGAATAGAAGAACATCATCTGCATATAGGGTAATTTTATGTTTACCTGTAACAATCCTCGGGGCCGTTAAATTAGGGTCAGCTCGTATAGCTTCTGCTAGTGGTTCAATCATTAGCGTAAATAACAGTGGTGAGAGAGGACATCCCTGACGGCAGCCCCTACCCACACTGAAGCTATCCAAACCTAATCCATTGGTAACCACAACTGCTTTGGGATCACTATACAATGTTGAGACCCATTTGGTAAACATCTTTCCAACGCCAAACCTTTCCAATGTGTAAAACAAATATGACCATTCAACCCTATCGAATGCCTTTTCCGCATCTAATGAAACTACTACTCCTTGTATCTTTCCCCGATGGCAGACATGAATCATATTCAAAACCCTTCTATTATTATTGGATGATCTACGGCCCTCAATAAACCCCGTCTGATCCTCCTTTATGATATGTTGGAGTACCCTTTCTAGTCTCAATGCTAACGCTTTAGAAAGGATTTTAAAATCTACATTTAGCAAGGATATTGGTGGGTATGATGTACAATCTTCTGGATCCTTTCCTTTTTTAAGGATAAGAGAGATATTTGCCTCTTTCAGTGAAGGCGGGAGACAGCCCTGACTATATGCATAGTTATACATGTCCATAAGTGGACCAGCCAATATTTCGGTAAATTCTTGATAGAATTCAACTTGAAAACCATCTGGGCCAGGTCCGTTACCACTCTGAAGTTGCCTGATTGCGTCAAGTATTTCTTGGACTGTAAGGGGAGCATTTAAGACGAATACCTATTCTGGAGTTAGGCCCGGAAAGGTCAAACTTTTAAAAAATGATTGCATCCTCCTCGTCCTGTCTTCACAATCCTGCGATTTATATAAATCAGAATAAAATTTTCTAAAGATTACATTAATCTTTTTATGATCATGAGTCAAAATACCCGGATCATGAGTCAAAATAGCCATACTATCCTTGATATACGTAATAGTCTGAGGGGCCTTTTTCTTCTTTGCAAGAAATGCTAAGTATCTACCCGGTTTGTCGCCAAATTCATGTAACCTTTGTTTTGCAAATAATATTACCCTCTTAGCCGTTTGAGTAAGCGTAGTGTTTAGAGCTCTCCTAAGGGCCGTAATCCTTTGCAATTTAATAATAGAAGGTCTATCAGCGTATGCTGTTTCAGCCGCTTTTTAGCGAGCTTCGAGCAGACGCTGTTGTTCTCCCTTTAATTTTTTCTGGGTCGCTATGTAGGAGATGACCAAATCTCGCGCATAAGCTTTGATGGTCTCCCACATCATTGATGGGTTGCTAGCCGTACCTAAATTAATTTCTAAAAAAGTTTTAAATTCTTGAGAGAAGTACTTTACAAATTTACTATCTTTCATTAGGAAGGGGTCCATACGCCAATGCCGAGGGGATGTCCCGTTGTGCCTCGCCTTGGTTTCCATATATACAGCAGCGTGGTCGGAAATTGCTATACTACTTATTTTACAGGATGATATGGAATTTTTTAAAAATCGAGGCGGCAAAAAACATATCAATTCTGGTATGACATATATGTGGATTGGAGTAAAAAGAAAAATCTCTGCCCTGTGGTTGAAGGCATCTCCATACATTTACTAATCCTAATTCTTTATTCAGATCCACCAATTGTCTAGATCTGGGAGATTCTCCTGGAGTACTCTTGGGAATCCTATCTATTTCCGGATCCATAATACAATTAAAGTCTCCCCCTATAATTGTATGACGGGCACCAAAATCCATCAATTTTGAAAAGGCTTCTGTTATAAATTTAAAGGGGTGTGCCGGGAGGCAGTACACATTTAAAATGTCATTTTCCTCTGCAATTTTAAGGGCTTTAATCAAAATATATCGTCCAGATTCGTCTTTCATCTGATTTAGGATATTGAAAGGGAAATTCTTCCGAACAAGAATAACAACTCCCCTACATTTTGAGCTAAAAGAAGAAAAAAAGGCCTGATCAAATCCACCCTGTCGTAATTTCAAGTGTTCTTTATCCAACAGGTGTGTCTCTTGGAGGAGAGCTATATCGACTCTTTCTTTCTGAAGATTTGATAATATTTTCTTCCTTTTGACTGGCGAATTACACCCCTTGATATTCCAGGTGCACTGCTTAACCGACTGATCAAGCATAATCGTCCGTAAATCCGAGACCCCTCGGGAGGGAAAACCCTATCCAGAACATCCCGAGCATAGAGAATATAAAATTCACAGAACTAAAGGCTCTCTAATACACTCACAACACTATAATAAAAAAAATATTTTTAAATAATAAAAAAAAGTATTTAAATGGAGATTTTGCCCCTTGTTCCCAGGAGGTGTCACTTCCTTTCCAAACGTCCATCGTATCCTCGCCCAACCAATGCCCCACCCTTGATCCAGGCACTACTTAATAAGATGAGGAGAATTCAGATATAATACAAAGCTAGAGTTAACAGTGAGCATCCTACCCCCACACTCCTCCCACCCACACCAACACCTGGAAATATTTGGTAATGTTAATACCATGCATAAACGTATATAACTATAAAATTACAACCTCAACAAATAATAATTAAATATAATAATACAAAATAACAAGGGAAAACAACCCCGTTCCTAGAGACAGAGGTAAAATAGAATAAGGTAACCACCTCCCACCACCAATATTAACTAAAGTCCCTGGCTTATATATATTATATATCTATATAATATATATATATATACACACACACATACCCACATACATACATAGAATAAATTTTAAAAAGCCCCGGCGGTGGGGGGGGGGGGGGGGGGGGGAGAAATGTTAAATAGATAACAAATAAATAAATCCCTCTCTTCACCCCCCAAAGATATTATTAAATAATAAGGTAAGAAAAAAGTGTTGGGGGGGATATAAACCGGAGTGGGGCAAACCAACATCCATTATCTCTTTCAATTTATCTAAGAGATTCCAAGAATTCCTTAGCCTTTTCTGGCGATCCAAAGTTATACACGGATCCTTCATGGTTAAAGCGTAGTGTCGCTGGGTAGCATAAGGCGTAAGTAATGAATATTTAAGTCCCTTAAATGCTTCTTCGCCTCATCGAATGCCTTCCTCTTTCGGACCAGAGCCGGGGAAAAGTCCTGGAATAACATGATCTTGGATCCTTTATAGATCATAGCTTGAGAATCTTTTCCAAGATTTCTAGAAGCTTCTAGAAGTATCTGCCTCTCCCTATAGCTCTGCAGCCGGAACAGGACCGGGCGTGGGCGCTGGTTCGATCCAGGCCCGCGTATTGCGACCTGGTAGGCCCATTCCACCCTTACCTGGCCTGATCCAGCTTCCAGATATAAAAGCTGTGGCAGCCACTGCTCGAGGAATGTTGTAAGCTGGCCTTCCTCTTCCTGTTCGGGAAGGCCCAGCAAACGAATATTTTTTCGACGACCTCGATTATCTTGCAGGGTCGCCGCCATCTTGGAACACCCCCAATCTCACTTTTAAATGTTGGTCTCAAAATCCTGTCTGAGATCCGTACATTAAGGTGGGAACTTTGCTGCCTTCCGTTACCAAAAAATACCAAGCATGCTTTATAAAGGGCCGCAGATCTTCCTACAATGTTAAGATTTTACTCAATATCATCCAGGAGTGTCAACAATAATCTGTCCAGGGATTATTGATCTCTTTATATGAGAGAAGGCATTTGATTGGGTTGAGTGGCCGGATCTCTTCTGTACATTAGGACGCTTTGGTATACGCAAAGTTTTTATCAAGTTGGTGAGGGTCCTTTACCGCGATCCTCTGGCTGTGGTTCAAACTAATGGTGTGCCAACCAGTGGTATTAATATTTCTCCAGGCAGCGCAAAGGTTGACACCTTTCACCATTGTTGTTTACGTTGGGGATGGAGCCACTGGCGGAGGCCATCCTTCGGGATGCCAACATATCTGCCCCAGAGGTGGGATAGACGTCACATAAGATTACATTGTATGCAGATTAGGGTCTTATGTTTTTTGTCAAATCCCGTAATTTCGGTTGTTCATGTGATGCAATGCATTGATTCGCTTGTTGCCTTTCTGGATGATAAGATTAATTTTACAAAGTTGGTGGCCATGCCGATGGGAGGTCTTAGGGAAATACCTGATACTGAGGGCAAATCCTGGTTTTCCTTTAAATGGTCACGGGGGTAGTTTCTCTATTTCAGTATATTCATTACATCTGTCTTTGATCATTTATTTAACGTGAACTGTGTCTATTTGTTTGACAAAATTAAACAATACCTTCAAAGATGGCAGGCATTTCAAATATCCTGGCTAGGTCAGATAGCTGTTATTTAAATGAATGTCCTTCGTCATTTCCTATACCCAGTGTGAATGTTTTCTTTGATGTTTCCCAGACAGATGTTTAGGATACTTAATGGCTGGTTTAGCTCTTTTATTTGTCGCATTAAGCGATTCCTTATCAAGCCAACAAAATTGCAACTACTCCACAGATTGTGGGTGTAGATTTCCCAGATTAAAAGCAATCAATTAAGCTTTTTTAATCATCCTATGTTCGTGCCTGGGCCGCAGAGGCCTCGGCGTCAATACGGCTAGACATTGAGCCCTCTCAGACAAAGTGAACCCTTATTAGTCTGTTGTTCTTAGATAAAATGACAACTGTTCGCCGAGCTGGGAAAAAGTCTTGCAAACGTTTCGCCCCGTCTAGGTGACATCCTCAGTGCTTAGGAGCCTCCTGTGAAGCGCTTCTGTGCTGTTTCCTCCGGCATTTATAGTGGCCTGTCTCTGCCACTTCCGGTTGTCAGTTCCAGCTGTCCGCTGTAGTGGCCGGTATATTGGGTCCAGGTCGATGTGTTTGTTGATAGAGTCTGTGGATGAGTGCCAAGCCTCTAGGAATTCCCTGGCTGTTCTCTGTTTGGCTTGTCCTATAATGGTAATGTTGTCCCAGTCGAATTCATGTTGCTTGCCATCTGCGTGTGTGGCTACCAAGGATAGCTAGTCGTGTCGTTTCATGGCTAGTTGGTGTTCATGGATATGGATCGTTATCTGTCTTTCTGTTTGTCCTATGTAGTGTCTTGTGTAGTCCTTGCATTGGATTTTGTACACTACGTTGGTTTTGCTCATGTTGGGTATCGAGACCTTCGTTCTGGTGAGTTGTTGTCTGAGAGTGGCTGTTGGTTTGTGTGCAGCTATGAGTCCTCGTGATCGCAGTAGTCTGGCTGTCAGTTCAGAAATGCTCCTGATGTATGGTCGTGTGGCTAGTCCTTTGGGTTGCGGCATGTCCTCGTTCCGTTGTCTTTCCCTTAGGCATCTGTTGATGAAATTGCGATGGTATCCGTTTTTGGTGAATACCTTGTATAGGTGTTCCTCTTCCTCTTTTTGCAGTTCTGGTGTGCTGCAGTGTGTTGTGGCCCTTTTGAATAGTGTCTTGATGCAACTTCGTTTGTGTGTGTTGGGGTGGTTGCTTTCATAGTTTAGGACTTGGTCTGTGTGTGTGGCTTTCCTGTAAACCTTTGTGGTGAATTCTCCGTTCGGTGTTCACTGTACCATCACGTCCAGGAATGGGAGTTGGTTGTCCTTTTCTTCCACTCTAGTGAATCGGATTCAAAACACTTCTAATATTATCTGGTCTGATGATCTGGTGTGTGTTCTCTATTTCTGTGTTTTTAATTATTACAAAGGTGTCATCAATATATCTGACCCAGAGTTTGGGTTGAATTTGCGGTCAGACTGTTTGTTCTAACTTTTGCAACAACACATCGACCTGGACCCAATATACCGGCCACTACAGCGGACAGCTGGAACTGACAACCAGAAGCGGCAGAGACAGGACACTATAAATGCCGGAGGATATATCACAGTAGCGCTTCACAGGAGGCTCCCAAGAACTGAGGATGTCACCCAGACAGGCGACGAAAAGTTTGCAAGACAAATTCCCAGATCAGCGTACAGAACCACAACAACGAGCACCCGAGCTACAAATCTTCTCCCAAATTTTGAATAAAATGACAACATTTATGGAGTATTGTCAAAAACTAATGATTATTAATACTGTTAAAACTTGAAGAACAATGCGTCAGATCGAGGGCAATACAGCCAAAACCATGTTTCTTACCGCTTTAATTGCTATACCAGGTTGTCAACCGGGGATAATGGATTCCAGTTTTAAACTATAGGCAGCGAGGGGGGTACCTTGCTTGGGTGATTTAGAATTAGTAGAATCCCTACAGTGTGGATACAAGCCCTTGGGCCCAGCAAGTAAACTTCGAACCTCTGAAGAGTAACCCATCCAGACTCATTCCCCTCCCATCCTATATTTATCCTGACTAAAGTCTGAACTTACAGATGCTTGAACACTTTGAGTGATTTAGCATTGGCCAATTCATCTAACCTGCACATCTTTGTGACCGTAGGAGGAAACCTACGCAGTCACAGTTGAGAACATACTAACTCCACACAGCCATTCACTCAAGGCTGGAACCAAACCCGTGACCCTGGTGTGATGAGTCAGCAGTGCAAACCTCTGAGCCACCACGTGTTACTTGAGGGAGAAACAATGATATCAGTTGATCAAATAACTCGTAAGTATGAAGTATCTAGTAGAGATTTCTTCTGTGTTTTTTTCCAGATTCGAGATTTGATTTCAAAAACACACTTTCAAAAAACTCTTACAGGTCCAATACAGAGAAGCGGGTGCTTATTGCTAAGAATACACTCTGTGTCAGTACCCTTTATCATTTGTTGGAGAGTGTCTCCTCAGACAAGACTGTGCAACGTCGTGAGTCTGTGCGAGAGATTTGGGGGTTTTAGATCTCTTTAGAGACATGGGAGGATATTTGTGAAAATGCTCGAAGGATTTTGATCTGTAATAGGACCAATTCCATGCAGTTGCAAATTCTTCATAGGGTCCATCTAACACCAGGTTTTATCTCAAAATTCAATGTGGGATAATCTTCAGCATGTCATAAATACAGAATGACGACAGGCACTCTTACTAATTGTATGTGGTCCTGCTGCAGGCTTTGGATATATTGGATCACTGTGTTCGGTGTAGTAGAGTGGGTCTTGAGGACTGAATTGGAGATAAACACCGTTTCTCTTTTCCTGCGCCTGCCCAGAGTATCTTACGCAGATGCACATGGGAAAAAATATATCCTTACTTTCTGTGCTAGGAAATAATATTCTGTTGTGTTGGATGTCTGAAACTCCCAGGATGTGTTGGGTCTTTGTAAGCTCATCATGGAGAATATCTCTTTGGACTTTCTCACCAGTATGGTGCACCGAAAAACAGAGATTAATATAAGTCATAGAGTCATAGAGATGTACAGCATGGAAACAGACCCTTCGGTCCAACCCGTCCATGCCGACCACATATCCCAATACAATCTAGTCCCACCTGCCAGCACCCGGCCCATAACCCTCCAAACCCTTCCTATTCAACATACTCATCCAAATGCCTCTTAAATGTTGCACTTGTACCAGCCTCCCCCACTTCACCTGGCAGCTCATTACATAGGTAAAAACAATGACTGCAGATGCTGGAAACTAACTTCTGGATTAGTGGTGCTGGAAGAGCACAGCAGTTCAGGCAGCATCCAAGTAGCTTCGAAATCGACGTTTTGGGCAAAAGCCCTTCATCAGGAATAAATTATTCTTGCCCGAAACGTCGATTTCGAAGCTACTTGGATGTGCCTGAACTGCTGTGCTCTTCCAGCACCACTAATCCAGAAGCTTATTACATACACGTACCACCCTCTATGTGAAATAGTTACCCTGTAGGTCTCTTTTATATCTTACTCCTCTCACCTTAAAATTATGCCCTCCACTTCTGGACTCCCTGACCCCAGGGAAAAGACTTTGCCTATATATTCTATCCATGCCCCTTATACTTTTGAAAACCTCTATAATGTCATACAGAAGCTCCAGCGAAAATAGCCTCAGCCTATTCAGCCTCTCTCTATAGGTCAAATCCTCCAATCCTTATAAATCTTTTCTGAACCCTTTCAAGTTTCTCAACATTTTTCCGATAGGAAGGAGAGCAGAATTGCACGCAATATTCCAACAGTGGCCTAACCAATATCCTGTACAGCTGCAACATGACCTCCCGACTCCTGTACTCAATACTCTGACCAATAAAGGAAAGCATACCAAACGCCTTCTTCACTATCCTATCTACTTGAGACTCCACTTTCACTCCTGCACTCCAAGGTCTCTTTGTTCAGCAAAACCCCCTGGGACCTTACCATTAAGTGTATATGTCCTGCTATGATTTGCTTTCCCAAAATGCAGCACCTCGCATTTATCTGAATGAAACTCCATCTGCCACTTCTCAGCCCATTGGCCCATTTTGTCAAGATCATGTTGTAATCTGAGGTTACCTCTTCGTTGTTCACTGTACCTCCAATTTTGGTGTCCTCTGCAAACTTACTAACTGGACCTCATATGCTCGCATCCAAGTCATTTATGTCAATGACAAAAATTAGTGAATCCAGCACCGATCCTTGTGGCACTCCACTGGTCAGAGGCCTCCAGTCTAAAAAACAACCGTCCACTACCACACTCTGTCTTCTACCTTTGACCCAGTTCTGTATCCAAATGGCTAGTTCTCCCTGTATTTCATGAGACCTAATCTTGCTAATCAGTCTGACAAGGGGAACCTTGTCGAAACCCTTACTGAAGTCCATATGGATCACATCTATCCATCTACCCTCATCAATCCTCTTTGATACTTCCTCAAAAAACTCAATCAAGTTTGTGAGACATGATTGCCCACGCACAAAGCCATGTTGACTATCCCTAATCAGTCCTTGCCTTTCCAATTACATGCACATCCTGTCCCTCAGGATTCCCTCCAACAACTTGACCACCACCAACGTCAGGCTCATTGGTCTATAGTTCCCTGACTTGTCCTTACCACCCTTCTTTAACAGTGGCACCACATTAGCCACCTCCAGTCTTCTGGCACCTCACCAGTGACTATCCATATTACAAATATCTCAGCAAGTGGAGGAGCAAACACTTCTCTAGCTTCCCACAGAGTTCTAGGGTACACCTAATCATGTCCTGGGGATTTATCCACCTATAACCGTTTTAAGACACCCAGCCCTACCTCCTCTGTAATATGCACATTTTGCAAGGTGTCACCATCTATTTCCCGACATGTGATATCTTCCAAATCCTTTTCCACGGTAAATACTGATGCACAATACTCGTTTAGTATCTCCCCCACACTTCCTGTGCTCGGAAAAGTATCGTGTTGTGTCTGATGTCTGAAAAAACCCCGCCACCCACCACCCTCCCCCCCACCCCAACCCCCCGGGTCTGTTGGTTCGTCGTAAAGTCGTCATAAGAATATCCCTTTGGACGTTTTCACCTGTATGGTGCGCCAGAAAGCAGAGATTTATATCAGATATAGCAATCTTTTTTGGATTACCACGATTAGGCTTATCTGCCACTCTAAAAATGGCTTTTATAAAGCAATGACGATATTGTCTAATGAATCTAATATGAAGAATTGTGAACATATGAATGTGTATCTGTTAATACTCTCGAAGAACAAGAGCTATCGCTTTCTTATTATGATCTGTATTATTTATTTACTATTTATTGTTTATTTGTGTTTATCTTCTGTCCGTTTATAGACTTTAACTTATTTTGTATGTACATGCACATGGGTGAAATATTGTTCAGGTATTTGAGTTGTTTTGTTTTTGTTTTAATATAATAATAAAAATCTATTTTTCAGTCAAAAATAAAAAAAAAATTAAAATGCTAACATTGATAGATTAGAGGCCCAAAGAGCTCTCATTAGTTAAACCACTCATGGTGGTTTACGCTGAATGTCACCACATCTTGGGTGATGGGTTGAGGTTGATAGAACATCCCCTTCATGGTAACCTCAGTCAGTGTGGGGAATTGAACCTGCGCTGGTGGCCTCCCTCTGCATCACAAAGCAACCATCCAGCCAACTGAGTGGGAGACTGTGTAACTGTTACACACAAAATCAGTCACAGACAAAGAGCAAGAGAAACATTCATGTCAAGGTAAAAGATATATTTGAGATAATCGTTATGATAACGGCTGAGGATAAAAACGCTCTCTGCTAGAAATTGTATTTTACATTGAGACAAGTGTTTGGAAGCTTTCTTTGACTGAATACAGTAAGGTGAGACAAGTGAAATAACCAGAATGACTAATTGTGATTGGATATCGATAACCGTAAAATAAGTGCATGTTTTTGATTGGTCTGTGGAAAGGATGCTGACTATTGTATGCATTTATAAAGCAGATGAAATATATTATTAGGAGAGTCTGTCCCCATGAGAAATGCCTTCGGAACACATGCAAGAAGATACACTGGGTAAAAGGTTTCTGAGAATCGTCTGCTCGGTAACAGGAAGCTGGGAGTTGCATGACTGAAAGTTCCTGTAAGGTGGAGCTGAGAAAACCATCATTTCACCTCCAAACGTATTGAACGTTGGAGCATATTTGAAGTACTGAATGGCCTCATGATGGATTTCAATTGTGTGTGATTTGAAAGACGTACACCTCTACTCCATCCTCTTACGTGTTACACACTGGGGCACAACCGTTTTCCTGCAACTGGGAATAAGTTGGAACATGATCTGGAAAATTCCATAATTGGCATTCTCCAGAATATTCTATAACTCTGTGGGGGGCATTAGAGATGCTGAGAGAAAGAGAGGGATGGTGCTGTATTCAGTAGTGAGAGTGGGAGAGCATGAGCCTTGTTCGGGAACCGGTGCTATAACAGACATACAGTGACTCTGAGGGAGCAGAGAGAATATGGTGACCCTTATCCTAACAGAGTGGGGAAGGTTATTGAAGCTTGTCCTGTTTTGCTGGACATTTACTCAGACCGCAGGAACTGCACTGAGCTGGGTGTTGAGCTCAGACCAGGCTCGATGGGTCTGGTGGTGTGATCCCTCTGGGAAGAGAATGGTCCCCTTTTGTACTAGCCCATCCACCAGGACCTCCGTGCCCATGTCGAAAAACGTTATGTAATTTCCCCTTATCTGCCATGCTCGGGGTAAACTGTACAGGGCAGCTCCAAACTGAGAAAGCTCAACCGTGTGCCCCTTGGCCTTTTAAAGATGGCCCCAGTGTCAGGGGTCATGGAATATCCAGGAGCATCCGGACGATTTTGAGTACCTCCAGTCATGATGGGTGGGAGAATCGGGCTGGCATTGTATGAGAGCGACACAATGGAGTGGGGTGGGTAGTTAATGAGATGAGTTTGGTAAGATAGCACCAGGAAAGTAGTTCAGCCTCGTGCAGACAATCCCTCTGTCACACTTAATGAAAATGTCACTGAGACAGTTTTTTGTTAGATTCAGCCCAGTGAGGCGAAGACTCTGCTGTCCTCACTCCCAGTTACAAAGCTGCAGAACAAATGCTCATCCAAAAGTCTCCATTGCCTGAACTCACAGCAATATCCCTTTCACTCATAATTCTTCAAAGTACTGACCCGTGTTGCATGATACTATCGAAATGTCTTCAAATCAGCATTCTGAAACCTGTGAACATATCCTTCAATGACATTTTTTCTCAGTCTCCCCCACTCTGTTACCACTCCAAAACGCACTCATTTATAGTCATGTTGCACGAGACTCCCAGTATGACTGCACCATGGCAACCAGAATGTCCATCCAGACTCACCCCATCCCCCTGCCCTTGTTCTGTATCCCTCTAATCCTTTCCTATCTGTGTATTTGTCCAAATGCCTTTTTAATGTTGTTATTGTACCCACCTCAATCACTTCCACTGGCAGCTCAGTCTGTATGCATACCACACTCTATGTAAAAACGTTGCCCCTCAGGTTCCTTTTTATATACTTTCTTTTCCTTTCCAAACATTAATGGATGTACTCTAGTCCTCGATTCCCCAACCTTGGGAAAAAAAATTGAAGTATTCACCCCATGCACTCCTCTCATAATTTTATAAGAGTTGAACTTCGATAAGAACCCCGTCGGTTTCCTACGCTGTAAAGAAATAAATTCTAACCTCTCCAACCTCTGCCTATAACTTAGAGCCTTTAGCCCAGGAAACATCTTTGGAAATTTGTTCTACGCTCTTTCTCGTTCAATAATATACTTTCTAGAGCAAGATGAACAAAACTGAACACAATACTCCAACTTCAGCCTTACCAACATCCTGTACAACTGCAACCTTACGTCCCAACTTCTATACTCAATGTGCTGATGAAGGCCAATGTGCCAATAGCCTTCTTCACTGTCCTGTGTATCTGTGACTCAAATTTCAGACAACCGTGCACCAGATCTCCAACGTCCTTTTGTTCCACTACACGCCTTAAGGCACTATCATTCGTCATTAAACTCCTACCTGGATTTGACTTTCCAAAATGCAAGACGTCATACTTATCTGTATTAAACTCAAATTGCTATTTCTGAGCCCAATTCCTCAGCTGACCAAGGTACTGCTGCAATTTCTGATAATGTTTCTCACTGTAAATGATGCCTCCTAATTTAGAGTCATGTGCAAACTTACTAACCTTGCGTTGTGCACTCTGGTCCAATTCATTGGTATAAGATAACGATCAGCAATGGGCCCAGGACCGACCACTGAGGCACTCCACTTGATGCAGGCCTCCAGTCCGACAAGCATACCTCCACCATAGCCATTGCTTCATAACGTCAAGCCAATTGTGTCGCCAATGTGCCAGTTTATATTGGAGTCCATGTAATCTAACCTTCCAGAGTGGCCTACCATGTGGAACCTGATCAAAAGACTTACTGAAATCCATATAGACTATGTCCACCACCCTGCACTTGTCAACCTTCCTGGTAACTTCATCAAAAACTCGAACAAAAATTCTAAGGCATGATCTGCCACGCACAAATCTATGCTGACTGCTCCAAGTGAAACTCTGTTTTTCCAAATGCATGCATATCTTATATCTCAGAACCTTCTCAAGCAGTTTACCGAAAACAGATGTGAAGGTTACTGGTCTATATTTCCCAGGCTTTTCTTTGCAACCCCCCTTGAAGAAGGGTACTCAATTTGTTACCGCCCAGTCTTCCGGGTCCTTGGCCCCTAAACTGTCTTCTCTCACCACCTGCAGTGCTCTTAGATATATCTGGTCAGGACCAAGAGATTTATCTGACTTTATGAATTCTAATATGTCCATCAGCACCTCTACTGTGATATGGACTGTACCAAGATATCACACGAACCTCCCAAAGGTCACAGGTCTTCATGATATTCTTCATGATAAACACAGAGGGGAAATTGAAGACCTCACCCATTTCTTGAGGTTTTTCACATGCATGCCCATTTTGGATTTTAAGGCGTCCTATTCTCTCTCTGGTTGTTCTTTTTCTTTTCGGTACTGAATTTGCATTCGCACTAATCTGCTCAGCCAAGGCTATCTCATACCCCCTTTTTCACCTTGCTGATTTCCTTTTTCAGTAAACTCCTCTATCCCCTGCATAACTCCAGGGATTCCCTTGATACGAACTGCCTGTACCTGAGCCACGCCTCATTTTTTTTCTGGTCAGAGCCTCAATATTTCTTGTAATCCAGTGTTCTCTCTTCCTGCCTCACTTTCCCTTCATCCTCACAGGAACATATAGACCTTGAACTCGAGCTATCTCACTTTTGAAGACTTCCCATTTGCCCGGGATCACTTTACCTCGAAACAAACTACTCCGATTCCGCTGCAATCCACTGTCTAATTCCAACAACATACGCCTTTCCCCAATTTAGAACTTGAATCTGTGGACCACTTTTGTCCCTACCATTACTATTTTAAAACTAATAAGCTCTAATCATTATTCCCAAAATGCTCACCCACTTTACCTCCGTCACCTATCCGAACTTATTTCCCAACAGTAGGTCGAGTTTGTCTCTTCCCCAATAGGAACCTCTCTGTATTGCTTGTGGAAGCTTTCCTGAACACACTTAACAAATTACGTTCCATCGAAGTTCTTAACCCATCTGGAAGTCCCAGTCTATGTTAGGAAAATTAAAATTACCTATTATGACAACCCTATTGCTCCTGCAAGTCTCACCAGTGTCCCTGAAATTTTGTTCCTATAATTCCCATTGATTATTTGGAGGCTTACAGTGCAACCATCACCATCCCCCTCTTAATTCTTTGCACCGATCACAAAACCACATTGGATATTATCTCAGTTATTTCAACTTTAAATGCTAGAGTGATATGCGCCTTAATCAGAACTATTGGTATTTAAATTGTTTCCATTTATATCTCTTCCTCACATTGATTTTCATATTCGCAGCACTCCTTGTCAAGGTACAGTGCAGATATGGAGCTGTAAATGGATGGGAACTGCACATTCGGTCACTTCCAGCATTGGTTATATTTTTCCCCACACTGGGCAGTGATCAAATACAGTGTTACCGAACAATGCAACAGCCTGGGTTTATATATGAATGACCCAGTGCGGACTGCACAGCCCCCCACATTGAACATTTCGTCCAGGATTATAAATCAAGCATTTGTGTGGACTGCACAGAGTTCCATTCTGGACATTGCTGGGTTGCATACAGCTGTACACGAGCCGGATCTACACAGTGCTCCATCCTGAATATGTAATGGATGGGCTGGTTATACGAGTTGGATTGCGAATGTGAGAGTACAAAACATCTGACAATACCTTTATGTTGTGTTTTCATTCTTGTCATTGGACCCCTCAAATCCTGACTTATCTTGTTAGACCCGTCCTTCTGGATGAGTCATGGTGACTGTGGTTACAGCATCTGAGTCTGCAACATGACCAAGATATGGAGCAGAGGCTGCAGAGAGGACATGCTCCGTAAAATGGAATGAGGGAATCACCATCAGATCAGCCGTGGTCTTAGTGAATGTTGGGGCAGGATTGAATGGGCCACTAATGCAACCTATTCATATATTTCTGTGTATTCCAAGCAAACTCCCCTTCTCTCCCAGTGTCCCATACTGGAGGGGAGTGAGTCACCTCCTGCTGTTCCTGCATAACAAGATGCTGGGGCCTCACAACCTCCAGATTTCCCTGTGCCCCTGTTTCGAGCTCTGAGTGACTCCCTCCTCTCCCTGTGTCACAGTCTCAAGCAGTTGAATGACTGCGTCCTGTTGTGTGCACCAATCTTAAGCAGCTGTGTAACTCCCTCCTGATCCAAGGTTTGCGAAAGTAAATGTCCCCCTCCTGCTACTGACTAACAGCCTCCAATAGCTCTGGGCTCACCTGCTGCTCCTGTGGAATGGAGTCGAGGGGCTGAATGGCCTCTTCACATTCTTTACAGCTTCTCTAGACTAAAAGCCTTTCCCCTGTTTCTGTGAAACACCATTAAAATCTGAATGATGTATTTTTGTATTTTACTCTCAGTAATTGAACAAACAAGCTGACTGACAGAATTCAGAAACTGAATAGCCTCTTCCTGTTCCTGTGTCATACACTCAAGAGGGAATAGAGTTTCAGAGATTTACAGCACGGAAAAAGACCTTTCAGTCTGATCGCCCATACCGACCAAGCATCCTAAATAAATCTCGTCCCCCTTGCCAGCACTTGGCCCATCTCCCTCTAAACACTTCCCATGCATGTATCCATCCAACTGCCTTTTAAATGGTGTAACTGTACCTGCCTCCACCACCTCATTTGTCTGTTCAATCCATATACACAGCGGTGTCTGTGTGAAAATGTTATCCCTCATGTTCCTTTTAAAATCTTTCTCCTCTTACCTGAAACCTTTGTCTTCTAATTTTGGACTCGCCTATCCTGGGGAAAAAAAAGTTGACTGTTTACCTTATCTATGCCTCTCATGATTTTATAAACCCCTTTAATGTCACCCCTCAGCCTCAACACATGAAAATATTCCCAGCCTGTTCAAATTCTCCCTGTGACTCTAACCATCCAACATCTGCAACATTATTTTAAGTCTCTTCTGCACCCTTTCAAGTTTGACAACGTCTTTCCGACAGCAGGGAGAACAGTATTAAAGACAATATTACAAAAGTGGCCAAACCAATATCCTGGACAGATGCACCATGTCATGAAACTGTTTAGACTCAAAGCACGGACCAATAAAGGAAAGATCACCAAGTGCCTTCTTCACTGCGCTGTCTACCTGTGACGGCATTTTCAAGGAACGGAGAACCTGCACCACCAGGTGACACAGTAGCTCAGTGACTAGCATTGCTGCTTCAGAGCGCAGCAATCGGGGTTTAACTCCATCCTTGAATGACAGCCTGTGTGGAGTTTGCACATTCTCCCCGTGTCTGCATGAGTTTCCTCTGGATGTTATGTTCTCCTCCAACAGTATAAAGATATACAGATAAGGGGAGATTGGCCATGCTAAGTTGCGTAAAGTACCCAAGGATGTGTAGGTGAGGTGGATTAGCCATGGGAAATGCAGGATAAGAGGGATTGGGTAGGGGTTTGTACAGTGGGATACTGTTTAGAGGTTCGGTGTGGCCTCGATGGGCCGAAAAGCCTGTTTCCTAACTGTAGGAATTCGATAATTTCGATGGAGTTCTCCTTGATTGGCAGCTTTCGAGAGAACCCTACCTGTATGTCTTGCCTTGAGTTGTCTTGCCATAATGCAATTGTTCAGATTTATCTAAAATAAACTCCATCTGCCACTCCTCGGCTCACCTAAGCAAAGTCCCATTATAGTCTGAGAGATCATTCTTCACTGTCGATGACACCAACAAATTTGGTATTATCTACAAACTTACTGACCATACTTCATATAGTCAAATATAAATGATTTATATAAGTGACAAGAGGCAGTGGACCCACTATTGATCTTTGCAGCACGCCAC
Source organism: Chiloscyllium punctatum (assembly GCF_047496795.1). Lineage (NCBI taxonomy): Eukaryota > Metazoa > Chordata > Chondrichthyes > Orectolobiformes > Hemiscylliidae > Chiloscyllium > Chiloscyllium punctatum. The sequence continues at coordinate 40,917,317 of NC_092772.1, forward strand.
TGGTCACAGGTCTCAATGTTTAATGAACAAATATCCACTGTCATGTCCTGTCTCCAATATTCAAGAAAAATTTGGATCTAAATGGCGAGTTCTCCCTGGATCCCAGCCAGTCTAACCTTGTTAACCAGTCTACCATGTAGAACTGTTTGGTTTTCTTACTGAATTCCATAAAGACAACATCCACTGTCCTGCCTTCATCAATCATCTTCATCACTTCGTCAAAAAATTACACCAAGTCAGTGAGACGTGATCTCCAATGTACAAAGCCCTCTTCAGTCCTTGTCTTTCCAAATGCATATCGATCTTTTTCCTCGAAATCCCCTCCAACAATTTAGTCACCATTGACGTCAGGCTCACCGATCTATAGTTACTTGTTTTTTCTCCTTACTTTCTTAAATAATGACACTATGTTAGCAGCCCTCCAGTCTTTTGACATCTCACCTGTGGAAATCAATGTAACAAATATATCAGCAAAATGCTGAGCAATCTCTTTCCTAGATTCCCACAAACATCTGGGAAACAACTGCTCAGTTCCCAGGGATTTGTTCACCTTTATGTGTTTTAAAATATCCAACACCTCCTTGTAATATAGACACTTTCAAGGTATCACTATATATTTCTTCATTCTCTCGCTCTTGTAACCTCCTCCACATTAAATACTGAAAAGAAATACATGTTTTGTATCCCTCCAATCTCCTGTGGTTCCATACGCAGGTAGCCTTACTGATCTTTAAGGGGCCCTATTCTCCCCCTAGTTAATCTTTTGACATTAAAGGATTTGTATAATTTCTTCAACACCTCGTTAACCGTATTTCTAAAGCCATCCCTTGTCGACATTTTTCTGGCCTGATTTCCCCATTGACTGTACACTTGCTGCCCTTACACACCTCTCTGGATTCACTTAATCTCAGCTCTGTTTACCTAACATATACCTCCTTCCTTACCTTGACCAGACTACCAATATATCTAGCCATCCAGCACTCCCTGCACCCACCAGCCTTGCCCCTCTCACTAATGGGAACACATTGGCTCTGGACTCTCTGAAACCAAGTTTTGATGGCCTTGCGTTTTCCAACCATCCCTTTACCTGTGAATAGGGTATTCTAATTAGCCTTTCACAGGGCTCACCTAATACTTCCAAAATTGGCCTTGTTCAAAGTTATAACTTTAATGTTTACATCAGGTCTTTCCTATTGCAAAACTAATTTAAAACTAATATTTATGCGTAACAGACTTGGAAGTTAAATAAACACTTCCTGCCCCTCTGTAACAGGCTCGAGAGGCTGAATAGGCTCCTCCTGGCCCTCTGTAATAGACTGGAAACGCTGAATGGCCTCCTCCTGTCCTTGTGTAACCGACCCGAGACATTAAATGCCACAACAACCCATGGATTACGAGCAGCCGTTAAATTGTATCTGTTGGAGGTTCATCCCTTTTCAGTTACAGAAACACAAACAACACAATGTACTCCAGGTGCCCTCTCACTAACACCTCACACAGCTGCAGTGACACATCTCTTCGTTTTGAATGATTCTGTTGGCAAAATGTGACAAAATTCTAGATTTCCACCTTTTCAAGTAGCAACAGGCTAATATGGGCTAAATGACCTTCTCTTATACCTTTGTAAGAGGCCCAGAGGGACAGAATTGCTTCGGCCTTTTGCTGCGCAGCAGTCTCAATTCTCTGTCTCAAGGTTATGAAAGGATTTGATAACAGGGCACTTAAAACCAGGAGGAGCCTCACACTGGTCAATAAGTATTATACTTTGGGTTAAGGTATCTAGAAACTTGCGCACCTGACTTTTTTATGCAACCGATCTGCTACTTTATAACTGCCTCCTTTCATTAACAGAGAGGAACATATATAGACCACTGCAGTGCCTTTTAATACTCTCATATACAAGTTTTATAAAAAGTTTCAAAAGATTTAAAGATTTAAAGTCCATCCCTCAGCAACGCTTATCCATTCCTTCCAAACCCGGTAAATGTTCCCTTTTATAGTGATATGAAAAATGAGGTGTGGAACTGATTAACTGAGCCTGTTTGTTTAGTCATGATTTGGAGATGCCGGTGTTGGCCTGGGGTGCACAAAGTTAAAAATCACACAACACCAGGTTTTCATCCAACAGGTTTAATTGGAAGCACACTAGCTTTCAGAGCGCTGCTCTTTCATCAGGTGATCTTGGAGGACACACTTCTAAGGCACAGAATTTCTTGCAAAAATTTACAGTGTGATGTAACTGAAATTATCTATTGAAAATACTTTGATTGTTTGTTGAGTCTTTCATCTGTTCGAATATCATGGTAGTTTCATTTCTTTCATGTGTAAATTACAAAAGCTTTTTCTTTTAAAGTTGCATTCTCAGGTTAGCAGTAACAACCAGTGTTAGATAGACAATATTTTAAAGGTGTTAGCCCCTGTTTACTCTGTCTATACCATAATGTTTAGATTGATTCTAATCTGAAAAGTGAGATAATAGAGTTTTACATGAATTCATGCAGTTTATGAGCTCAGAGTTCTACATGAATGCATGCAGTTTTTGAGCAAAGTACGATGTAACTCTGCAAGTACGAATTCTTCCCACAAAATATATGTGTGTCTGTGGGTCTTTGTCGGTTTGTATGTGCGTGTTTCTCTTAATTGGGGGTTGTGAGTGTGAGAGGGAGTGTATATGTGTGTGTAGTGATGTAGAGAGTCTTAAGTCTGTGAGCGGGTGCATGTGTGAGTGTGGGAGTGTATGTGTGTGTCTGGGGTGGGGGGCTTGAGTATCAGTGAGAGAGAGTGTATATGTGTATGCATGAGTGTAGAGTGGTCTAAGTCTCTGAGCGGATGCCTGTGAGAGTGTGTGTGTCTGTAAGGATGTGTGTTTGTCTGTGTGCGTGTCTGTGTACATATGTGTCCGTACATATGTGTGTGTATAGGAGTGCCTGTGTGTGTGTGCGTGTGTGTGTGTGCGTGTGTTTGTGTGTGCGTGTGTGTGTGCGCCTGTGTGTGTGTGTGTGTGTGTGTGTGTGTGTGTGTGTGTGTGTGTGTGTGTAGTGCAATGGTGGTCACCTGCAATGTGACATGAACCCAAAGCCCCAGTTGAGGCCCTCCCTATGGGAACCGTAATTTGTAATCAGCTTCTGCTCGTCCACTTTTCGCTGCTGCCTGTCCTGAAATCCGCCTTGAAGGATGGTCACCGGAAAGTCCGAGGTTGAATATCCTGGACCACTGAAGTGTTCCCCAACTGGGAGGGAACCCTCCTGTCTGTTGATTGTTTTGCAGTGCCCATTCATCCGTTGTCGTACCCTTTGCTAATTTTCCCAGTGTTTGTTCAGTGACTGTGCTTTATGCCAATATCCATGGATTCTAATTATCCCAGTGGAGGGTTTCCATCTTTTAATGATAAATGGGCGCCGTTCAATGTGGTATCCCATAACATGAGCGGGAGCATCACCTACAGCACTGACAGGGAACAGCAGACCCAGAGAGAGGGGGAGGAGAGATCTGTATCTGAGAACATTAGACTGGAATGTTCCAAAAATGTATCAGAATCTGGACACATTAGACTGGCATGTTCCAACAATAGACAGGAATTTATACATTTATGTTTGGCGTCTGTCTGCAGTTTATTGGTTGCCATTATCATGGCGGGTCTATTGTGCTCTTCTCATTATTCAATACTTTTATTATGCTTTCCTGGCTATCGTTGGTGTTCCTGGTAAGTGTCAACGTCCAGATTTTATTGTTCTAAAAACCGATTATGACTGTATTACTGTTCTTTTATATCGTCTACACTCCTTGACACTATTATTTTACTGTTGAAACTCTCATTCCAGATATTTACTCTACAGACCACTACTAACTACATCAATGCAAGTGTTCAATGACTGTCTCCCTCTCTGAGCTGGCAGTGTTACTCTCTATGTTGACCTACTCAGTTCCAGTGGAGACCTACAATTTACTGTATCATTGCCTTTGTTATTTAAATATTAAGAGCAGGGAGGTCACGCTCTACTGTTCTGGTTACAAACTCCACTTCCTGCCACTGTTTCCATCTCATCCCTGGCCAATATCTGTGACTGAAGCAGACAAGTCACAACTGTGGGTGATCCCGTTGACCATGAGCTGATTCATGAAACCATATCCTGACTATTTCTAACTTGAAATGCTCACCACCCCAGAGTATATCTCACTGGTTTAGTCCATCTGCTGTTTGAACCTTGAGCTATGAAATACAGTCTTAACAAAGCCAATAATCTGCTGCTGACACTCCCGGCTTCAAACCTGCCGAAGCAAATCAGATTCGAACTCACACCAAACTCCCATCCATCTGTCATTCATGTGCACGCCGATGTATATTGCTGTTTTTTTTTCTGGAAATGCCTTTATTCTAACATTCTCAAACACTTTATCTCATCTGTCCATGAAACTTCTCTCGTTCTCTCTCTGTTGATTAACAAAAAGCCTGCTAGTTGTTCTTATATAAAATAGTTTCCTGCATTTTCGTTCCTTCTCAAACAATGAGTTTCGCATTCAACCACGCCAATCCCGCACACACACTCTCTCTCTCAGTCTCTGATGAACACACACACGGCAAACTTTCTCATTGTAGACATTGCAGTAATTTGATGCGAGTATAGTTACCATATGACAGTAAAGTTTGCAATACTCTCTATGCTGGGCAGATAGTGCAGCTTAGTGAGCAACACACGAGCATGGTCTGCACAGCTCTCCATGCTGGGCTGTCATCTTGTCCCAATTTATGTTGTTTGTGGTGTTCTCTGAAGCAGATTGAGAATTTGTGTAACAAACCATTCCAGCTGATCTGACAATGCCTTTATTCAATGTTCTCATTCTTTTAAGTTTACTCTCGAAGATTCTCACTTCTCCAGTTAGTCCCACTGCCCTGCCTTTTCCCCCATATTTCCACAACATCTTTTCAGTTAATTAACTGTCTTTTTCTGTCTTTAATGTGAATCTTTCTGTCCCTCTATTTCTTTCCCTGGCCTTTGTTTATTGCTCTCTAGTGTATCGAGTGCTGGCATTGTGAAGCTCAGAAACAGTGAAATGGTGTGTGTCAGGCTGTTTTTCACTTCCTGGTATGTCCCATGTGATGGTCCACGGACAGGGGCGTTTCAGAAGTTATGAGACACAGCCTTGTAACTTGGTCTGTGCCTGTATTTGTCCCTCTCAGGTGATCTTCCGATCGAGGAAGCCCCTCAAGTAAAGGGCCAGGGATCTAAAGTGTGTGACAATGTTGTCACTTTAAAAAAAAGATTATTTTCTCCTTTCTTTAAATAAGAGATCTTAAAGGCCAAACTGCCGACTGAAAACGGCTCAAGTAAATAACTTGCGACACTTTTAGGGTTTATAATAAATAGCAGTAACAACGGCCTAGTAACTTATCCCCAACTGCTACGCTCTCTGAAACCTGACTTGATGCTGTTTCCTCCTGAATTGGAGAACTGGATGCAAGAATGTATGTCTGAATGTTGCATATTTCCAAGAGATGTGTTTATGGGATGTTGGTATATTGGAAGAGTTCATTTGTAGAAGGTACTTTATCCATTATACAGTTATGGTTTCCAATAGTTAAATTATTCTAAATTCCTCTTCATTTTGTATGTATTTTCATTAGAGTCTTTCAGTCTGTTGTGTTTTGCTTAATGGTGAGTGGTTTGATGAGTTGCATCAACTCTGGAACACCCACTTCACATCTACCTTTAAAATAAGGAAAGGTTTGGCATCCAAGCTACCTCCTTAAAATAGTTTGAGGCAGTCTGGTTGGTCTATAGCAAACTGTGGTCTCTTGTCGGGGTCTAAATCGATAATACCAAATTGGGTTTAGAATTACAATCCCTACAGTGTGCAAACAGGCAATTCGACCCAACAAGTCCACACCGACCCTCTGAGGAGTATCCTACCCAGACCCATTCCTCGACCCTTTTATTACACCTAACCCACACATCCCTGAAAACTATGAACAACTAACCATAACCAATTCACCTGACATGCACATATTTGGATTGTGGGAGGAAACCAGAGCATCCAGAATAAACTCATGCAGACACTGGAGAGTATGCACCGGGAGGCTATTGGGTTCAAAGGTCGTGTATGATAGTTGTTAGTGTCTTTATTCCGGATGTTGAATTCGGTTGCTTTAAACAGTGTTTTGTGTATAAAGATTCTATCAGTCAATAAGAGTTCTCTGGGTGTGGAAGAAATGAAGTTGGGGGTTTTACAAAAGGTAATGAAGGCAAAGCTGTAAGAATTGGCAGACAAGCTGGAGTTGGGGCTGTGTTCGTCTGTGAGAAAATGAGAGATAATTATAGCTATAGCTCGGCAATTGCATTTGGTGGAAATGCCATCAGAGTCTTTGGAAATGGCTAGAATTCAATTTCAAATGAGGCACCTTGAACATGAGAAGGAATTGAAACTGTTTCAATTGTGATGAAAAGTGGAAATAAAAGAAAAGGAATTGAAGACGATAGAAAGAAAAAGGGAGAAGAAAAGCAGAGAGTTTCAACTTCAAAAGTTAGTAATTAGAGAGGAAAGTTGACATATAAGGTCGAGATAAAGGAAGACGGTAGGCTGGATAAGGAGGATAGTGGGGATGAGCAACCCCATAGGAGCCAAAGGCCCGATGGATAGCTGTTTAAATAAACTCAGGCATTTTCTAAATTTGATGAGAAGAATGGGGGAGCCTTTTTAATTTCATTTGAGAAAGTGGCTAAAAAAATACAGTGCCCAATGACCATGTGGATTTAGTTGATTCAAACAAAGCTGATAGGTATTTGCCATCCCGATCGGAGGTGGTATCTGAGGAGGAGGAGGGGGTGAAGAATGCCATCTGAAGTGCATATGAGCTTGTGCCAGAAGCCGACAGACAGTGTTTCAGGGATCTAAAATAGCGTCCATGGTTAAATGCACATTGAGTTTGAAAGAATCGAACAAAGTAATTTTGAAAGCGGGGGAAGGGTATTAAAAACAGAACAAAGCTATAGCACTCTTCGAGAGATTCTTATTTGGGGAAGTTTAGCAATTCACTACCTGCAGTCGTGACAACTCGTGTGGAAGAGAAAAGAGTTAAAATGGCAAGATTAGAAGCTGAAATGGCTGATGATTATGATTTGGTTCAGAAATCAAAGGCTGGTTTCTGTGAGGGATTGAGAAGAATGTGCGAGATCTTCTTAAAACATATCCCTGTGAGAGTAAGGTTTATTGGCATAGGCCAGGAGTAGCAGGTAAAGGGGTTACAGCATTAAGAGGAACAGAAGCATGTAATGCTTTTATGTTGAGATATGAGGAGCTATGTCATTGAGAAGGACTATTGGAGAGATGAGAAGTGCTCCATTACGTAATGTGTGGTTGGAGCGTCCAGTGGAAACAGCAACAGATTTATTCCACAATGGGGAAGGAGGCCTTGAGCTTGGTGTTGGCACTACAACATTCCAGCATTTAAGTTGCCAATAACATACCTGAGACAAATCTTTATCACTGATCGTGACCCCTTAAAGTTATTGAAGAAGTTTAGGGTGACGAATACCACTCTGTTTCGATTGAGCTTATTATTGCTGCTATTCAATATGAAATTATGCCGTTGATAGGGCGAGAAACCTAAGATTTGACACGTTATGGAGACTTGGATGAAGAAAGTCAAAGGCATTCTGTGGCAGGAGTAAAATGACTGAAATCGAATCTAGTTGTGAACATTTGTATGCTCAGAGTCAATGTAATATATATGCATTTCAGTCTACTAATAGAGGACGATTAGCAGGTCTAAAATTAATCCATTTTTGTATATTGTTGGATCATTTTATTAAAGGTGAGTTGTGAGTTTACTATCACTGTAACGAGGTTATGTTCTCTTAGGTTGTTTTTGAAGAGAGGTTCTAAAGGCAGAGGTGCGGAACTGCTGTCTGAACACAGTTTAAAAAATAACTGAGGAGGCCTTTAGGTTTCATTAAATGGTGGTAACAATCGAAGGGCAGTGGGCAGATCTCACAGACCAGGTTTTCTTGTTTTGTTTTTATCTGCAGCATTCAGAAGCTGTTGGGGATCCTTGAAGGGTTGGAAGTATCAATACATGATCCCCAGCTGCTTTTCTCTCTGAGACCTCTTTTCATGTTGTTTCCTCATTGATCAAAAAATTGCATGTAAAAATCTGTATTTGAATATATCTTTGTGCCAAGCAGTGCATACAAAAAGGTACAGTATCTATTGTTTGTGTCAGTGTTCCAAAATATCAGCTATCTCAAAATGTTCTTTTCTTCGATTGGATATTAAACAAAACATTTGAATGGATTATATTTTGCTTAATGTCGAGAGGTTTGACCAGTCACAACATATCTGGAACGCACACTTCACATCTATGTTTAAAATAAGAATAGGTTTGGGTCTAAGGGGCCTTCTTAAAATATTTTGTGTGGATCTGGTCTGGTTCACAACACTTGTAGCCGAGGGGTTTCTGACTGACTCCTGTAATTGAAAAGTTAGTGGAGGTGCTGGGGATGGTTTGCTGGAAGTTGTGTTGTGAGCTGCCTCAGACATTCAGGGAGACCTGAGGATTTGGTGACCCAACTCTGGATGGATCATGGGGAATGTAGTTACAGCATCTGAGCCTGCAACATGAACAACAAATGAAGCAGAGGCTGCAGAGACGGGAATCTCTGAAACCACGGAGTGAGTGTGTGTGGGGAAAAGGGTCTGCTGTATACACCCCAAGTATTCCATGAACAGCTTCCCAAGCTACACTTAACCCAGTAGCAGAGTGTGAGGGGACCTTGACTGAACAAGGAACTGGTCACAGAGTGGTGTTACCTTCTTCAACACGTCCTGCAGCATCACACCAGGGAGCGGGTGGTGCTGCCAGTGGCTGTTAGGGTCACTGTTTCATTCAGCTTCTATGCTCCATAACTTTCTAGGCAGAACTAGGTGCCATATCCATCATTTCCCAGTATCTCAACATTGATGTCACCATTCGGTGATGGAGGGTATATATGGTGAATGGGGTAAATACATTGTTTCTCCCACAGCAGGGAGCTGCCGGGTGTATTCAGTATAGTGGTATTCCCGATGGTGTGCATGGCATCTGCAGAATACCCATGTCAATGGGGAGAGGTAGAGGAACTGAAGGAGCTCTCTCTCTCTCTCTATTAATGTTACAGTATGCCCATGCACAGTGCATCATGTTGGTGAATACCCATTGTCCTGGCAGCAGTCATGGTCTCTTCATTCAGAAGCAGTCAGCCATTCCCATCGTCATTGGGTCTCCACGTAGAAAGAAATGAATATATCTTGGATAAAGGCCGTCCGCTTGATGCACGTTTCAAAACACCATCCCCACCAATAATCAACCACATTAAAGTATTCCATGTGTACGGAGAGCAATTGGGTCACTTGGAGTGTCTGGGAGCAGACGATCAGGGATGGAGCAAAACCTCCCATGTCTGAACGGGTTTGAGTGAACCCACCAGTACACAGTATCAATAAGTCCTAAAATTCCTCTCCATTTCAGTAACGTATTGCTTTCCGTTATTCCTGTAAATGAAATGACAGGTTATATCATGTTGAATTCCACTTGCCAAACTATTATCTATTGCCTTTACCTCTCTGAATCTATTTGCAGACTCTCCACCGTCTCTTGATAATTTAATCTCTTGTTTATCACAGCGACATCACCAAACTCAGCATCTGTGTATCTGTTCTATCCTCCTGATCATTAATATAGATTGTAAATAGTTGAGAACCAAGTACTGGTTACTCTGTGACCCTACTGGTTACATTCTGTCTAACTGAGACTGATTTATCCTGAGTGCCTGCTCCTGTATGATACCCTCTCCTTCCCCATTCCTATGCAACACAGTCGAAGGGTTGAAAAAGAACAAGGAGCATCTGTGAGGAAACCAACCCCTCGATGAGGCTGATGTCAACGCGCCCTCTGTTCAACTTTCCTGCCATCTCTCCACCCTACACCACTGGTCTCTTGTTGTAGATTGCGCCACATGAAAAAAAAATCCACTCCATATCTACACATTCAATTATTTTTAGCATTTCACAGACCTCAATGAGATCTCCTTTCATTCTTATAAACTGGAGAGTATAGGCCTAAACTGCTCAGTTTCTCTTCATAAGACAAACACTTCAATAAGGAATCAATCTGATGAAGCTCTTCTGATTTGCCTCCAATGGAAATACCTCATTCTGCAGGAAACCTAAACTGTACTCCAGTTGCAGCCTCACTAATGCCTTGCATAGCTACACCAACACTCCCTACCTTTCTACTCTATCCTTTTATAAATAAACACGGAAATTATGCTTGCATTTCTCATTACTTGCAGTACCCACAGGCAGGTTTTATGTGATATGCAAGCAGACACCCAGATCTCTCTGCACCTAAACACTTTGAACTTTCTCTCCATTTAGATAATAATTTGTCTTTCTACTATCCTGGCCAACATGAATAGCCCCATATTTATCCACTTTAAGTTTCCTTGCCAAATGTTGGCCCATTCACCCAACCTATCCATATAGTTTTAAAATCTCTTGCATCATCATTCTGAAGTAATTTCCCATCGATGTGAGTGTCATCTGAAAATGTGGTATCGTATTTTCTGTCCCATCAACCGAGTACAGTAATGCCATCGATCGCAAATCGTTGAGGCATGAGTACTGAAATCAATGGCACCCCACAAACTGCATTTGCCAAAAGAAAATGACACATTTATTCCATCTGACTCCATTTTGTTGGATAACCAATCCTCCATCCAAGCTAATAAATTACTCCTAAACCCAAGTTGTCTGATCTTACCATTTACTCTTCGGAGAAGTGACATATCTGATGCCTTCAGGAAGACCAGATATGTTCCATCTCCCACTATCCACCTTGTTTGTGACATCTTCAAATAACTCAAGCAAACAATTCAAACTTGATTTGTCCTTTCTTAAACCATGTTGACTCTGACGGATTGTAGTTTAACTTTGCAAATGTCCTGAACAATGGACTCTAACAATTAGCCTTAAATTATAATAGTTTATTGTTACACTTTAGTCCCTAATGTATACCATTATTATAAGTTCTTCCCTTTCGACAGCCTTTACGTTTTCTTTGAAATCCTGTTTAACAGGCACAAGGCTTTAAAAGGTCTGCTCCAATTGCTGTGAAAGAGCCATGTGTGGCTGAATGGACTCATCATCCTGCTGGTGTACAAACGCGATGGACTGACATCTTTCTGGAGTTCCCATTTTGTCATCTCCAAGGCCAGAACTACCTCCTCAAGTTGTTGCTTTAGAAGATTGGGAGACTATGGAATCTTCCTGTTGTTGTGTAACATTTTGAGGGTCTGATGGGTCTTCTCATACTGCTCCATAACAGGTGGGTATACTGAACGGTCTCCTCATGTATCCCAGAGATGGGACCGAGGGATTGATGGGTCTTCTCTTGTTCCCATACAACAGACACGTGTCTAAATTACCTCTTCCTTTCTCATGAAAGAACTCTCAGATAGTTTGTTTTATCCTTATCCAATTCCCTTGCAATAGGCTCGGTAGGTCTGAATGGTCTCCTGCTATCTCTGTGTAACAATCTCCAGTCACTGTGTGACCTCTTCCAGTTCCTATGTTACAGACTTGAGGAGGCTGAATGGACTGATCCTGTTGCTGTTTAACAGGAAACTGGTGCAGCATGACCTACTGTTTTCGTCTCGAGTGGCTGATTGGCCTCCTTCTGTAAATGTATATCAGGCTCCAGGGGCTGAATAGCCTCATACTGTTTTGATGTAATAGGCTCGAAGGCCTGAGTATCCTCATGTTGTTCCTGTGTAACAGGCTGAAGAACAGAATGGATTCCTCCACTATCTGCATAATTCGCTTCATTTGTTGACTCCTCCTGTCATCTATGTTCAAATAAGATCATCTTTAATTTTTGTAAACTCCAATGGCTACTGGGTCAACCTGATCATCTTTTTGGTATACGCTAGCACCTTCATTGCAGGAATCAGTTGAGGGAACCATCTCTGAGCTGCTTCCAATATAACAACATGCTTTCTTCATTAAAGAGATTAAATCTGTACACACTACTCCAGATGACATCTCACTAAGAACCTGTACAGCAGCAGCAACACTTTACCAGCCTACTGTAAGGTTCCCACCCAGCTTAGAGCTGTCTCAGCTCACTGGGGGAAAACAGAGCATTTTTGGAAGATTATTGTCCTTCTCTACTCCATCAGCATAACTGGAGATCTGGAGAAATTAAAGTTTGAGAAGATCATAAATGATGTGGCGCGATGATCTCTACCATTAATCTCCCCAGAGCCCATGTCGCTCAGATTGCACAGAATCTAGTAAGGTGGAGGGGAAAAACAGCAAGGAGGAGCAAACATTGATTGGAGTTATATATCAAAGTGAAAGCTGCAATACAATTGTTGGACATGTTATAAAACAAGAAATGATATACACATTTGTGGGTACTTCAGTAATAATGCACTGTTTAAATTATATCTAAACTGTGTTAACCCAATTGAATGCTAATGCTGGGAAAACTGGATCTCATGACCACGTGTGAGATGGTTTACATTAACATTATGTCGAGCACTGAGCTCGAGAGCAGGTTATTTAGGAATTGGTGTTGAGTGATCAGAAGAGCTAATTGAAAATTTTGCTGGAAAGGATCTTTTGGGAACAATGACCACAATGTATTGGTTTTCTTTTATGCTGTTTGAGTACACGACAGTTTTTGTTTTATTTGAAGTAACCGTTATAAATCTGAGTCATGAAAGCCCTGAAGGTGGAGGAGAAATTGGGGACTACAGATGCTGGAGATCAGATTCGAAGAGTGTGGTGCTGGAAGTGCACAGTCAGGCAACATACTAAGAGTAGATAAATCGATGTTTCGGGCATAAGCCCTTCATCAAGAATGAAGCTTCTGGGCCAAGGGGGCTGAGAGATAATTGGGAAGGGGGTGCGGCAGGGGGGAGGTAGCTGGGATTGTGCTAGGTAGATGAAGGTGGGGTTGAAAGTGATAGGTGACGAAGGGAGACAGAATGCCTCATCTACTGCATCCATTAAACCCAATGTGGTCTTCTCTACGTTGGTGAGGCAGGAGGTCAAATTGTGGATCATTTCAGAGAATATCTCTGGGACAGCCACATTGAATAAATCCATCAACTTGTGTCTGAGCACTTTAACTCCCCTTCCCAAACTGCCAAGGACATGTGGGTCCTGGGCCTGCTCCATCGCCAAATCCAAGCCACCAGAATCCTGGAGGAAGAAAGCCTCCTCTTCTGCCTTGGGACCCTCCAACCACAGGGGATTATAATGGATTTCTACATTTCCCCATTTCCCCTAATCCCATCTTATCCTACTCCAAACTTCCAAATCAGCACGGCCCCTTTTGAACATTCCTACGTGTCCACCTTCCTCCCTTTCAGTCTGTTCCACCCTCCTTCCTCTCTGACTATCACTTTCAACCCCACCATCATCTACCTATTAGATGAAAGGACGCAGCTTAGAAAACTGCCAAGTGTTGCAGTAAACCAGTGGATTCAGAGATGTAGGACCCAGCAAAGGATGACCAAGAAACTGAGAATAAAATCAAAAAGAGAAAAAGCGTACAAATAAACGAAAAACAGAAAGACTGCTAAAAAGCGTCTATCGATGTATGAAAAAAATAAAAAGAAGGTCAAATGTGGAACAGTTGGTGTGCGTTCAGGATAATTTATTGCAGAGAACAGAGAAATTGCAGGGAAAAGAAACAATTTCTTTGTGTCTATCTTCATGGAAGAATGTCCAGAAATTCTTCCAGAAATGCCAAGTGACCATGGGACTTGTGTAAGTAAAGTCTAAGGTTCTCTTATCATTGTTGGGGTCATCTTTGAAAAGAAAGCTGGATTGAGTATTTATAAATCTGACAGACTAGATGTACTTCATACAAGAATTTCAGAGGAAGCAGCAATAGACCTGTTGATTGCATCGCGGATTTTCACTTTATTTTCCGACACATTCCCAAAAGTCATTTGGATAATCTGGATAAGTCAAAGATTATAAATATTATCCGACAGTTTAAGAAGAGTAGAAGATGGAGAGTGGTGAACTACAGAGCAGTTATCTTGTCATCTGCAGTCGGGTATTTGTTGGACTCGATTACAAAGAACATGCTACTAGATATATAGAAGGTCTTAACATAACTGGGGAGTGTGAGAATGTACCGATGAAAGGAAAACTAGAAGTGTCAAACATTGTTTGGAGTGGTTTGAAGATGATTCTTGTGGACATAGGCAATGATGAACCATTGGATGACGTATAGTTGGATGTTCATGAGCTTTTTTTAAAGAACTCACATAGCAAGTTCATAAGAAAAATTAAAGCGAGAGGTATTGGGAAGAACATATGCAAATGAGAAAGTAAAAAATAGGTTTACATTCATGTGAATGTAATTGGAAGATAGAGGATTTCGTGCACCAGTTGCATCGAGCGTTGGTGAGACTAAACGTAGAATATTGTGTATCGTTCGGAGTCCCAATCTAAGAAAGAATATACTGACTACAGACAAACTTCAAAAGGTATTATCCAGATTAATACGTAAAATGGCAAGATTGTCTGATGGGGAACCTCAGCCTGTAATATCGAGTTTCAAAACATGAGAATTGATTGTGGTGAATCTTAGAAACATCGAAAGGACTGAATTACAGAGGGACATGAAGAAGTACAAGCAGGCGAGATAAGGAAGAATCCCACGATATTCCACACGGACAAGTAGAACAGAATAAACAGCAAACAGTTAGTGTCCATTAGAAACCAAGTGGCAATCTGTATGTCAAGCTGGAGAACATTGATGGATTGTTACATGAGACCTTCACATCTATTTTACTAGGGAGAAGGAGGAGGCAGGTACAGAATTCAAGAAGATGGACTGGGAAGCTCTTGAACAGATTGATGTAAAACATGAGAAAGGATTTGAGGCTTTGTTCTGTGTAAATTTGGACCAATCTCCATGTCTGAATGAGTTGTATCACAGGCGGCTGTAGGGGTCGAAGGACGAAAGACCCTGACTGAATATTTTAATTAGAATCTGACCATAGGGGAGGTGCCAGAGAACTGGAGAACTGCTCATCTGATTCCACTTCACAGTAAGGATGGGAGAGATAGACCAGGGAACAATAGACGAGTGAGTATTAATTCACTGTTAAGGAAACTACTGGATAAAATAGGGAAGGATAAAATCGAACTCCAATCAGAGTCACAAGGTTTGATCAAGGATAATCATCATGACTTTATCAGAAGGAAGTCACATCCAATGGATTTGATTGAATTCGTTTGAGGAGGTCGATTATTTAGTCTTGAAGGAAGGCCTTTGACAAATTTCCACCTGGGAAACTGAAAAATAAAGCAAAATCTCACAATATGATGGATAACATGACAAGTTACAATGAAAATTGTCTTAGTGGCAGGAGACAGAGGGTGGTGGGAGAAGGCTGTTTGTGTGACTGGAGACCAGTGTCCCCTGGTGTACCACAGGGATCAGTGCTGTGTACCTTATTGTTTTTGTTATTTATAACAAAATATAGATGTGAATGTGGAGGGGGCTAGGTGGAGAGTGGGGGAGTTGTGATAAGTAAGTGTATGTTTGACATAAAGATTGGCTGGGTCGTTAGCAGTGCGGAGGAAGGCCTTAAGTTACAGGAAGATGCAGATGGAATGGTCAGATGGGCAGATCAATGACAGATAGAATGTAACCCTGATAAATATGAGGTGATGCACTTTGGGAGAAGGAACCAGACAGGTGAGTACTCAATGAATGGCAGCACACTGGGAAGCTCAGATTGTGCTTTTCTACACATCCCTGAATGTGACTGGACAGGTTAATGCTTAAAAATGTGTTGCTGGAAAAGCGCAGCAGGTCAGGCAACATCAAAGGAGCGGGAGAATCGATGATTCGGGCAGATTCCTGAAGAAGGGCTTATGCCCAAAACGTTGATTCTGCTGCTCCTTTGATGCTGCCTGACCTGCTGCGCTTTTCCAGCAACACATTTTTTAAGCTCTAATCTCCAGCATTTGCAGTCCTCACTTTCTCGTTGTAGATTATAAGAGCAATACAGGGCTTTGGTTCGGACAAAATGGAATACTGTATGTAGCTCCGGGAACCACATTCCAGGAAGGATGTGTTTGTACTGGAGATGGTGCAGAGATGATTCACCAGGATGTTCCCTGGGATGGAGCATATCAGCTATGGAGAGAGGCTGGATAAGTTCGGGTTGTTTACTTTGGAGCAGAGAAAGCTGAGGAGTCAGTGATTCAGAAGGATAAGATTGTAAGGGACATAGACAGGGTGGATATACAGCAGCTGTTCCTTTTAGTGAGAGCGTCAAGAACAAAGGAGCACACTTATAAAGTGAAAAGTTTGAGGTTCAGAGATGATTTAAACATTTTTTCACCTCGAGGTGTGGGTTCTGGGATTACTTCCTGAGAGGGGAATGATCACCTCACAATCGTTAAAAAGCACTTGGACGAGCAATTGGAAGTGTCATAACATTCCAGGCGATGGGCTTGGTGTTGGAAAGTGGGACTAGTATAGATCGTGCTGTATTTCTGTCGGCACAGAGTCTATGCCCCTGTGAGTGTATGGTGTGGAAGGTCAATTATTGAGCAGTTTAAGGCAGGAATTGATGAGTTTCTGAAGAGTTATATTCATAAGGGTTATAAGAGTGAACTGTATTTGATTGTTAAATTATGTCAATGTTAGAAATATGAGAAAACAAGTGCAGTTTCCTTACTGTTTGAAACCAGAGAATGGAAAATTGGGAACAGGGAAATGGCAGAACTATGAAGCCACTACTTCCGTTCTGTCTTCACAAAACTTTCTAACAATACAAGGAAACCCGAGTCTGGTGTGGAAAAATGATAGAGTACATTGAACATAGAACATAGTAAGTAAATGGTTTAGGAGAAATTATTGTGGCAGAAAGTAATGGTCATAGACAACACTAACATAGATTTATGAAATGGGAATTATGTTTGAGAAACAAACTGGGAGACAAATGAAAGAGAAGCAATGATGTAAAACATTATGATTTTTAGAAAAATATTGGTAAAGCTCCAAGCTCAATTTGCAAAATAAAATCTGAGTGGATTGGGGCGAATATATGGATTTGTTTCTCGAATGGGACAGCTGGAAGGAAGCAGTGAATAGAAATAAACAGACTCGTCAAGCAACAGCCTGACATTTTCTGAAAGGTATGATTCTGTGAGTATGACTATGTCCCAGACTCCCCATTACCTTCCCCAGATATCTCCTGTCTCATCAGCAGGACGGACACAGCAGAAGTGGCGGTACAGTGGGATACAGTTGGAAGGGAATTGCTCTGGGAGTCCTCAACAGTGACTCTGTATCCCAGGAAGTCTCATGACATTAGTTTGCACATGGGAAAGGAAAATTCCTGCTGATTACCATGTACCAGCCTCTCTCAACTGATAAATCATTACTCCTCCATGCAGACCAACACTTGGAGGAAGCACTGAGGGTAGCACGTACGCAAGATGTACTCTGGATGGGGAATTTCAATGTTCACCACCAGCAGTATCTCAGCAACAGCATTACTGATCAATCTGGCCAGGTCCTAAAGGATATAACTGGCGGCTGGTGATGAAGGAACCAACAAGAGGCAAATACATACTTGATCACAGCCTTACTAATTTGCCAATTTGCAGAAGTATGTGTCCATGACAGTATCGGTAAGAGTGACCACCGCATAGTCATTGTGGAGACAAAGTCACACCTGCATGTTGAGAATAACCTCCACCATTTTGGGTGGTACTATCACGGTGCTTAATCGGGCAGACTTCAAACAGATCTAGCAGCTCAAATCTGGATGTTCATAAGGTGTTGTGGGTCATCAATAGCAGTGGAATTGTACTCCCGCATAACCTCATGGCCTGGCATATTCCCCTCACAACAATTGCCATCAATCCAGAGAATCAACATTGGTTCAATGGAGTGTGCAGGATGGCAGGAGCAGCACCAGGCATACCTGACAATGAGGTGTCAGCCTGGTGAAGCCACCAATCAGAACTACTTCTGCACCAAACAGCATAAGCAGTGATAGACAGAGCTAAGTGATCCCACAAGCAACGGTTCAAATCTAAGTTCTGTAGTCCTTCCACATCTAGCCGAGAAACGTTGGGGACAATTAAACAATTCACCAGAGGAAGAGATTCCACAAATAACCCCTTCCTCCATGATGGAAGAGCCCAGCCCTTCAGTGTAGAAGATAAGGCTGATGCATTCGCAACAATCTTCAGTCAGAAATGCGGAGTGGATGATCCATTTCAGCCCCCTCCAGTGGTCCTCAGCAATTCGGTTACCAGTCATCAACCAATTCGATTCAGTCCACACGATATCCAGAAAGGATTGGAGATACTGGATACTCCATAGGGTCCATAATCTGACAACATTCTGGCAATAGTACTGAAAGTTTGTTCTCCATAACTTGCCACTCCCCGAGCCAAACTGTTTCAATACAGTTACAACAATGGTTTTACCTCTTTATGTGGAAAATTACCCCAGGTATCTCATGTATATAAAAAGGAGAACAAATCCAATCCGGCCAAATGCCACTTCATCAGTCTTCTCTCGATCATCAGTAAAGTGGTGGAAGGTCTCAGTGCTTTTAAACAGCGTCTGCTCAGCAATACCCTGGTCGATGACGCCCAGTTTGGGCTCCACCAGGGCCACTCAGCTCCTGACTCATTACCGTGATTCAAACATGGACAAAAGACCTGAATTCCAGAGGTGGGGTGAGAGTTACAGCCCTTTAAGTCAAGGCATTTGACCCTGTGTGGTATCATGGGGCCTTAGTAACACTGGAATCAATGGGTATCAGGGGCAAACTCCCTGCTGGTTAGAATCATACCTGAAACGAAGGAAGATCGTCATGGTTGATGGAGGTCAGTCAACTCAGCTCCAAATCTGTAGGAGTCCCTCGGGTAGTGACCGAAAACATCTTCAGGGCTGCTTCATCAATGACCTTCCTTCCATTTTAAGGTCAGAAGTGGGGATGTTCGCCAATGATTGTACAATGTTCTGCAACATTTGTGGCTCCTCAGATACTGAAGCAGTCCATGTTCAAATGCGACAAGATCTGGACAGTATCCAGGCTGACAAGTGGCAAGTAATATTCAGCCCACACGAATGCCAGACCGTGACCGTCACCAATAAAATACAATCTAACCTGCCTTTGGCATTCAATGGTGTTACTATCACTGAATCTCTCAGTATCAAATTTCTGGTGGGTAATCATTGCTCAAAAACGCACTGGTCTCGCCACATGAACACAGTAACTATAAGAGCAGGTCCGAAGCTAGGAATACTGCGGCGAGTAACTCACATCCTGACTTCCAAAAGTCTGTCCATCATCTACAATGCATAAGTCAGAAGTGGAATAGTTGACTCCCAATTTGCCTGGATGAGTGCAGCCCCAACAACACACAAGAACCTTTATACCATCCAGGACAAAGCAGCCAGTCTGACTGTCCCTTCATCCACAATGTTCCACCATCAACACTCAGCAGCAGCAGCAGTGTTTTACTATCTACATGCTACAATCAAATGATTCACCAAAGATCCTTAGATGCCATCGTCCCAACCCACGACCATGTCTGTCCAGAAGGACAAGGGCTACAGATGCATGGGAATACCATCATCGTCAGGTTCCCTTCTAGCTATTCACCATCCTGACTTGGAAATTTATCACCGCTACTTCACAGTCACTGGGTCAGAATCCTGGGATTCCCTCCCTAATGGCATTGGAGGTCAACCACAGCAGGTGGACTGCAGCGTTCAACAAGGCAGCTCAGACCCACTTTCTCAAGGGCAACTAGGGACGGGCAATAAATGCTTGCCGAACCAGTCATACCCAGATTCATGAAATAAGTTAATAGAAATTAACAGAGGAAGTTTGCTGAGGTGTCGCAGGGATCGGTGCTTGGGGCCCAGCTGTTCACAATGCCCTTTAAAAATTTGGTTGCTGGAATCAGATCCAATATATCCCAGCCTGCTGACAGGACTAACGGATGTGGGATTGTGAGTGGGTGAGGAGGTTATAAAAAAGCACCGAGAAGACTAAGACAAGTGGAGTGAATGGGTACATACGTGGCAGATGGAGCACAATGTGGATAGAGGTGACGGTGTGCTATTTGGTGGAAACGATAAATTGGCAGCTTACCATTTGGAAAGGATTGGTTGAAACATGTTGATCTACAAAGGGACGTATGCTCCTTTTTGTTGTTTCCTTCTGCATAAACCTCTGAGGTCCCTGCAGCGCAGAGAGTTCTGAAACCAGAAGTCAATACTGGGCATGGCAGTGGCACGCTGACCAGTGTATACAGACCCTTCAAGTGGGGAGCTGTAACACTGAAAAGGATCTGCATCTCCTTGTACACCAGTCGCTGAAAGGAATATTGCAGAAACAGAAAGCAGTGAGGAAGGTAAATGGTGTGTGGATCTTCATTTCAGGGGCATGTGAGTCCAGGAGAAAAGGTGTCTTACTGCAGCTGTACAGGGCCTTGGTGAGATCCCATCTCGAACATTGTGCAGTATTGTGTGTAGTTTTGGTCTCCTTACCTAATAAAGGACAAACCTGACATTGATGGAGAGCAGTGAAGGATGACCAGACTGATCTCTGGGATGACAGGCTTGTGGTGGGAGCAGAGTTTGGGGTGACTTGGCCAGTATTTCATGGGGTTTAGGAAAATGAGTGGAGATCTCAGTGAAATATACAAAACTCTGACAGGGTGAGACAGATTGGAAGCAGGGATGATAATTCCCCTGTCTGGGACTTGTAAAACAAGGGGCCACAGTATTAGCTACAGGCAGTCACTCTGTATTGAAATGATAATAAATGTCTGCTCTCGCTGACTGGGGAACTTGGGGAATACGCTCGCACCTGGAAACCGAGACACTGCTTATAAATAAGGATTTAGAGACAGTAAAGGGATGGTGGGAGAGCAGGAGTACGGTGGAGAAATGAAGGTCCAACCATCATTATATTGAATTGGGTAGCAAACTCGATGGACCAAACGTACTACTGCACCGCCTATTTTGTGGCTTCCCAAGGTTACTCACATTAACGGATATGTATATCGTTTGGGGTAAGTGCATTGAGGAGATTTTTTTGCATGAACAAGAATGAGGAGGCTAAATGTGTTTTCCATTCCCGATGTTTCTGTGCAGTCTGTGGGAAAGCTCTGTGAATGTTGTCACAAGCTCTCAGATGTTAGGAAGGAGGTCTCTGCAGGGTCGACAGGACTGTGTTCCCATTCCCTTTTCCGACACTGATGCAGAGGCCGGGTGTTCTGTCCGGTTTCATCCTTTCAGACCTCGGAGTAGTTTGATACAAATGAGTGCCCTTGCTTGTGGTTCAGAGACCATTGAAATGTCTATCACATGTCAGGGTCTTTGGAGTCACTTTTAGGCCAGCCCAGGAAATCATGGGAGATTCACTTCCTAAAAGTACTTTGGAGAAGGAAATTCTGTTTATAATCGATATTGGCTTCAAGGTCACTGTTACTGATCCCAGATATGAGATCTCGATATTTTATTATTTTTTTTTAACTTCCACCCACTGCCAGATCATTAGCTTGGTGTGGATTAGTAATCCAGTGACATTACCACATCAGCACCATCTCCACATGGGGACCTATCGGAAATCACACTGAGCAGGTTATTTCTGTGCTGCTTGAAAGCTCTGTCAAAAAGAACTCCCACCAATTTGACCGTCATCATGGGCCTGAGGAGGTGGTAATTGGTCAGATTGTAATTATTCCCGTCTTAGGGGAACGGACTTCGCTGAGTGATATTCCACATTGCCAGGGAGATGTCAAAGTTGGAGCTGGAATGCAACAGCTTCCCCAGGGACACGGATTGTTGTGCAGCACAAGTCTTCAGTCCTATTGCAGGAATGGAATCAGGACCCAAGCCTTTGTCGTATCTGCTGTGTTCACCTGTTTCTTCATGTGACGTGCAGCGAATCAAATTGGTTGAAGACTGGCATCTGTGATTTCGTGGGCATCATGATGAGGGTGAGGTGTATTATCGACTCAACACTACTGGCAGAGGATGGTGCAGATCAAACATCGTTCTCTTTTACACTGATGTGCAGGTCTGTTCTATTATTTAGCATGGGAATATTTGTGGAGCTCTCTCCTCCAGTAAGATGTTTAATCGTCCATCATCATTTATGACTGAATGCGGCAGGACTGCAGGGCTTCATTCAGATCTGTTGGTCAAGTCTGGTAGCTTTAATGAGTTAGCATCAGGTTAAAGTTCATGTGATTCTGACTCTGACATGTTCACCCACACTCGTCACTGAGCCATAGATGGTGTTGATGGTAATGACAGACTGAGGTGTTTCCCTGGCAAAAAAGTTACAGTTTGTGGTTTAATGCATGTCTGCCTCTCCTGCTGCTGTGGTCTACAGCACGACGTGAATACGCAGTTTCGAGCTGCAATACCTGCAATGCAATTCTGCTGTCTGTTCCCCAATTCTCACTGAGACTCATTCACCCATCAGCCCTGCACTCAGTGACCTAACCTGGTTTCTGATGTGGCAATACTTCCATTTTCAAACTCTCATTCTGCTGAGGGTCTCTCTCCCCGGGTATTGCTTCCAATCTGACACATTCCTCAAAAGCATTTAACTGATCTTAATGCAAATGTTTAATTCACCTGAATCTTTTTCCTTGAGAAATACCATCTTCTGTGTTTAAAGTCGATGTGTTTCCTCTGTTTCTTTCCCTGATCATGATTAAGAGCTTTGTAGTGTCAGTGATGCCAGCGTTATGTAGTTTCAGAGCCAATGAATTCTCTGGATTCCCAGTCATCTTCACCACATTGTATGTTTCCTCTTTTGGTTTGGTGTATTATCACTCATGGCTGCCTTGTTCTCCCATGAGCATGTTTCAAGTTCTTGGGGTTGCATTTCTGGTATTATCTTCCGAATTATCCCCAGAACCTCCTCCCATTGCTGCTCCATGGTCTTTCCTGCTCAGCTCCCCTTCCAATTAACTCTGGCCAGCTTCGCCCGCATGTCTTTGTAGTTACATTGCTCAATTATAACCACATTACATCTTGAAGACAGCGCTAGATATAAACCGAAAGGAGGAGTTTTGGGAGATGGGACACGAAGAATAATTGATGGATTTCTTAACTAGATACAAAGGGAGAACGAGAGAGAGGATATAGATCTGAAGATGTGGAAAATGAGAAAACTACATTATCAAAAGATGTAGGTGAACATCCTCCAATGTTTTGGCAATGCCTGTGTGCTGTGGTCTTTTGTACAGTACATGTACAACAGAGTAATATTTTCAAATGCTGAGTCTGAAGCCAGAATATTTATCTCCAATAATATGACAGACACTAGTTTTGGAAGGAACCCAGCAGGCCAACATATTGAAGTCCCGGTAGAAAGGGGGTTAACTGAAATAAGTTGGGACACCAGAATCAAGAATTTGTAGCACAGATCCTGGTGAGAATGAGAGATTAGAGTTGGGAATCCCAGAAAAGGAGGGAACGTTGAGAGGATCAAAACATGTTTTAATGTTTTATCAATTTTATACATCATATGCATCATTTTTCGTGTCTCTGTTGTTCATTTACAATGTATTGCGCACATATGAAAAATGCGACTTATCTGCACACACTCATTGATTAAACAGTGTATATAAAATCACTTTTCCAACATTGAAACTGTCCTGTTGTTGTGTTACGTGGATACATGAACACCAACTAGCCACCAAAAGACATGACGCACTATCACTATGTTCCATACATACAGACAAAGAAGGGCACCACTTTGACTGGTACAAAGCACACACACATACGAAGACACGCAAGGACCTTCTGAGAGGAATGGTATTATAACCAGAAGTCCATCAATAAACGCATCAATTTAGATCATGTCTACATTCTCTTGTTAAGATAACCGGAAATGACATCACCCACTTTAAGAAACCAAGACCTTTCAATAGACATGTGGGACATACCGCCAGAGCTTCAACGGAGATTCTCACTGATGATGTCACGTTATCATGGTGACGAAATCTCTAAAAACATACCTTCAAGCTCAGCGAGCTAACTTGCATACAGATAAATTGTTATTTTTTGTTTATTAATGGAATTTGGGAGTTCTCTGTGGCTCATGTATTGACCGATTATGATGTGAGGTGAGCTTTTCTAGGTGTGTGATTTTAATTAACAAAGGGGTTCGACATTGATGTCATAACAGTTTGGGGCCTCGCCGTGTGGAACTTGGACCGACTTGAACAGATTTGAGACACAACAGGTACCAGCACATTCCAACTCTTTGCGAATACAGTTTGTTCTTGGGAACGATTTCGCAGGAGGCGAGGTGGGATAGGCACCCCTTGTGGTGGAGAAGCCAAAGGAAGACTAGGGAATTGGTGATTTAAAAGAAAATTATCCAGGAATTTTTCCAGACTGTGTAGGAACAAGATCCCACTGTCATAATTTACAGCAGGAAGGAAAAACGAACGAAAAAGACAAATGGGTTGATGCTCAGTGAACTGACCCCCTGTTTGATGTAACGGTGCGGAATAAACCTGAACAGTCAGAGGATCAGTCAGAGGTGTTTAGTCCTGAAAGGCTAATGGACTTACAACTGATATATACACACACATACACACACACATACACAGAAAAGGAATCAGAATATATTGTTGAACGGTATTAACTTAAAGATAGAATCATAAAGTTAAAATGGAGACCCCGATAGGTTACTGCAGAATGGAATGGGCCGAAGTGCACCAGGCTGTGTTAGCCGCAACGTACAGTGTTACGGGTAGCTCATACACTAACTGCAGGCGGTCACTTAGGTGTTCAGAAGACTCAGGATAAGGTACAGAAGCATTTCTAGTGGCCTGGAATGCACAAGGATGCAGTTAGTTTTTGTTGTACATGTCATACATACCAAATGGTAGGTACATAACAGGCAGGAATAAAACCAGCACTTTTCTTTCCAATTCCTGCATTCGAAGAACCTTGCACGTGGGTTATGATTAATTGTATACCTCCCCTTTCTAAAGTAAAAGCGGAAACCAATACTTGCTGACCATAATGGGTGTGTCTACCAGATTTCCAGAGGCAATTCAATTATTGGAGTGTCAAGGCAAAAAGGGAGGTGGAGGAGTTGGTAGCTTTCTTTACTCGCTGTGGGCTGCCCAGAGAGATTCAGTCAGACCAAGGGTCTCATTTTACCGTTCAGCTGTTTAAGGAAGTCATGGATGGCTTAGGCATACAGCACTTCAAATCAAGGGCGTCCCATCCTGAATCCCAGGGAGCCTTGGAAAGTTAGCATCAGATGCTGAAGACTATGTTAACAGCGTACTGTCAGGGTTGGCCAAATGATTGGGATAAAGGTGCCCCATTAAATTGTTTGCCATTAGCGATGGCCCCAAATAAATCTACTCACTTTACTTCCTTTGAGATAATATTCGTACATGAAGTGAGAGGTCCTTTGAAATTAATTAAATATAAATTGACAGGACCGAAGTTGGAAATCTCACACCTGGAATATGTTTACGAGGTAAAGGAGAGAGTAGATGGAGTCGGTGAGTTTGCTAAGCAGTATCTGAAGAGCACAGCATAGAGTGAAGCAGGTGGCAGATAAAAACACTGAAACTTTGAAGATTTCCCGTGGGGATGATGTATTAGTATTACCACCAGTGGTAAGAAATCTCTTCAAATCCAGATTTAGTGGCCCGTTTCAAATTAAAAAAAAAACGTGGAGTCAGTTAAACTATCTAGTAAATATACCAGAGATGACAAAAAACTTTATCGAGTATTTCATATGGATGGATAATGCACCAGCCACATTTAAGACTGAGAAACAGAGTTGTGGCCATACGAACAAATTGTGCAGCTTATCTGTATGATGTAGTGATCTTTAGCAAGTGATTGAAAGCTCACATTTTACAGTTGACAGAGCATGTTGAACGATTACAAGAAGCAATCTTGGTAATAAACTTAAAGAAAACAGAATTCGCGAAGGTAGAGGGGACGTTCTTGGGACATTACATTGGACATGGAAGGTTGACCCCATGGAACACAAAGACGAAGGGCTTTGAGGAATTTCCACGACCATCCTCGAAGAAAGAGGTGCTTCGATTTTTGGAACTGAGTGGATTCTATCGGAAGTTTGTTCCAAATATCCGCAGGGTATTGGCACCACTGATGGATTTATTAAAGAAGAACACAGAATTGTGGTGGACAAAACAATGCCAGGAGGCATTTGAGAATTTTAAAGCAGGATTAATCACCACACCAGCTTTAGCTACACCAAATATTCTGAAACCCTTTGAAAATTGTGTTTGATGCTCGGGATATAGGGGTCAGAGATGTATTGATACAGAAAGAAGATGATGGAATTGAATGGTTAATTGGCTACTTCTCGAAAAATTCAATATCCACCAGAAAAAAAATACAAAATCTCTATTATTAAACAAGAATGATTAAGTTTCACACTGGCCTGTCAATATTTTAATGTGTATATGACAAACAAATTGTTGGAGATGGTTATGGACAACGACAAATCTCTCACATTTTTTGGAATATTTAAAGACCAGAATATGAGACTACTTCATTGGAGTCTTACCTTACCGACTTTAAACTCACAAAATGTACATGCTGTGGCTCCAACAATGTGATAGCAGATGGGTTTTCGCGGAGTTAAAGGAAAGCAGTTTAGATTAGATTTGACTTATTCCAGTGTTGTATTGGTGTGCAGAATTAATATGAATGATATAACTGAGATTAACATTTTGTATTTCATATAATTGGGATTAAGAATTAGAGGAAAAGGAATGATGCCATCTTTTCATTCTGCTGGTTCATTTTATTTTCTGAAGTGGGAAGATGTTATGAAGCCAAAAACATGTCTGGAAACTTTAAGACACATCGGGTTTTGTTGAATAGAAATTAAAGCCACAGATGCCAGCTACAGGTCACACTGTTCCACATGTCACCATTTGCTGAGAAATGGATACCTGAGTTTTGGTTGCTGTTTTGACAACCATTCAAATCCAACCAAAGAGTTTAAATAACGCTCAGGATACCAGAAACCAACAGAATTTGAATATTATTGTTTGGACACCTGGACAGCAATCAAATTATGAGAATTATTATATCATGGGGAGCATATAAACCCAGCATTTTGAAAATAGAGGGAGAGCCACTGCCATCCAACAGCAGAGCAACTGCTGTAGAGCAGGAATGCTATCTGGCCATCTCAAACACTCACTATCAAAGACACATGTTCATGTAAACCTACTTGCAATGAAAAGAAAATGACCCAGGGAGATCAGCAGCTGAAAGAGTGAACACAGCGGGGAAGATAGAGACTGAATGGTCTTGAGATTTTAATGTTTCATATGTTGTTGGAACAGCATATTTTTACAGAGTTGGAGTCAGATAGTAAGTAGCTAAGAAAAGAGGGGCTTGTATTTGTGAATAGTTGTTGTTTAGTGTTCACTATTTAAGATAAGAAACTAACTTGATAATTTTTGTTTAAATAGTGGAATGTAGGAGATCTCTGTCGCTCATATTTTAACAGATTACAATGTGAGGCGAGGTTTTCTGGGTGTTTGGGTCTAACTAACAGAGGGGTTCGACTCCACCTTGTAAATGTCCATCCACGCTAACCCCATTTCTCTGCAGTTGGGTCATATGCTTCCAGTCCTTTCCTATCCACATATTTATCCAAATGTTTTTGAAATGTTGTTAATGTACACCCCTCAACCACATCTGCTGGCAACTCATCCATGTCTCATCCTCTGTGTAAAGAAGTGGCCCCTCAGGTTCCCTTTTATTGCTTCTCCTTTAACCTTAAACTGATTCCCTCAAATCCTCGATTCTCTACACCTTGGAAAAAGACTGAAAGCATTAACACTATCCATACTCCTCGTGATTTTATACAGCTCCATAAGGACTCCCTCAGTCTCTTACACGCTAAAGAAAAGGTCCTAGCTTGTCCAACCTCTCCCTATAACTCAGACCATTGGGTCCTGGCAACGTCTTTGTAAATTTCTTCTGCACTCTTTCTCATTTAATAACATCCTCCTCATGACAAGGTGACAAAACGGAACACAATACTCCAAGTGCGGCCTTAGCAAAGTCCTGTGTAACTGCAACATAAGGTCCCAACTTCTGTACTCAATATCCTGCCTGATGAAGGCCAATGTGCCAAAAGCCTTCTTCACTTCCCTGTCTTCCGGTGACTCCACTCTCAGAGAACTGTGCACCTGAACACCAAGGTCCCTCTGCCCACTGCACCCCTTAAGACCCTCCCATTAACCAGGAAACTCCGACATTGATATGAGTTTCCAAAATGCAAGACCTCACGCTTCTATATTAAATTCCATTTGCCATTTCTCGGTCCATCTCCCACCTGATTAAGGACCTGCTGCAATTTCTGATAAACTTCCTCACTGATCATGCTCCCAATTACTTTAGTGTCATCGGCAAACTTACTAATCATACCTTGTACATTCTCAACCAAATCATAGATAACAAACAGCAATGGACTAAGCCTCCGGTCTGACAAGCATCCTTCCACTCAACACTCTGCTTCCTACCATCAAGCCAACTGTGTATCCAATTGGCCAGTTCCCCCGCATTTTACGAGATGTAACCTTCCAGAGCAGCTTGCCATGTGGAACCTTATCAAAGGCTTTACTTAACACCATAGAGACTACGTCTATCACTCTGCCCTCATCAAACGTCCTGGTAACTTCATCAAAGGACTCTAAGAAATTTGGGAAGCATGATCTCCCACTCACAAGTCTATGCTGACTGCTCCGAGTCAATCCCTGTGTAAGTAATGGGTGCAGTCAATGGTATGCTGTCCTTCATTGTAAGATGATTCGAGTACATAAGTAAAGCCGTCTTCCGGCTGTTGTAGAGCCTTGCTGAGAGAGCATGTGGGGCACTCTGTACAGATTTGATCTCCTTTGTAAGGAATGATCTCCTTACCACAGACACGGGTGATGGTAACATGAGGATAGAGTGAATAAACTGAGTGTTAAATCTGTAGAGACGTGAGAGATGAAGAAATTGTGATGCCGAAATACGAGGAGTGGCAGCGATCACTTATTTCCAAAAGAGACATTGACAGGGAGAGAAATTCTATACTTTACCCAGGATTGATTTGTTTGATTTATTGTCACGTGTACCTCAGTACAGGGAAACACTTTGTTTATGAGCAGTGGAGGCAGATCATAGTAAGCATGGCCAGGCAGATCATAGGGTGGAAATAGACTTGGACAGAGTAAGGCACACAGGATACACTGAACAGGACATGCAGTAGACAAGATCAAGATGAACAAGACCAGCATTATTTGAACTTAGAGAGTCCATTCATCAGTCTAACGTGACTTTCCTAATAGTTTATATGCTTAAATTAACTCTCCTCACATTATTCTGCAGTCGGTGAGTGAACCCTGTATTGAACATCAGGTTATTCACAATCCCCAACAGCAGCCACAATACCTTCCAACTGAAACAGGTAGCCATACCCATCGGCCTCCGCCCTACATAGAGAACACCAGGCTGTCTTCTTGGAGATGGAAGACGCCTTCTTGAGACTTCACACCAGACATATGGCTTCCCTGCTCACCACTAGAAAACTACGTTAAAGTCCCACATGTGTATCATAAACAACAGAGCTAAGAGGAACAACGTGGAACAGTCTGTCTGTGCAGCCTCTGCCCCTCTTGTTCATCATGTTAGAGCATCAATTAGGAGACACTTACGAGTGCCGATGCTGGAGATCAGAGTCGAGCATCAATTGCTGGAAAAGCACTGCGGGTCAGGCAGCATCTGAGGACCAGGAGAATCGACATTTTGGGCATAAGACATTCATCAATAATCAGCAAAAATTACCTCATTCTGCCCCCGTGTAAGTGCATTGAGGTGGGAATGGCCTCCTGCTGTTGTTGTATAAGTGACTCAAGGGAGTGATTGGCTTCAACCTCGTCCGAGTGGACAGGGCCAAGGGCCTGACTGGTTAACCCTGGTTCGTGTTTGACAGCTCATTGTACTGACTAGTGTGGCAATGCTGCAGCTTTAAGAGGTTATTTTGTCCTGCAATATTTTAAGAGAGATTGAACGATTGTTACCAAGCTGGCTAGTTAAGACCACTTGAGTAACAGCTAGTGAGGCCTTGTGTTTATTTTAATGCAGCCTGAATGGGTGTGGCCAGCTCTCACAGATTAGGATCTCTGGGTTTTGGTTTCTCAGTGACATCAGAAACTGTTGGGGTCTCCACAGAGTTGGAAGCTTCAGTGAATGTT
This sequence comes from Chiloscyllium punctatum, assembly GCF_047496795.1. Taxonomy (NCBI): domain Eukaryota; kingdom Metazoa; phylum Chordata; class Chondrichthyes; order Orectolobiformes; family Hemiscylliidae; genus Chiloscyllium; species Chiloscyllium punctatum. The sequence continues at coordinate 40,947,659 of NC_092772.1, forward strand.
TCCTGGTTGCAACCCTCTCTGAAATTTCTCTTGATGCTGTTTTTAATTCATGGATTGGAGAAATTTTTGTGACATTCTGTGTCTGAATATTTCTTTTTGCCAAGGGCTGTGTTTATGGGAGTTTCCTATATTCGAACAGTTCATTAGTAATAGTTCCTAGATCTATTATTCTGTTAACTTGTCCAATAGAATTGCGTTATTCTAAATTCCTCTTTCTTTGGTTTCATTTTCTCTTTCGTGTTGAAGTAGATAGTGTTTATCTTCACACCAAGTAGTTTGACCAGTCACATTGCATCTGGAACAGACACTTTACATTTCCTTTAAAATACGAAAACATTAGAATCTACGCTACGACCTTCAAATATTTTCGAGGGGCTCTGGTGTGGTCCATTACACTAGACTCCTTCCCTTCCTGAGTAATAGGCTGGAGGCACTGAATGGGCTGTCCCTGTTCTTCTCCAATAGTGTCAATGGGCTGAATGGTTTGCTCATATTCCTGTGAATCCAGCGCGAGGTGCTGAATGAACTCTTATTTTACTGTGGCAATGTGCAGTACCTGCCAGTGCTGTTACATGAATGTTATGGACATTTTAACAGCACAAGGCTCAATGGAATCTGGATCCTGCTACACATTGACAATGACCAGTTCAGGAGCTGACGGGGGGCAAAGTGTTCTGAACATTGTGGAATCTTCAGCGACCATTCCCACTTCTGATCTTATGTTGTGGAGGGTGGGGGCGGGGAGACATTGATGAAGTAGCTGAAGATGTTTGTGAAGGGGAAGCTACCCTGAGGATCTCCCACAAAGGTGACCCAGGACTAAGATGATGAACATCTTCCTTTGTGCCATGTTTGACCCCAAACACTGGAGAGGTTACTCTGATTCCCTTTAAGTCCAGTTTTGTTAAGGTCATTTATGTCAACAGAAGTTAACCACTGCCTTGATATCAGGGCCAGTCATTTTTACCTGAACCCTTGTCTCAACCTCTTTTGTTCACATCAATAGGCCATGATTTCGGAGCAGCAAGTGTTTTCTTCAAACAGGTGGTATTGAATGTCAGGATTTCTCTTCTAAAGAGTGTTCGGGGAGCTAGATGACTGAACGTGTTAGGAGAGGAGGTGTATGGACATTGACCTGTCAGAGAGTTGAGGGCGATGAAGAATTGGATATGAAAGAGGATTTGATACCGAGAGCAGATCAGTCATGATTTTAAAGAAGGGCAAGGCAGGCTTGGGGGGTGAACAACATGCCCCTGTTTCTGATATTCTCACATTCTGTTATTGGAAAGTTAGTGGGTGTTATTTTCATGAATGTTCTCTTATTGAATGTTGCAGACAGGGAGACCAGAGGATTTTGTGAGCCATCCCTGAGTGAGGTATGGGGGCTGTATTCACACTGAATCTGGATGTACAACATGACCAACAAATGAAGCACAAGTTGCAGAGAGGGGAAGCTCTGTGAAGAGAGATGAGGGGCCTCTTTCGTACCCAGCCTGGGTTTTACAATTCCCAATTCACTTCAAACCGCGTGGGACAGTACTGAGGGGCTGAATGGTCTCCTGTGTTTCTGTGCAACAGGTTATAGGAGTAAGTAGTCTCCAACTGCTCCTGTCTAGCAGGTTTGAGGGGCTGAATGAAACACAGGAACATGGGACTGAGGAGCAGGAGTGGGTCATTAGATACTTTGAGCCTTCTCCACCAGGGACTAAAATTGTAGCTGATCAGATTGTGGTCTCAGCCCCACTTTCCTGTCTGCATCCCATTGTGCATGACTCACTTCTCTGTCAAATATTTAACTAATGCAGCTTTCAATCAATGTGAAGACAGAGACACGATAACCTTCCACTGAAGAGAATTCCGACTTGAAAGGTCCTTTCAGAATTATTCGTCATCCCTCTATTCGAATCAGAGAGTCATGCAGAATGGAAACAGACCCGTTAATCCAATCTGTTCACTCCGATCAGATATCAAATTTGATTTTGTCCCATTTGCCAGCATTTGGCCAATAATCCTCCTGTGATTGTACCCGTCTTGACCACTTCCTCTGACTGCTCTTTCGGTCCACACACCACTCTCTGTGTGAAATATTTACCTTCAGGTCCCTTCTAAATCATTCGCCCTCTCCCCTTCAACCTATGCTGTCTTGTTCCGAACCCCCCTTCCCCCCCACCTATCCTTGGGAGCAGAACATGGCTGTTCAGAATATCCATTCCCCTGTTGATTTTAAAAACCTCTATAATGTTGCCTCTCAACCTCTCACACTCCAGGGGGAAACACCTCAACGTAATCAGCCTCTCCCTATATCTCAAGCCTCCAGTCCTGGAACATCCATGTAAGTCATTTCTGCAGAAAACCAAGTTGTACGCAGTATTCTTAAAGTGGCGTCACCAACACCCTGTACAGATGCACCATATCACCACAACTCCTATATTCAATGCTCTGACTGATTTAGACAAATGTGCCAAATGTGTTCAGCACCACGCTGTCTACCTGCGACTCACTGCTACAGGTAATCATGTACGTAAACATCAGAAAGTTAACATGATGGTAGTGCCAGCAGATAGGAGGACCAGTGATACATTAATCATTATTGAGATTAGATTGTGTTGGGATCATGAGCTTAACATGTCAGGAAGTGAAATCAAATCAATGGGTTCAGGGTGGGTTACATACAAAATAACAGATAGCCCGGAGTGAGTTACAGCCTAGAATCTAATCGAGGGTTTCAGGGTAGTTTATATCCAGAATAACAGGTAGCCCGCAGTGAGTTACAGCCTGGAATCCAATCGAGGGGTTCAGGGTGGTTTATTGACAGAATAACAGATAGCCTGGAATGTGTTACAGATTGGAAACTAATCGAGGGATTTAGGATGGTTTATGTACAGAAAAACAGATACCCTGGAGTTAGTTACAGCCTGGAATCTAATCGAGGGGTCCAGGGAGTTTTAGATACAGAATAACAGATAGCCCGGAGTGAGTTACAGCCTGGAATCTAATCGAGGGATATGTTACGCTTTTTATGTGAAATAACTTGTAACTGGGAGTGAGTCACAAAGTGTACTATTGGCCAAGTGGCTTCAAATCTTGACTCACATAAACATAATGCAGTCACAAACTACACAACTTTACTGACTCCCAACTTTCCGTGTTTGAGGACTATCCTCCTCTGTTCTCCCCTTTCACTAAAAGTATTAATGTACCTTTTATACTGCACTGCCATTCTAGTTATAGTGCTACCTATCTCTCACTGTCCCATTTATCTTCAATCCTGTTGAAAGATACTTAAACCAACAGAGACACAAAGTTCCAGAAAAGCTTTGTTCAATTGCAGGTGCATTATTTTCTTTTATTTGTAGATAACACACAATTTGAACCAACAGAAGGCCAGTGTGGAATTTGAGAAACCCTTCAATTTGGGATGAGGCCTAGCCAGGCGGGATTCTGATCCAACTCTGCAAATCTACAATACAGCGGCTGAGCTCTATCCGGTTTTGAATAGTATGTCTCTCTTATATATTAGGATCTTGGAAAGTAAGGCAGACCTTACTGGAATGTCACATTGTCTCTCCGCATTCACTGTAAACAGGTTCTGGGATTTTCATTTTAATCACCTTCAAAGAGCTGTTTCCATTTCCTATCTCTGCAAGCATCAATGAATGGAAATGACTTTTGACACGTTGCCTCCTCTCCCTTGCTGAAAGTATTCCTGACACAAATCGGTCAGGAGACATTTTAGATTTGTCCACAGCCACCATTTTATATCGGCAAAACTGCACTACTACTGTGTGCAGTTCTGATCTCCAAATTTGAGGAAAGACATTCTGGCTATTGAGGGAGTGCAGCGTAGGTTCACGAGGTCAATTCCTGGGATGGTGGTATTACCTTACACTGAAAGACTGAAGCGACTGGGCTTGTAAACCCTTGAGTTTAGAAGACTGAGAGGGGATCGGATTGAGACGTTAAAGATTATGAAAGGCTTGGACACTCTGGCAGCAGGAAACATGTTTCCACTGATGGGTGAGTACCGAACCAGAGGACACAGCTTAAAAATACGGGGTAGACCATTTAGGACAGAGATGAGGAGAAACTTCTTCACCCAGAGAGTGGTGCGGAATGCTCTGCCCCAGAGGGCAGTGGAAGCCCAGTCTTTGGATTCATTTAAGAAAGAGTTGGATAGAGCTCTCAAAGATAGTGGAATCAAGGGTTATGGAGAGAAGGCAGGAACAGGATACTGATTAGGAATGATCAGCCATAGTCATATTGAATGACAGTGCAGACTCTAAGGGCTGAATGGCCTACTCCTGCACCTATTGTCTTTGTCTATTGTCTATTGAGTGTGTATAAATTAGGAAAAGCAAGAGAGACTGACAACATCAATGCAGTTTGAAAATATATAAAACATTGAACACGCACACAGAATTACACACAAACAGACATACACAGACACACAGAATCACACACACACAGAAACAGATACCTTCCAGGAGGTGTTTCCATTTCCCATCTTGCAAGGGAATTCATGTTATGATGATGCATTCATGCAGGACAACAAACAGCTTTTGAGACTTTCCCCATTGTGACTGAAATTCAGCCCCAATCTGAAACTTGGAGATATGTAACAGGACAGAAATGAACCAGCAGCTTCCTGTGTTCCTCCTCTCAATGTAACATTTGACCATTTAGTTTATCTTGTCTTCGGTCTAACATCCAACAAGGATCACTTCACAGATCCACTAACAGATCCCCAGGAGTGAGTTCCAGACTGGAATCTAATTGAGGCGTTTAGGGTTTACGCACAGCAGAAGAGATACCCAGGAGTGAGTAACAGACTGGGATCTAATCGAGGGGTTTAAGGTGGTTTACATACAGAACAACAGATAATAAGGGATAAGTCACAAAATCACAGAGTCATACAGTCATAGAGATGTACAGCATGGAAACAGACCCTTTGGTCCAACCTGACCATGCCGACCAGATATCCTCACCTACTCTAGTCTCTTTTTCAAGCGCTTGGCCCATCTCCCTCCAAACCTTCCCATTCATATACCCATCGAGCTGCATTTTAAATGTTGCAATTATACCAGCCCCCACCACTTCCTCTGACAGTTCATTCCATTCATGTACCACCCTCTGAGTGAACAAGTTGCCCCTTAGGTCTCTTTCATATTACCTCTCACACTGAACCTATGCCCTTTAGTTCTTTACTCCCCACCCCAAGGAAAAGACTTTGTCTATTTATCCTATCCATGCCCGTCATGATTTTATAAACCTTGATAAGGTCACGCCCCAGCCTCTGATGCTCCAGGGAAAACAACCCCAGCCTATTCAGCCTCTCCCTGTAGCTCAAATCCTTTAACCCTGACATCCTCCTTGTAAATCATTTCTGAACTCTTCCAAGTTTCACAACATCCTTCCGATAGAAAGAGGATCAGAATTGCATGCCCATATTCCAACAGTGGCCTAACCCATGTCCAGTCCAGCCGCAACATGACCTCTCAATGCCTATACTCAAAACACTGACCAATAAAGGCAAGCATACCAAACGCTGCCTTCATTATCTTATCCACCTGCCACTCTACTCTCACGGAGCTACGAACCTGCACTTCAAAGTCTCTTTGTTCAACAACTGTCCCTCGGACCTGACCATTAAGTGTATAAATCCTGCTCAAATTTGCTTTCTCAAAATGCAGCGCCTCGTGTTTATCGAAGTGGAAGAGAATTGAAGGTTTTGGGATTTTTTTGAAACATGCCAGTCACATATACATGGAAGTGAGTTACACGTTGGAATCTAATCGAGAGGGTTACGGGTGATTCATATAATCCCGACAGTGGGGAAACAAGCCCTTCAGACCAACAAGACCACACTGACCCACAGAAGAATAACCCATCCAGACCCATTTCCCCACATTTTCCCCTGACTAATGCACCTCACGCACACATCCCTGAATACCATGGGCAATTTTAAAAGGGTTTGGATGAGATGGTTAATATACAGAATAACAGATACCCAGGAGTGTGATACAGACGGGAAACTAATCAAACGATTGAAGTGGCCAATGTACAGAGTCCCTTAAAATTGGAAGTCAGTTACAGATTGGAAATTTATCAATTGGATTCGGGACAATAACAGATACCCCAGAGTGAGTTACAAACTGGAACCTAATCGAGGGTTTCAGGGTGATTTATATGCAGAATAACAGGTAGCCCGGAGTGAGTTAGAGTAATGGAATCATAGAGATGTACAGCATGGAAACAGACCCTTCGGTCCAACCTGTCAATGCCGACCAGATATCCCAACCCAATCTAGTTCCACCTGGCAGCACCTGGCCCATGTCCCTCCAAACCCTTCTTATTCATATACTCATCCAAATTCGTCTTAAATGTTGCAATTGTATCAGTCTCCACCACTTCCTCTAGCAGCTCACTCCATACACCTACCACCTTCTGCGTGAAAAAGTTGTCCCTTAGGTCTCTTTCATATCTTTCCCCTCTCAAACTAAACCTATGCCCTCGAGTTTTGGACTCCCTTACCCCAGGGTAAACCTCGATATGTTCACCCCTCAGCCTCTGACATTCCAGGGAAAACAGCCCCAGACTGTTCAGCCTCTCCCTGTAGCTCCAATCCTCCAACCCAGGCAACATCCTTGTAAATCTTTTCTGAACCCTTTCAAGTTTCACAACATCTTTTCGATAGGAAGGAGACCAGAATTGCACGCAATATTCCAAGAGTGACCTAACTAATGTCCTGTATAGCCGCAACATGACCTCCCAACTCCTGTAATCGGTACTCTGACCAATAAAGGAAAGCATACAAAACGCCTTCTTCACTATTCTGTCTACCTGCGACTCCACTTTCAAGGAACTATGAACCTGCACTCCAAGGTCTCTTTGTTCAGCAACACACCCTAGGACCTTACCATTAAATGTAGAAGTCCTGCTAAGATGTTTTTTCCCAAAAATGCAGCACCTCGCATTTATCTGAATTAAACTCCATCTGTCACTTCTCAGCCCATTGGCCCATCTGGTCCAGATCCTGTTGTAATCTGAGGAAACCCTCTTCGATGTCCACTACACCTGCAATTTTGGTGTCATCTGCAAACTTACTAACTGTACCTCTTATGCTCGCATCCAAATCATTTAAATAAATGACAAAACGTCGAGGGCCCAACACTGATCCTTGTGGCACCTCACTTTTCACAGGCCTCCAGTCTGAAAAACAACCCTCCACCACCACCCTCTGCCTTCTACCTTTGAGCCAGTTCTGTATCTAAATGGCGACTTCTCCCTGTATTCCATGACATCTAACCTGCTAATCAGTCTCCCATGGGCAACCTTGTTGAACGCCTTACTGAAGTCCTTATGGATCACATTACACTGCTCTGCCCTCATCAATCTTCATTTTTACTTCTTCAAAAAATTCAATCAAGTTTGTGAGACATGATTTCCACACGCACAAAGCCATGTTCACAATCCCGCATCAGTCCTTGCCTTTCCAAATTCATGTACATCCTGTCCCTCAGGATTCCCTCCAACAACTTTCCCACCGCCGAGGTCAGGCTGATCGGTCTATAGTCTTTAACGCCCTTCTTATACATTGGCACCACGTTTGCCAACCTCCAGTCTTCCAGCACCTCAACTGTGACTATCGATGACACAAATATCTCAGCAAGAGGCCCAGCAATCACTTCTCTAAGCTTCCCACAGAGTTCTCAGGTTAGTGGGCGGCACGGTGGCACAGTGGTTAGCACTGCTGCCTCACAGCGCCTGGAGACCCGCGTTCAATTCCTGCCTCAGGCGACTGACTGTGTGGAGTTTGCACGTTCTCCCCGTGTCTGCGTGGGTTTCCTCCGGGTGCTCTGGTTTCCTCCCACAGTCCAAAGATGTGCAGGCCAGGTGAATTGGCCATGCTAAATTGCCCGTAGTGTTAGGTAAGGGGTAAATGTAGATGTAGGGGTATGGGTGGGTTACGCTTCGGCGGGGCGGTGTGGACTTGTTGGGCCGAAGGGCCTGTTTCCACACTGTAAGTAATCTAATCTAATCTAATCTGATCAGGTCCTGGGGATTTATCCACCTTTAACCATTTCAAGACATCCAGCACTTCCTCCTTTGTATATCTGCAACATTTTCCAAGATGTCACCATCGATTTCCTTGCAGCCTTTACCTTCCATATCCTTTTCCACAGTGAATACTGATGCAAAATATTCATTTAACATCTTCCCCATTTTCTGTGGCTCCACACAAAGGCCGCCTTGCTGATCTTAGAGGGGCCCTAATCTCTCCCTAGTTACCCTTTGACCTTAATTTATTTGTAAAAACACTTTGGAATCTCCTTAATTCTATTTTCCAAAGCTATCTCATGTCCGCGTTTTGCCCTCCTGATTTCCCTCTTAAGTATAATCCTACTTCCTTTATACTCTTCTAAGGATTCACTCGCTCTATCCTGTCTATACCTGACATATGCTTCCTTCTTTTTCTGAACGAAACACTCAATTTCTTTCGTCAGCCTGCATTCCCAGTAACGACCAGCCTTACCTTTCAACCCTGACAGGAAGTTACAGACTGGAATCGAATCGCGGTGTTCATGGTGGTTTATATACGGAATAACAGATAGCCCGAAGTGAGTTACAGCCTGGAATCTAATCGAGGGGTCCAGGGTTGTTTATATACAGAATAACAGATATTCTGGGGTGTGTTACAGCCTAGAATCTAATTGAGGGGTTCAGGCTGGTTTATATGCAGAATAACAGATACCCCGGACTCAATTACAGCCTGCAATGTAATCGAGGGGTTTAGGGTTGTTTATATACAGATTAACGGATATCCCGCAGTGAGTTACAGCCCGGAATCTAATAGAGGGGTTAAAGGAGGTTAGGACACAGAATAACAGATAGCCCAGGGTGTGTTACTGCCTGGAATCTGATCAATGTCTGTTCACTTTAAGATAGGACGGGTTTTGCTGAATCGAAAGTACAGCCACCGATGCCAGCTAAAGGTCAGACTGTTCCAAATGTAACAATTAGCGGGGAAATGGAAGACTGGGTTTTGGTTGCTGTTTTGACAGCAATTCAAATGCAATCAAAGACTTTAAATAATGCTCAGAATATCCGAAGCCAATGGAATTTGAATATTATTATTCGGACACCTGGAAATCAATCAAATTATGAGAATTATTGTATCATGGGAAGTAAATAAATCCAGCATTTTGAAAATAGAGGGAGAGCCGCTGCCATCCAACAGCAGATTAAATGCTGTAGAGCTGGTGTGCTAACTGGCCATCTCAAACACTCTCTATCAAAGACACATATTCATGTAAAACATACTTGCATTAAAACAAACATGACCCAGGGAGATCAGCAGCTGAAAGAGTGAACACAGCGGGGAAGATAGAGACTGTGTGGTCTTGAGATTGTAACGTTTAATATGTGTGTTGTTGGAACAGCATATTTTTTACAGATTTGGTGTCAGATCGTAAGTAGCTAAGAAAAGAGGGGCTTGTATTTGCGAATAGTTTTTGTTTCGTGTTCACTATAAAAGTTAAGAAACTAACTTGATGATATTTTTTTTAAATATTGGAATGCAAAATATTGGAATGCAGGAGATCTGTGTAACTCATGTGTGAACAGATTACAATGTGAGGCGAGCTTTTCTGGGTGTTTGGTTTTAATTAAAAAAGAGGTTGAATCCACCTTGTAACTGTCCATTCACACTAACCCCATTTCCCTGCAGTTGGCCCATATCCTTCTCGTCCTTTCCTATCCGCATATTTATCCAAATACTTTTGAAATGTTGTTAATGTACCCCCCTTAGCCACATCTTCTGGCAGCTCATCCACGTACCAGCCATTTATGTAAATAAGTGGTCCCTCAGGTTCCATTTTATTCCTTCCTCTTTAACATTAATCTGATCCCCTCTCGTCCTCGATTCTCTAAAATTGGAAAATACTGAGAGCATTCACCCTATCCATATCCCTCATGACCTTATACAGCTCTATAAGGTCCCCCCTCAGTCTCCTCCACTCTAAAGAAAAAGTCCTAGATTGTCCAACCTCTCCCTATAACTTGGACCATTGGGTCCTGGCAATGTCCTTGTAAATTTCTTCTGCACTCTTTCTAATTACATTATATCCTTCCTATAACAAGTTGACAAAACTGAACACAATACTCCAAGTGTTGCCTTACAAAAGTCCTGTGTAACTGCAACATAAATTCCCAACTTCTATACTCAATGTCCCGCCTGACGAAGGCCAGTGTGCCAAAAGCCTTCTTCACTGCCCTGCCTACCTGTGACTACACTCTCAGGGAACCGTGCACCTGAATTCCAAGGTCTCTCTGCCCACTACACCCCTTAAGGCCCGCCCATTCACCGTGAAACTCCCACCTTGATTTGAGATTCCAAACTGCAAGACCTTACACATGTATATTAAATTCCATTTGCCATTTCTCAGCCCACTCGCCCACCTTATTAAAGTCCTGCTGCAATTTCTTATCAAATTCCTCACTGATCATGCTCCCACTTATTTTAGTGTCATCTGCAAACTTACTAATCATGCCTTGTACATTCTCAACCTAATCATAGATAACAAAAAGCTATGGACCCAACCGCCAGTCTGACAAACATCCTTCCACTAAACCCTCTGCTTCCTATCAACAAGCCAACTGTGTATCCAATTGGCCAGTTCCCCCAGTAGTCTACGTGATGGAACCTTCCAGACCAGTCTGCCATGTGGAACCTTATCAAAAGCCTTACTGAAATCCATAGAGACTACATCTACCGCTCTGCCCTCATCAACATTCTTGGTCACTTCACCAAAGGACCCTAAGAAATTTGGGAAGCATGATCTCCCACTCACAAGTCTATGCTGACCGGTCTGAATCAAACCCTGTGTAAGTAATGGGTGCAGTCAATGGTATGCCGTCCTTCATTGTAAGATGATTCGAGTACATAAGTAAAGCCATCTTCTGGCTGTTGTCGAGCCTTCCTGAGAGAGCATTTTGGAGCATTCTCGACAGATTTGATGTCCTTTGTAAGGAATGATCTCCTTACCACAGACACGGGTGATGGTAACATGAGGATCGAGTGAATAAGCTGAGTGTTTAATCTGTACAGCTGTGAGAGACGAAATAATTTTGATCCTGAAACACGAGGAGTGGCAGCGATCACTTATTTCCAAAAGAGACATCGACAGGGAGAGAAATTTCATACTTTACCCAGGATTGATTGATTTGATTTATTGTTACGTGTATTTCAGTACAGGGAAACACTTTATTTATGAGCAGTGGAGGCAGATGGCCAGACAGATCATAGGGTGGAAATAGACTTGGACAGAGTAAGGCATACAGGTTACACTGAACAGGACAAACACTAGACAAGATCAACATGAACAAGATCAGCAATATTTGAAATTAGAGCATCCATTCATCAATCTAACGTGGCCTTCCAAATAGCTTATATGCCTAAATTACCTCTCCCCATGTTATTGTGCAGTCAGCGTGTGAACACTGTCCTGAACGTCAGGTTATTCACAATCCCCAACAGCAGCCACAATACCTTCCATCTGGAACAGGTATCCATTCCCATCAGCTTCCACTCTACATAGAGAACACCAGGCTGTCTTTTCAGAGATGAATGATGCCTTCTTGAGACTTCACACAAGACATATGGCTTCCCTGCCCACCACTAGAAAACCATGTTAAAGTCCCACATGTGTATCATGAGCAACGGAGCCACGAGGAACAACGTGGAACAGTCTATCTGTGCAGCTTCTGCTTCACTTGGTCATCATGTTGGAGCATAAATTAGGAGACAGTGAAGACAGCCGAGAGTCGATTGCTGGAAAAGCACAGCAGGTCAGGCAGCATCCTTGAAGCAGGAGATTCGACGTATTGGGCTGTGTTTATGGGATTTTCCTATATTGGAACAGTTCATTAGTAATTGTTACTAGATCTATTATCGTGTTAAGCTGTCCAATAGAATTACGTTATTCTAAATTCCTCTTTCTGTGGTGTTATTCTTCTTTGTATTGAAATAGATGGTATTTTGCTTGAGAGCGAGTAGTATGACCAGTCACATTGCATCTGGAACAGGCAGTTTACATTTCCATTAAAATAAGAAAACATTCGAGTCCAGACTACCGCCTTCAAATATTTTCAAGGGGCCCTGGTGTGGTCCATCACACTAGACTCCTTCTCTTCCTGAATAATAGGCTGGACGCACTGAATGGGCTGTCCCTGTTCTTCTCCAATAGTGTCAATGGGCTGAATGGCTTCCTCATATTCCTTTGAAACCAGCGTGAGGTGATGAATGAACTCTTGTTTTCCTGTGGCAATGCGCAGTGTCAGACAGTGCTGTTACATGAATGTTACTGACACTTTAACAGCACAAGCCTGAATGGAGTCTGGGTCTTGCTGCAGATGGACACAGACCAGTTCAGGAGCTGACAGGGGGACACAACGTTCTGATCATTGTGGAATCTTCAGTGACCATCCCCACTTCTGTTCTTATGTTGCGGAAGGTGGGGGCGGGGAGACATTGATGAAGCAGCTAAAGATGTTTGTGAAGAGGAAGCGAACCTGAGGATCTCCCACAGAGGTGACCCAGGACTGAGATGGTGAACATCTTCCTTTGTGCCATGTTTGACTCCAAACACTGGAGAGGTTACTCTGATTCCCATTAAGTCCAGGTCCTTGATGTCAACAGAAGTCAACCACTGCCTTGATATCGGGGCCAGTCATTTATATCTGAACCCTTGTCTCGACCTCTTTTGTTCGCATCAATAAGCCATGATATAGGAGCAGCACGTGTTTTCTTCAAACGGGTGGTATTGAATGTCAGGATTTCTATTCTCAAGGCTGTTCGGGGAGCTAGATGACTGAAAGGATTTGAAGAGGAAATAGATGGATGTTGACCTGTCAGAGAGTTGAGGCCTGTGAAGAATTGAGGTATGTAAGAGGATTTGAGGCCAGGAGCAGAGCAGCCATGATCTTAGTGAAGGGCAAGGCAGGGCTGGGGAATGAACGACATGACCCGTTTCTGATGTTCTCACATTCTGTTATTGGAAAGTTCGTGGGTGTTATTTTTATGAATGTTCTGGTATTGCATATTGCAGTCAGGGAGATCAGATGATTTTGTGAGCCATCTCTTGGTGAGGTATGTGGGCTGTATTCACACTGAATCTGGGTCTACAACATGACTAACAAATGGAGCACAAGCTGCAGATAGGGGAAGCTTTCTAAAGAGAAATGAGGGGCCTCTTTCATACCCAGCCTGGATTTTCTAATTACATTTCCCAAATCACGTCAAAGCGTGTGTGACAGCCTTGACGGACTGAATGGTTTCCTCTGTTTCTTTGCTCCAAGTTATAGAAGTAAGTAGCCTCCAACTTCTCCTGTCTCGTAGGTTTGAGGGGCTGAATGGAACACAGGAACATGGGACTGAAGAGCAGGAGTGGGTCATGAAATACTTTGAGCCTTCTCCACCAGGCAGTAAGATTGTGGCTGATCAGGTTGGGGTCTCAGCCCCACTTTCCTGTCTGTTTCCCATTATCCGTGACTCACTTCTTTGTCAAATATTTAACTAATGCAGCTTTCAATCAATGTGAACATAGAGGCATGATAAACTTCCAGTGAAGAGAAGTACGACCTGAAAGGACCTTACAGAATTTTTCATCATCCCTCTTATAGAATCAGAGAGTCATGCAGAACGAAAGCAGACCCGTGAGTACAATCTGTTCACTCTGATCAGATATCAAATCTGATCTCGTCCCATTTGCCAGCATTTGGTAAATATCCCTCCTCTTTCAGATACTTTTTAAATGTGCGATTCTAACCACCTTCAGCACTTCCTCTGACAGCACTTTCTGTACACACACCACTCTCTGTGTGAAACATTTACCTTCAGGTCCCTTCTGAATCAATCCCCCTCGCCTTCAACCTATGTCCTCTTGTTCGGAACTCCCCTATCCTGGAGAGCAGAACGTGGCTGTTCAGAATATCCATGCCCCTGATGGTTTTATAAACCTCTATAATGTCACCCTTCAGCCTCTGACACTCCAGGGGGAAACATCTCAACCTAATCAACCTCTCTCTAAAGCTCAAACCTCCAGTCCTGGGACATCCGTGTAAGTCATTTCTGCAGAAAACCGAGTTGTAAGCAGTATTCTTAAAGTGGCCTCACCAACGTCCTGTACAGACACAGCATTCCACCACAACTCCTATACTCAATGCTCTGACTGATTAAGGTAAATGTGCCAAATGTGTTCTGCACCACACGGTCTACCTGCGACTCCACTTTCAAGGAACAATGCACCTGCAGCCCTATGCCCCTACGTTTCACAACATGCCCCAGGACCTGACCGTGAAGTATATAATGTCTGCCCTGATTTACCTTCCCAAAATGCAAAACTTCATATTCATCTAAATTAAACTTCATCTGTTACTCCTTCCCTCTTTGTCCCATCTAATTGTGACCTTGTTGTACTCTGAGATAATCTACTACACGACCTTTTTGATGTCATCTGTATACTTACTAACTATTGCCCGTATATTCACATCTAAATCCTTTACATAAATGATGAAATGCAGTGAACTCAGCACTGATTCTTGCAGCACACTGCTGCTCACAAGCCTCCAGGCTGAAAAATATCCCTCTTCCTTCAAGCCATTTGTGACTTGCTTCCTCTGTATCTTACGTGACTGAAATTTACTAATCTGTCTACCAATCAGAATGAAATACTAACTTTGAAGAGAAGCTGAATAGGTTACGATTATTTTCACTAGAATATAGGAGATTGAGGGGGGACCTGACTGAGTTGTGCAAAATCATGAAAGTTGGATAGAGACAAGCTTTTTCCTTGGTTGAAGGATTCAGTAACGAGAGGTCGTTCTTTCAAAGTGAGAGGTGGAAAGTGTAAGGGGGATACATGCGGTAGGTCCTTCATACAGAGAGTGGAGGGCATTTGGAACGCGTTTTTAGCGGAGGTGGTAGAGGCAGGCACAGTCAATTCATTTAAGATGCGTCTGGACAGATGCATGGGTAGGTGGGGAGCAGAGGAAGACAGATGGTTAGGAATTGACCGACAGATTTAGACAGTACATTTGGATCTGTTCAGGTTTGGAGGGCGATGGGCCTGTTCCTGGGTTGTAAATTTTCTTTGGTCTTTGTTCTTTGAAAGAACACCTTGCTGAAGTCCATTTCGACAATGTCTACCAAATTTCCTTCATCAATCTTCTTTGTCACCTCTTCAAAAAACTCAGACAAATTAATGAGACATGATTTCCCATGCGGAAGAAACCACGTTGTCTACTCCGATGAGCCCTTGCTTTCCCAAATGTATGTAAATCGTGTCCCTCAGAATCCCCTCCAACAACTTATCCACCACTGACATCAGGCTCACTGGTCTATAGTTCCCCGGCTTTTTGGGTCACTGTTTCCTTTTCTAGTCGCACCCCTCCACTGCTCACAACAAA